>NC_061514.1:47901631-48050275 GCF_022539505.1 Lolium rigidum | reverse complement strand
GGGCTGGACTTCATCCTTCGGGATCTACGGCAGATCGGGCCGCCCGATGGGCCACATGCCTCACCACCATCTATGGGCCACCCGGGCTTGCCGGATCTAGGCCATGCCGTTGATATACCCATAAAGTATACCCACAACACTATGTGATTTGGTTTTTCATTTTTCTGATTTTTTTGAATTTTGTGCCCACCCATTTGTATCTTGGTCAAATCCTAGGTTTGACCAAGATTTAAACAAGTTTAAATCATGAAAATGAAAAGGGAAGCATGTATCCTTCTTAGTCACTCTAAAATGAAGTTTTTGGGAGGTTTTTGAAATTTCCATGTTTGAATCTTTTGGTCAAATCCTAGGTTTGACCAAGATTTAAACAAGTTTAAAACATGAAAATGAAAAGCGAAGCGTGTATCCTTCTTAGTCACTCTAAAATGAAGCTTCTGGGAGGTTTTTGAAATTTCCATGTTTGAAACCCAAAACCACTTATCTTCATGCTTGACTTCATAAGACATAGTTTAGGGGTTAGGGGGTATAGATACATGATTTGTCTGGTTTGAATATGTCTAGACCTTGTTTATCAACTTTAATGCTTACTATATGACAAAAGAAGACTATGTGCTTTGGTTTTTCATTTTTCTGTTTTTTTTTAATTTTCCGCCCATTTGAATCTCTGTCAAATCCTAGGTTTGACCAAGATTTAGACAAGTTTAACACGTGAAAACGAATAAGTAAGCCTGGATCCTTCTTAGTCACTCCAAAATGTACCAATTGATAGATGTGTTAACTTTGCTTAATGGAAAAAATAATGTCATGTAAATGAGTTAACTTGGATTTCCTACCCTTGAATCCATAGGAAACTTTGCTCTAATGCACTATACTAATCAACCGAGTTTTTACACCAATAGGTCTGTCACTTACGTGTGGTGCCCATGCGTGGGGTCCCACACTTCAGTGAGCACAGGTCACGTGCAATAGGTACGCAAACTCCCAGCCATTTTCTTTGTCAAGAGAAGACGCATCAGGATGCGTATTGGAAGTCTCTGGGTCCTTCAGGATCCTTCGGTTGTCCCTCTCACAAAAAAAACAAATCTCTCTCATTCTCGGCCTCGCTCGACTCGCTCGCTCGCTCGCACCTCCTGCTCACTGACAAACCCTGCACAAAAGTCAACATCATCACCCGAAAAAGGGGAGACACCATAATGCTCTCCCTTCTAGACCTTGTTTATCAACTTAATTGAATGCGCGCATACTATATGACATAAGAAGACCTTGGTATTCATTTTATTTGAATTTTTATGCCCATTTGAATCTTGGTCAAATCCTAGGTTTGACCAAGATTTGAACAAGTTTAAAACATGAATATGAAAAGGTAAGCATGCATGTATGCTTCTCAGTCACTCCAAAATGAAGCTCTTGGAAGGGTTTTTGAAATTTCCATGTTTGAAACCAAAAACCACATCTCTTCATGCTTGACTTCATAAGACAGAGTTTAGGGTTAGGGGTAGCCACATACATGATTTTTCTGGTTTGAATATGTCTAGACCTTGTTTATCAACTTAATTGTATGCTTATTATATGACATAAGAAGACTATGTGCATTGGGTTTTCATTTTTTTATCCCCATTTGTTGAATCTTGGTCAAATCCTAGGTTTAACCAAGATTTAAACAAGTTTAAAACATGAATAATATGAAAAGTAACCTGCATCGATCCTTCTTAGCCACACCAAAATGAAGCTCGTGGGAGGTTTTTGAAATTTCCATGATTTTTCTGGTTTGAATATGTCTAGACCTTGTTTATCAACTTGAATGCTTACTATATGACATACACAGACTATGTGCTTTGGTTTTTGATTTTTTTGAATTCTGTATGCCCATTTGAATCTTCGTCAAATCCTAGGTTTGACCATGACTTAAACAAGTTTAAGACATGAATATGACAAAGTAATCATGTATCCTTCTTAGTCACCCTAAAATGAAGCTCTTGGGAGGGTTTTTAAAATTTCCATGTTTGAAACGAAAAACCACTTCTCTTCACCATGCATGCTTGACTTCATAAGACAGAGTTTAGGGTTAGGGGGTAGATACATGATTTTTCAGGTTTAATACGTCTAGACCTTGTTTATCAACTTAATTGAATGTAATATCCCTGGTAATGGGGTTACAAAAATAGAGGAAACAAATGTGTGCATTGCATTCATGCATAGAAAATCTGGGGAATTTTCGCGCTTTAAAGTAAAACGATCCACGATGACTCGAAGTTTCACTTGACCTTGGTGGAATTGAAGTAGCTCATCAAGTCAAGCGCTATAAACCTCAATGTGACTTTGCTAAAGCCTTGTTTTGGGTAGAGATGATTTGATCTAAGGGATTAGATCAAATGGAAATAAAACTAACACAAGAACATATGAATCAAGGATCAACTATTTGATCTTATCAAATATCACAACATGGTATCCTTGCCATAACATAAGAACCTCTGTTCAATTACATCCAAGTATTTAAATCATCATCTTTAAGAGGAACCCTAGGAACTTATTCAAGATATTTCCTAGAGAGAGGATCCACCTATGTTGACCATAGATAGTGGTGACTACATCATTCTCTATGGAGCCTAATCATAAGTTAGTATTAAAGACCTTTCCAAATGAGAGAGAAACCAATCATACAAATCATAGCTTTATCTATTTAAGAATAAGACAACCATTGAACCAAAGCATTAGGAGTTAAACCATATCATTTGGGAATGGTGAGATAGCCAATGCCAAATGGAGTAAGATCATATCTATGAAATGATGAAGTAAAGTAGCAATTAATCCAACTAAGCATCTAGGTGGAGACTTAACCCTTTATTATCTAATGGGATCTTGTGAACATACCATATTCTCTAGAATAAACCATTCCTATAAGAGAGAGCTCAACATCTGGTGTTACACTCAATATAGTTGAGGCATCACCTGGATTTGAGGGAGAGAACTATTCTTATAACCAGATGATCATCTCATCATTGTTGAGTAGAACCCTAACATAATATCTCAGGCATTCTCCTGGGATATAAACTTTAGAAGCAATCATAGAAGTACCATCCAAGAAGGTAAATTAGAAGTATTATACCCTAGTTGATCAAGACAATGCTTGATCAGGGAACTGAGAAACCTAATTAATAAGAGATACCTTAGGAAGCCAAACCTTGATCATTGTAAATTGAGTGATGATCATAAACCCTAAGAACTGGAGGTAGAGAGATTAAGAACAAGTTGATCATGCCTAATCCATGATCATGCTCTTGAGGTATGTGAGGATAAGTTAAACCCTAATAGGATAAGTATATCCCATTTCCACATGAAATTATAGGGAGATCACTATCAATCAAATACAGGTTTATATCTCAATCTTAATTTATGAATCACTTAGTGATCATCAGTAGAATCCTACCATATCTATATTTCATAAATTAAAGAACCTAAGAAAACCTTAGAGTAAAAACTCCATAATTAATATGGTGAGAAATCATCCATTCATAAGACCAAAGTTAACTATAAAAAGAACCATAACCATTTTAATTACTTCCTTAATTGACTAAGGATTCTAATGGAAGTCCAATGGAATAAGATAGAGCCCATTCTCAAATCCTTAGTGATTAGAGAAACACATAAGATATGAAGCAAGTAACCATATTACCTTGGTTAGGGGAGATTAAACCCTAGCAAATGCAATATGATGGCATCCCAACTCTACAAACTAGGGGTATATCTCAACCCTAGTTTATGTATCACTATGGTGATCATAATATGAACCTAGGCCATAATTGAAATTCAAACCAATTGACATTAGGAGAATATTATTAGAACCCTAGTATGGCATAGTAATAAAATCTTATGCTTCATCTATTAAACTTGAGGAAAACCTTGTGATACATCTTATAATTAAAACCATCAATGTGATTATCAACCACTTACCTATATCATTGTGACCCAATCTTGAGGAGAGTAATATTTCCTCTAGGTATTTCAAAGGATTAAGAGACCATAACACTAATGTTAGTTTCAATATGGGTTATCATCAAACCTACAAAACATTAATAAAATTGTTGCTCACATGAAATAGTATGCAAGTGACCAATTCCTCAAATAGAAACTAAGCCCTATGATGAATCTCTGAAATACTTTGGGTTGAAAGCATCAACCATAATCATTCAAAATAAAATTGATACACAAGATAAGAGAAGTTAAAATAGTGCAAACAAAATCATGCTTAATTAAAATCTACAATAAAGCTCACTTATGTCAAATGGTTATTCCAGAATAACTCATAAATACAATGGCCCTTTAGTTAGTCATAAAATGTTCAAAGTATAAATTACATGCAGGTTATAAAAATAATTTGAATTGGATTTAAAACGAGAATACAAAATAGAAAAGGAAAACAGGAAATAAAAATAATAAGAAAGAAAAAGGAAACAGGAAAAAAATGGAAGGGAGGCTCACCTGGACTTCCCTTACCACGCTGCAGCCCAGCGAGCAGCCCAAGGCCCAGCCCCAAACCACAGCCCAACACTGGCCCGTATCCCTTCGCTTCAGATAAACACGAAGGGGACGAGAGCGTCTTCGTCTCCTTCGTCTCTGCCTCGCTTGCACGCACGGGAGAGAGACACCGCGACGGTGTGGCCACGTCCCGCGACCGCCGCCGCCGTTATTGACTGCCAGCACACGCCGGAGACCCTATAAAGCGCCACGGAAGCCTCCATTTTCCCTCTCTCTGCTCCATTCCCTCTATGTGCTGAAACCCTAGCTCGCCGGCCTCCGCTCACCGCCGGCGATTGTGGCATCCCCAAGCCCCGCCGAGGATACTCCGATCACCGCCATCTTCTCCTTGTTCTTCTCGTCAACGCGTGCGAGCTGGGAGGCCCCGATATGGCGAATTTGACAATCTTCCCCGACCACCGTCGCCATGGCCAAGGATGATATCGCCACCGTCTGAGCTCCATCGGCCTCTCCATCAAGCTCTTCAGACTTGCGGTGAGCTCCTGCATCTCGCAGTGCCCCTGGCCTGCTCAATCATGCCCTGTAGCGCCGCCTCGCCGTCGTTCACCGTCCACCGCCGCTCAGGCTTGCCGCCGGCAAGGCTCCGGCAACCAATAGGGAGCGGCGCAGCCACCTGTCTCGGCTCGGCCACGGCGCCGCGCGTCCCCCCGCTGCTCAGGATGGGCGCGGGAGCCCCGAATCGGCGTCGCCGCCGGCAACTGGCCGTCGGCCGGCCACTTCCCTGCCACATCGGCGCCACAGTGGCGGCTGACGTGGGCTCTGGCCCACTGGTCAGTGCCTCTGCGGGTAGACTAGCCTAGTGCGTTTAGTATTTCCTTTTCGTTTTATTTAAAAATTTCATAATCTCTGCAGATTCAAATAAATTTAGAAAATCCAAATTAAGTCAGAAAAATATAAATAAGATCTTAAAATTCATATAAAAGAAAACTATATTTAATAAAAATATAAAATGAAATTTTTATTTTTAATAAAAATTTAATTGTTTAATACTTGTGATTTAAACTTTTAATTTTAATTCTAAATTCAATTAAAATTCAATAATTAGTAAAAATTTCCAAAAGTAAATAAAAACCAGTAACTAAATAAGGAAAACATTAAAATTAATTTCCTTTTCTATTAACTTATTAAATCCTTATTAGGAAGATTTAAACCATGATTAATAAATACCTTAATCATTAATTATGTAAAAATAATAACATATCAAATCTAATATTATTTTTATTTCAAAATTATTAATAACTTCAACTTTATCAATGAAGTTATTAACCCAATAATTATAGGATAATTAGTAAACCCTAATTCCATATGGAATAATATTATAACCCTATCATTTCATGTTGAACTCTAAAGCCCTAAATTAATTAGGAACCCTAGTTCCATTATTACATGTGAACCCTAATTTGCCTCTAACCTAAACCCAAGGTTAGAAGCTGGAGATCATGGTACTTTATTTCAAGTCATAGAGCCATCATCGGCAACTATAGGACATACCTCTGTTCACATAAAATTGTAGAATACCTATCACTAATATATGGGTATCCCATGTGTTCATCCTCATCAGACTTAAATGATCAATCAGGGTCAACCAAGTTTAAACCCTAGATCCTATTACCAAATCCATCATTCTTGTTCATCCATGCCTAGCATCACACCACTATGATGAAACCTAATAGCAACCATACCTGCTATTTTACTTTACATAAACCTGTTCCACTAAACCCTACTAGTGTGAGGTACTCATGAACCATCCTATTTAGGAAACCACTATTCCTTACTTAATGAATCCAATAGCAAACCCTAGACAACCTCAACCCTAATTGATATACTTCTTATTATTTAAGGAGTATGTTCTTCAAAAGTTATTCTTTTGAAGTAAATAAAGAATCATCACCAACCCTGCTTAGAAAGACCTATCAACCTTAGCTAGCTATCATTAGCAAGATAAACCAACCTTGACAACAACCTTGAATAATGAATTGCTTAGGATGCCTAGGCTTAACTCAGCCTTACCAACCCTAGGTATTGATGAATCCAACATTGTTGTGATCCATCTACTACTTACTCCAGAAACCAATTAGAATTATAGAAAACCATAGAACCCCACAAACCTAATATCATACTTGTTCTTCATTTTAGAACATGTTCTTCAAAAGTTATTATTTTGAATTATATAATAAGTAATCATCAACCATGTATTATAGGACTTATAATTGACAACTTCTCTTTACTTATTATACTGACTATTATTCTTGGTTGTATATGATTGTTACTATTCATCTTGCCATCTCGCTTATAATTCTAAAACAACACAACCCTGAATAAGAACCTTGATTGTGAATCACTTGAAAAGTGCAACACACCCTGAACTAATCATTACAACTCACTGATCCTAAATCATCGGGTTTAGGTCACGCTTAGAACGATTGCATCTCATTCTTATGCATTATTGCATCCTTGCCAATCTTTTAAACATCGTCCTTACCGGACGATGATGATATTTCAGAATTTGGAGTTGTTGCGTAACGAAGACCTTGCCTGCATAATCTTGCAGTCAAGAAAGGCAAGTTCATCACTTGCTCATGTCATTTGATTATTTCTATCAAATTACTTGCAAAGTACTATGGTTATCACTATTGCATAAAAACCAAAATCACTACTTTCATAACTATGAATATGACTATGTGGTGGGAAATGGAACCATGGATTGTGTTGATATGGTGGAGGTTCCATTGCACGGGTTTATATCCATCTAGGATTAAACAACAAATGTCGCCAGTGATTCTTGTGCCGTAATACCCGTGTTAACCATAAGATCCGGAGTGGGACGGAGTAGTCAAAAGTGTTTCCACCTCTCGTTCATCAACGGATGCGCTTACCGTAGCGAGTTGTGTACGGCGGAACAACCGGAGGGTGGGGATCCCATTCTAATTCCGCACGGTAAAGCATTGCTTGCCGTAGCGGTTGTGTCTTGCGGAACAACCGGAGGGTGGGGATCCCATTCTAATTCCCCACGGTAATGCGGTCTATGATGGGTTGCAGCCACCGGCGTAGGAGTGTATGGTAAGAGCCCAGGCATCGTTGTCGTGGTCGGGGTCCACCCTGAAATTACGGGAATAATGGGACCGACGTGGACCCAGGGTCGGCGCATGCAACAAAGGGTGGGTGTTCGAGGTAGCGGAGGAACATGATTGGCTAGACCTTATACCGGGCCTCACACCATAGGAAGTGTGGACGGGAAGATCACCCGGTTGGCACCAAGGTTAAGATCTCTTATGGGTAAAGCAACACACCTCTGCAGAGTGTAAAGAACCGTGACCTGTCACTCCCTGTTCCGGGATATGGAGCTGCGAACGCGGCCGGAAAGGAGCTCCATGAAGTTCTAGTAAACCGGTGAAGGCTGACGGACATAGCTCTTCTGAATAAAAGCAACCTCTTGAAGAAATGATTATGAAAACCTGCATTGGTATTAGACTTTCTGGTCTAATGATGTAGCTAGTGCATTAAACACCTCTTTCCTATAATGAACTTGTTGAGTACGCTCGTACTCATCCCACTCTTAAACCCCCTGCTTAGATATGGAGGCCTCGAAGGAGGATCTACAATACAACTCGAAGGCCGAGAAGTCAACAACTACTTCAAGGGACAGGACCCTGTCAGAAGAGTCAAATACACATCCAACAAGGAGAAAACCTAGATTAGCCATAGAAGGGAACTAGCTTCCTAAACCTAGCTCCTATTTAGCTAGAATCTATTCATAGCCTCAATAGCTAGTTAAATACTCTACAAATAGAGTTCGTGATAAGACTAGACTACGAGTCGTTCTTCTGGAGTTGATTTGCAGTTTTACCTCATTGTAAAGTAGGAGGCTGTGATGATCTTATGTAACAGATTCGATGTTGTAATTCTATAGACATACCTTGGACCCGCATATGTTTCTGTTGTACCACTCTGAGCGATATAATACTAGTGGAACGGTGTTTCATTGGTGTTATATCAGACTTGCATACTACACCATGCAGTGGTATGCCGGGTCACCACGAGTTGGTATCGAGCAAATGCTTTGACCCTAGGATTAAAACCCTTTAAAGGAGACCTATAGGATTGGTAGTGTCTATAGGAAGTTGTCCTAGGTAAACCAAATATTTCTTATGACTTGAGATGGATATTCACTTGAGAATAATCCTGACACACTTGAGTCAACATTTCCTACCTATCCTTCCTAAGTGAAGTTTGTTAGCTAATGCAAAACATGTAGCACATCAATAAGTCCTTAAAATAATAGATGAGTAGATCACAGTTGGTATACAATACATGGTAGTCCAAAGAGAGGATACAACCATAAGGAAGCTATCCTTTTGGAAGATGTGTACCAACACAAGTTATGATTAAGTAAGAATTATTCAGACATGTAACAGGAGTAAATCAAGTGATGAAGATAATTAAGATACCCTAATAGAGAATGTAGACCAAGCTAAGTAATGAGTAAGTAAAATATCTAAACTTGTAAAACAATTGATAACAAGTGAGAACTATGAATCATGTGAGGTAGCATAGACCATGATGAGTCAATCATGGGAGATAAGGAAGAGAGATATGAATAAAATATGATTACTTACATGGTAGAGTTGTTAATCATATATGATTCACCTGAGAATCATTATGTGATGGAATAGAATATTATAAGTATTTTGGAGGAGTACAATAAGAAGCCAAGTGCTAAACAATAGTGTAAGAATTATGTTCCAAAAATATGGGAAGTGTGCCAAGCACATCATGTCCATAGTCTCGTGATCGTATAAACACTTGGAAGTATAAGAGCTATATTTTCATAGTTATGTGTTTAGAGTAGCAATGTTAGAACCTAGACATACCATAGGAAATAGTCCTCAATAACACTTATATATGGTATAATACTTTGTTAGTACTTCCAAAGAAAATTAGGTTAACCACAACTATCCTAGACCACTTTGTTTCAAGTTTATCTCATTGCAAATGTGCAATTAAGGTAAAGGTTGAGACAAATAGTAGAATTCCCTATATTCGTGCTAAGTATCACGATATAAACCTATCTATGTGGTGTTATATACTACACATCAGAGCCTGATGTTTAGAGGTGTATTACTTAACTAGTATATTCAGGCTTATGATGGTGTGTACTATAAACACAAAGCTGAATCTTCTTGGATTTATTTGGATTTTCATTGTTTGACTAGATCCATACATGAAGTTTGACTTTGATATGCAAATGCATGTTGCAATATCAAGTTCCTACTTGATGTTAAAGATCTAGAGGGTAATGGAAAACGTGTGAGGAAGTGACGATTTCTGAAGATTATGAAGACAAGAAGGAGGTTCATCAGATAAAGGAAACAAAGTTGTGGGAAGCAACCACAATACTCTGAAGGAAGTACCAACCTAAACTCATGCTTTACCTCAACAGAGGAGTACTTTTGTACATAAGAAGCATGAAGGTGAGAAAGCTGGTGATTATGGTGAAGCTCAAGCATATCCATAGTCAACATAGAAGAGGGAATGCATGGGAAATCACTTCGAATACTATAATCATAGTGTCAGCTAGTGGTTTTCTTGCAATAATAAACCCTCGAAGAAAGAAAGATGACCTATGAACCCATAGAAGATATAAGAAGACCATAGTTGATATCAGAAGACCACAATTGATATAGGATCAATACTGCGAGATAAATTAGTAGATGTCTCGTTCAGTTGATCAGAACCTATAATAGAATCCATTTTTTAGATATCAAATAGCCACAGTTGGTATAATAACCACAGCTGGTATCAGTGGGTATTACGAGTAGTTCACGATTTAATTATTTATATCAAAAGTTTGTGAACAAATAAAACTCTTGTCAGCCAAATAGCTAGATCTACAAACATTTAGTCGAAGGATTCACATTGGATGTCCACAATTGAGTGGATATACCACAAACATTCTTCGCGAGACCTTAGAAGAAGTAAAGCCCATAAGTTAGAACCAGACCAATATTCCAACCATAGTCTACTAGTTGGAAGAAAAGGAATTGAAGACCATAAGAAAACTCTAAGGGGTAGAGTGAAGATTGAGTTGGATGTACAATAACTCAATATATTGAGCAAGATAGTTGAAGAAGGTCTGAACTGAGAGGAAGTTCGATCTTATTTTCATAAGATTGTGGAACACTACTTTTAGAAGGATGTCAGACCAGAAGCCGAGGTTTATACTTCGAGGAAGTAAGAAGTGGACTGTAACTTGAGAAAGTGAGTAATATTTACTCAGAAGTATGATAGCCCAAGTAAATTAAGGCTAAGGAAGTTGGATGAAGGATTGTAGGAAATCAAATAAAGCTCAAGAAGACCCAAAGACCGAAGGAAATTGACCATACCAGAATCACAGACTAATAGAATGATTCCTTTCATGGAACCTAAAGAATCCAAAATAGTTATAAACATCAACTATAAACCATGATTGGATGGACTAAATGAGTCTAATCCATTCTTAGGAAAATAAACCATCACGACCAATACCATAGTTAGGACCCATTAAGCACCATTACTTGAATTTTGGGTAGTAAGGGAAAACAAAGACCTATTTTTTTAAATAGGAGATTGTTATCCAATTAGTCCTCAATCAAGACTGTCAGGACCAGAAGAAGTCCTAATCATTGAATATTCAATGAGAAAGGAAACAAGATTATAATAGTTGGAAGAAATCAATGAATCAAAGTAAGAGCCATGGTTCAGAGACAAGTATTATTAGATTTCAGAGAAAAATCATAGAACAGGAGTAAGAAACTAATGCTTAGAGACAAACCCTAATGGACTCCAGGAAGAATCTGGACAAGGGATATATTCAATTATATCCAGTGAGATCACCACGGAGTTCGAGAAAAGGATGGAGTCTGCACAAGTCAGATCCATACTCCGAAACGTAAGAGATAACAAACTTCGAGGACGAAGTTTAGTTTAAGGGGTAGAGACTGTAATATCCCTGGTAATGGGGTTACAAAAATAGAGGAAACAAATGTGTGCATTGCATTCATGCATAGAAAATCTGGGGAATTTTCGCGCTTTAAAGTAAAATGCATCACGATGAATCGAAGTTTCACTTGACCTTGGTGAAATTGAAGTAGCTCATCAAGTCAAGCGCTATAAACCTCAATGTGACTTTGCTAAAGCCTTGTTTTGGGTAGAGATGATTTGATCTAAGGGATTAGATCAAATGGAAATAAAACTAACACAAGAACATATGAATCAAGGATCAACTATTTGATCTTATCAAATATCACAACATGGTATCCTTGCCATAACATAAGAACCTCTGTTCAATTACATCCAAGTATTTAAATCATCATCTTTAAGAGGAACCCTAGGAACTTATTCAAGATATTTCCTAGAGAGAGGATCCACCTATGTTGACCATAGATAGTGGTGACTACATCATTCTCTATGGAGCCTAATCATAAGTTAGTATTAAAGACCTTTCCAAATGAGAGAGAAACCAATCATACAAATCATAGCTTTATCTATTTAAGAATAAGACAACCATTGAACCAAAGCATTAGGAGTTAAACCATATCATTTGGGAATGGTGAGATAGCCAATGCCAAATGGAGTAAGATCATATCTATGAAATGATGAAGTAAAGTAGCAATTAATCCAACTAAGCATCTAGGTGGAGACTTAACCCTTTATTATCTAATGGGATCTTGTGAACATACCATATTCTCTAGAATAAACCATTCCTATAAGAGAGAGCTCAACATCTGGTGTTACACTCAATATAGTTGAGGCATCACCTGGATTTGAGGGAGAGAACTATTCTTATAACCAGATGATCATCTCATCATTGTTGAGTAGAACCCTAACATAATATCTCAGGCATTCTCCTGGGATATAAACTTTAGAAGCAATCATAGAAGTACCATCCAAGAAGGTAAATTAGAAGTATTATACCCTAGTTGATCAAGACAATGCTTGATCGAGGAAGCTGAGAAACCTAATTAATAAGAGATACCTTAGGAAGCCAAACCTTGATCATTGTAAATTGAGTGATGATCATAAACCCTAAGAAGCTGGAGGTAGAGAGATTAAGAACAAGTTGATCATGCCTAATCCATGATCATGCTCTTGGGGTATGTGAGGATAAGTTAAACCCTAATAGGATAAGTATATCCCATTTCCACATGAAATTATAGGGAGATCACTATCAATCAAATACAGGTTTATATCTCAATCTTAATTTATGAATCACTTAGTGATCATCAGTAGAATCCTACCATATCTATATTTCATAAATTAAAGAACCTAAGAAAACCTTAGAGTAAAAACTCCATAATTAATATGGTGATAAATCATCCATTCATAAGACCAAAGTTAACTATAAAAAGAACCATAACCATTTTAATTACTTCCTTAATTGACTAAGGATTCTAATGGAAGTCCAATGGAATAAGATAGAGCCCATTCTCAAATCCTTAGTGATTAGAGAAACACATAAGATATGAAGCAAGTAACCATATTACCTTGGTTAGGGGAGATTAAACCCTAGCAAATGCAATATGATGGCATCCCAACTCTACAAACTAGGGGTATATCTCAACCCTAGTTTATGTATCACTATGGTGATCATAATATGAACCTAGGCCATAATTGAAATTCAAACCAATTGACATTAGGAGAATATTATTAGAACCCTAGTATGGCATAGTAATAAAATCTTATGCTTCATCTATTAAACTTGAGGAAAACCTTGTGATACATCTTATAATTAAAACCATCAATGTGATTATCAACCACTTACCTATATCATTGTGACCCAATCTTGAGGAGAGTAATATTTCCTCTAGGTATTTCAAAGGATTAAGAGACCATAACACTAATGTTAGTTTCAATATGGGTTATCATCAAACCTACAAAACATTAATAAAATTGTTGCTCACATGAAATAGTATGCAAGTGACCAATTCCTCAAATAGAAACTAAGCCCTATGATGAATCTACGAAATACTTTGGGTTGAAAGCATCAACCATAATCATTCAAAATAAAATTGATACACAAGATAAGAGAAGTTAAAATAGTGCAAACAAAATCATGCTTAATTAAAATCTACAATAAAGCTCACTTATGTCAAATGGTTATTCCAGAATAACTCATAAATACAATGGCCCTTTAGTTAGTCATAAAATGTTCAAAGTATAAATTACATGCAGGTTATAAAAATAATTTGAATTGGATTTAAAACAGAATACAAAATAGAAAAGGAAAACAGGAAATAAAAATAATAAGAAAGAAAAAGGAAACAGGAAAAAAATGGAAGGGAGGCTCACCTGGACTTCCCTTACCACGCTGCAGCCCAGCGAGCAGCCCAAGGCCCGACCCCAAACCACAGCCCAACAACGGCCCGTATCCCTTCGCTTCAGATAAACACGAAGGGGACGAGAGCGTCTTCGTCTCCTTCGTCTCTGCCTCGCTTGCACGCACGGGAGAGAGACACCGCGACGGTGTGGCCATGTCCCGCGACCGCCGCCGCCGTTATTGACTGCCAGCACACGCCGGAGACCCTATAAAGCGCCACGGAAGCCTCCATTTTCCCTCTCTCTGCTCCATTCCCTCTCTGTGCTGAAACCCTAGCTCGCCGGCCTCCGCTCACCGCCGGCGATTGTGGCATCCCCAAGCCCCGCCGAGGATACTCCGATCACCGCCATCTTCTCCTTGTTCTTCTCGTCAACGCGTGCGAGCTGGGAGGCCCGGATATGGCGAATTTGACAATCTTCCCCGACCACCGTCGCCATGGCCATGGATGATATCGCCACCGTCTGAGCTCCATCGGCCTCTCCATCAAGCTCTTCAGACTTGCGGTGAGCTCCTGCATCTCGCAGTGCCCCTGGCCTGCTCAATCATGCCTGTAGCGCGCGCCTCGCCGTCGTTCACCGTCTGCCGCCGCTCGAGGCTTGCCGCCGGCAAGGCTCCGGCAACCAATAGGGAGCGGCGCAGCCACCTCCTCGGCTCGGCACGGCGCGCGCGTCTCCCCGGCTGCTCGGGATGGGCGCGGGAGCCCGAATCGCGGCGTCGCCGCCGGCAGCGGCCGTCGGCCGGCCACTTCCCTGCCACATCGACGCCACGGTGGCGGGCGGCGTGGGCTGCGGCCCACCGGTCGGTGCCTCTGCGGGTAGACTAGCCTAGTGCGTTTAGTATTTCCTTTTCGTTTTATTTAAAAATTTCATAATCTCTGCAGATTCAAATAAATTTAGAAAATCCAAATTAAGTCGAGAAAAATATAAATAAGATCTTAAAATTCTTATAAAAGAAAACTCTATTTAATAAAAATATAAAATGAAATTTTTATTTTTAATAAAAATTTAATTGTTTAATACTTGTGATTTAAACTTTTAATTTTAATTCTAAATTCAATTAAAATTCAATAATTAGTAAAAATTTCCAAAAGTAAATAAAAACCAGTAACTAAATAAGGAAAACATTAAAATTAATTTCCTTTTCTATTAACTTATTAAATCCTTATTAGGAAGATTTAAACCATGATTAATAAATACCTTAATCATTAATTATGTAAAAATAATAACATATCAAATCTAATATTATTTTTATTTCAAAATTATTAATAACTTCAACTTTATCAATGAAGTTATTAACCCAATAATTATAGGATAATTAGTAAACCCTAATTCCATATGGAATAATATTATAACCCTATCATTTCATGTTGAACTCTAAAGCCCTAAATTAATTAGGAACCCTAGTTCCATTATTACATGTGAACCCTAATTTGCCTCTAACCTAAACCCAAGGTTAGAACTGGAGATCATGGTACTTTATTTCAAGTCATAGAGCCATCATCAGCAACTATAGGACATACCTCTGTTCACATAAAATTGTAGAATACCTATCACTAATATATGGGTATCCCATGTGTTCATCCTCATCAGACTTAAATGATCAATCGGGGTCAACCAAGTTTAAACCCTAGATCCTATTACCAAATCCATCATCCTTGTTTATCCATGCCTAGCATCACACCACTATGATGAAACCTAATAGCAACCATACCTGCTATTTTACTTTACATAAACTCGTTCCACTAAACCCTACTACTCGTGAGGTACTCATGAACCATCCTATTTAGGAAACCACTATTCCTTACTTAATGAATCCAATAGCAAACCCTAGACAACCTCAACCCTAATTGATATACTTCTTATTATTTAAGGAGTATGTTCTTCAAAAGTTATTCTTTTGAAGTAAATAAAGAATCATCACCAACCCTGCTTAGAAAGACCTATCAACCTTAGCTAGCTATCATTAGCAAGATAAACCAACCTTGACAACAACCTTGAATAATGAATTGCTTAGGATGCCTAGGCTTAACTCAGCCTTACCAGCCCTAGGTATTGATGAATCCAACATTGTTGTGATCCATCTACTACTTACTCCAGAAACCAATTAGAATTATAGAAAACCATAGAACCCCACAAACCTAATATCATACTTGTTTTTCATTTTAGAACATGTTCTTCAAAAGTTATTATTTTGAATTATATAATAAGTAATCATCAACCATGTATTATAGGACTTATAATTGACAACTTCTCTTTACTTATTATACAGCTATTATTCTTGGTTGTATATGATTGTTACTATTCATCTTGCCATCTGCTTATAATTCTAAAACAACACAACCCTGAATAAGAACCTTGATTGTGAATCACTTTAAAAGTGCAACACACCCTGAACTAATCATTACAACTCACTGATCCTAAATCATCGGGTTTAGGTCACGCTTAGAACGATTGCATCTCATTCTTATGCATTATTGCATCCTTGCCAATCTTTTAAACATCGTCCTTACCGGACGATGATGATATTTCAGAATTTGGAGTTGTTGCGTAACGAAGACCTTGCCTGCATAATCTTGCAGTCAAGAAAGGCAAGTTCATCACTTGCTCATGTCATTTGATTATTTCTATCAAATTACTTGCAAAGTACTATGGTTATCACTATTGCATAAAAACCAATATCACTACTTTCATAACTATGAATATGACTATGTGGTGGGCAATGGAACCATGGATTGTGTTGATATGGTGGAGGTTCCATTGCACGGGTTTATATCCATCTAGGATTAAACAACAAATGTCGCCAGTGATTCTTGTGCCGTAATACCCGTGTTAACCATAAGATCCGGAGTGGGACGGAGTAGTCAAAAGTGTTTCCACCTCTCGTTCATCAACGGATGCGCTTCTGTGCAGCGGTTGTGTACGGCGGAACAACCGGAGGGTGGGGATCCCATTCTAATTCCCCACGGTAAAGCATTGCTTGCCGTAGCGGTTGTGTCTTGCGGAACAACCGGAGGGTGGGGATCCCATTCTAATTCCCCACGGTAATGCGGTCTATGATGGGTTGCGGCCACCGGCGTAGGAGTGTATGGTAAGAGCCCGGCACTTGTTGTCGTGGTCGGGGTCCACCCTGAAATTACGGGAATAATGGGACCGACGTGGACCCAGGGTCGGCGCATGCAACAAAGGGTGGGTGTTCGAGGTAGCGGAGGAACATGATTGGCTAGACCTTATACCGGGCCTCACACCATAGGAAGTGTGGACGGGAAGATCACCCGGTTGGCACCAAGGTTAAGATCTCTTATGGGTAAAGCAACACACCTCTGCAGAGTGTAAAGAACCGTGACCTGTCACTCCCTGTTCCGGGATATGGAACTGCGAACGCGGCCGGAAAGGAGCTCCACGAAGTTCTAGTAAACCGGTGAAGGCTGACGGACATAGCTCTTCTGAATAAAAGCAACCTCTTGAAGAAATGATTATGAAAACCTGCATTGGTATTAGACTTTACTGGTCTAATGCTGTAGCTAGTGCATTAAACACCTCTTTCCTATAATGAACTTGTTGAGTACGCTCGTACTCATCCCACTCTTAAACCCCCTGCTTAGATATGGAGGCCTCGAAGGAGGATCTACAATACAACTCGAAGGCCGAGAAGTCAACAACTACTTCAAGGGACAGGACCCTGTCAGAAGAGTCAAATACACATCCAACAAGGAGAAACCTAGATTAGCCATAGAAGGGAACTAGCTTCCTAAACCTAGCTCCTATTTAGCTAGAATCTATTCATAGCCTCAATAGCTAGTTAAATACTCTACAAATAGAGTTCGTGATAAGACTAGACTACGAGTCGTTCTTCGGAGTTGATTTGCGGTTTTACCTCATTGTAAAGTAGGAGGGTCTGTGATGATCTTATGTAACGGATTCGATGTTGTAATTCTATAGACATACCTTGGACCCGCATATGTTTCTGTTGTACCACTCTGAGCGATATAATACTAGTGGAACGGTGTTTCATTGGTGTTATATCAGACTTGCATACTACACCATGCAGTGGTATGCCGGGTCACCACATTGAATGCTTACTATATGACATAAGAAGACCTTGGTTTTTCAAAAAAAAATTGAATTTTTATGCCCATTTGAATCTTGGTCAAATCCTAGGTTTGACCAAGATTTGAACAAGTTTAAAACATGAATATAAAAAAGTAAGCATGTATGCTTCTTAGTCACTCCAAAATGAAGCTCTTGGGAGGGTTTTCGAAATTTCCATGTTTGAAACCAAAAACCACATCTCTTCATGCTTGACTTCATAAGACAGAGTTTAGGGTTAGGGGGTAGATACATGATTTTTCTGGTTTGAGTATGTCTAGACCTTGTTTATCAACTTAATTGAATGCTTACTATATGGCATAAGAAGACTATGTGCCTTGGTTTTTCATTTATTTTGATTTATTTTGAATTTTATGCCCATTTTTATGCCCATTTAAACAAGTTTAAATCATGAATATGAAAAATTAGTCACTCCAAAATGTAGCTCTTGAGAGGGTTTTTGAAATTTCCATGTTTGAAACTGTTATCACCAAGATTTGACCGCGTCGGAGGTGGGCCGCAGTCAAGATGGGCTTAAGGAAATATATGTGGAGAATTACATGAATCGGCCTGTTATACCAAGTTGGGCTTAATTGCCCGTGTATATGTAACATATTAGATCGTATTTTAGTTTAGAGATAGAATCTTACTCGTGCACGGTTTAGTGCACGCCCGCATTAGAAAGTCCCTGGACTATAAATATGTACCTAGGGTTTATGGAATAAACAACAACTCACGTTCAACCCCAAAACAAACCAATCTCGGCGCATCGCCAACTCCTTCATCTCGAGGGTTTCTATCAGGTAAGCGACATGCTGCCTAGTTGCGATCTAGGCAGCACAAGCCCCACGTTGTTCCATGCGTTGCTCGTACTGAAGCGTTTTTGATGGCGAGCAACGTAGTTATCATTAGATGTGTTAGGGTTAGCATTGTTCTTCGTTTAAGCATGCTTACGTAGTGCAACCCTTGCATATCTAGCCGCCCTCACGCCTATCTCGGGTGTGGGGGCGGCACCCGCTTGATCATTATTTAGTAGATCTGATCCGTTACGATTGCTCCTTGTTCTACAAGGATTAGTTTAATATCCGCAATAGTTAGGCCTTACAAAGGGGGGAGGATCCGAGTGGCACGTAGGGTGGCGTTCGCAAGTCCTAAACGGGATGTTCCTAGGATCAACTTCATGTTGGTTTTTGGCCTTGTTTAGGATCGGCTTACGAGCACCGTGCGTGGCCGCAAGGCCCAACTCTGGAGTAGGATGATCCGATTATGCGGTGAAAACCCTAAATCGTCGTAGATCTCATCGGCTTCATCTTGATCAAGCGGGACCACCAAGTATTCGTGCACCCCGTACGGATCATGGGTGGATCGGCTCTTTGAGCCGATTCACGGGATTACCCGAGAGCCGATCGAGGCTCGCATTTAACGTTTACATGTATGCCCTGCAGGGAAACTAAGCGAGGCATCCTCATCACCTTCCCGACCAGGTATAGGTCAGGTGGCACGCCTTGCACTTCGCAGCGCCGCGTGTGACCGAGAAGAGCATTGCGGGCCGTCGCTCGGAGGGGTCTCGGCCAGCCCGCAGCTCTAGGCTCTTCCCGGCTCTACGGTGTTGACAAGGCCGCTGCCCGCCGGTGGGTTTTGGCGGTCAACACATTCCGGCACGCCCGGTGGGACTATCGTCTACATCAACCACATCGCCATCTACATCGAGATGGCGGACGGCACGCCGATCACCTACGGGGATCCGCCCGACGACCTCAAGAAGCAATACAACGAGATCAAGGCTACCCTCGAAGCCGACCTCATCGGCTCTTTTCGGAGAACCCGTTCCGGTGGCATCGGATGGAAGGGGTTCTCACCGCAAGGTGCGCTCGATGGGATAGACCTCTCTACCCCGTCGGAGGAACGCACCGGGGTGCCGCGGCGAGAGATCAACTACACGGTGGCTCACTCACTACATCGCCACTGCGAGAACTTGGTCAACGTGTTGGAGCGTGTCGCTCGCGCGTGATCCAAGAGATCATGAGCCACCGAGTACTCGCCGTCGGGACCAGCTCTCGGGACTCATCAAGGAGAGTTGCCATTCCGGTCCCGTCCACCGCTGCCATATGCGTTGGAAGCACCTGGCTGAAGTGCCGACTACACCGGCATTCCTCGTCTACGAGGATTGGTGGCGACCCTAGTGACTACCGAGTTCTTAATGGAGGCGCCTAAGGAGATCCCTCATGGATACGCGTGCATGTACGTGCCGGATTGTGGTGACCGGGCACTCACAAACCAGGCCACAACATCGGGGACTCCGGCGAAGACAAGAGGAACGTCGGCGACAGAGCAGACGTGGCTAACTAAATACGCCACGCCGACGAAACTCCCGAGCCCAGCTCCTGCAGAGGGCTCAGAGCTGGAAAAGCAAACATGGCAGGCCAAGTACGCCACCCCGGCGAACCTTCAGAGTGCAACTCCTACGGCCAGCACAGCGGATCAGATCAGTACCATGCGAGAGACCAATTCGGCATGATGCCGAAAAGAAGGGCAGTCGGCTATTCCAAGCCGTGCCCCGACGATTACGAGATGATCCCGCTGCCACCTAAGTATCGGCTCCCGACTTCTCCAAATTCGGTGGATCGAGATGGCTCCGGCTCCATCGAGCACATCGGCCGATATTTGGCTCAACTAGGACCGGCTTCGGTGTCGGATCAGCTACGCGTGAGGCTTTTTTCACGGTCCCTCACGGGATCGGCTTTTGGATGGTACACCGCCTTGCCCGCAAACTCCATCCAAACTTGGAAGCAATTGGAAGAACAGTTCCATATGCAATACCATTCCGAAGCTTCCGAGTGCGGCATTGCCGATCTAGCACAACTACGTCGAAGCGCGGGGAAACGGTGACGAGAATACATCCAGCGCTTCGAGGAATCTTAGGAACCGATGTTATTCGGTTCGTATAACTGAAAAGGAAGCGATCGAGTTGGCGAGTAGTAGGCCTTGCAACACAACTCAAGGACATGGCCTCCCAAGCGAGATTATCCCTCGGCCGGCGCACATGGTTCGAAACTATCGGCATATGAACAGCGCCACCCCGACCTGTACCAAGACAAGTTCAAGCGTGCGGTAGTTATGGTCGATACGAGAGGAAGATGAAGTGCACTGCGGGAGGCCAAGAGATAGCGGTGGCTGAGTGGATTCGGGGGAACCCCGTGGCACTGCAAATGGGTAAAGCCACCGGGGCCGCCCGAGGGATTTGATTTTGACGTGACCAAGACTGAACAAATCTTCGACCTCCTGCTCAAGGAGAAACGATTGACGATTCCCGAAGGTCTCAAGTTCCCCACGGCGAAGGAGCTAAACGGAAAGCCGTACTGCAAGTTCCACAACTCGCTTTCCCATGCCACCAACGACTGCCGGGTGTGGCGTCAGCACATCCAAGCGGCGATAGAGAAGGGGCGGCTAATTTTCAACCAGTACGCCATGAAGGTCGACACCCAACCCTTCCCCGCCGTTAATATGGTGGAAATCACCTACCACGAAGGTTGCCGGCCAGGTCCCTCGTTCAGCATCAACATGGTAGGACCTGGAAACCACTCGGCAAAGATGGAGATGAGGGCAGCTGCTCTCATAGCAAGGATACGAGAGGAGGCCGCGCCACGCGGTCGGCTCCGTCATGATGGCAATCGCTATGTCACGGAGGGAGAGGTGAAGAATATAAGATATCGGCGACCCCTCTCGATCACCTCCTCAACAAATATGTGAGTCGGTATGACCAACGCCGACGGTCCAATTACGATGATAGAGGAGATCGTCCGGCTAGAGAAGCCGAGAAGATATCGTCGGCGAGGATCGCGATGAGGAGGAGCACGAGCGCCGTGCCACGGGAGCATCAAGGGAGCAAGATGACAACGCCGGGCATTGGGACTGCCCCTTCTTCGGACTACTTGCTGGGATTCGGGAATGAGCCGATTGCCCACAATCGGCAATTGCCCGAATGCAATCGAAAAAGAAGGAGGCAGCCAACGTGTCCGTGTTCGAGCGCCTAGGGCCTCTCCCGCCACAAAGCAAACGCGGCGAGTCACCTCGTTGGGCAGATCTTGAGGATTCAGAAGACGAGGGAGAAGTGGAAGAAGATAGGTACCACCGGCCAAGGTGGTGCCCTGACGGACTCAGCCGTTCCCAAAAGCGCAGGGTTCAGCGATTGCGCGGCCTGGAGGAAGCCGAAAGGTTATACCTGCATACGCTAAGGAAGGCACGACCTGATCTGGCTGCAAAAGTTCAGCGAACCCTGGATGAAGAGGGTCGCCCACGGAAAATGGAATGGCGCCCTAAACAGAGGAAAGCCGATGATGATACATCGGCTGACACAAACATGGTACTCGTCTTGCCGACAGAGTGTAGCGCTCCACGACTCTACGGAGCACTCAAGGTGGACGACAGCAAGCGCATCAAGTCAGAAGTTGGGTTGGTTTTATCCAGCCTGACCAAGTAGCAAGATCAAACCAATGAGCAAACCAGGAGAGGCTGATCCTTGTGATCGGCCCCAAAAAACTTATGAAGGGAACTTACAAAACCTTCAACGAGCAAGCAGCGTGGAGGCCGATTCCGGCAATCGGCCAAAATTATCCTCACCTACCATTACTGCACCGGGTTCAACATGTTATCCAACACGAGCCGATACCATCAATTCTCTGACGAGAATCGGCTCGGGGGGGGGGCACCCAGGTAGATAAAATACGAGGATATGCAACGGAAGCCTCTCATCTTCTGTTGATGGGTATTGGAATATGGGGGCCGATGCACGGGTCGGCCGTAAAAGTGAAAATTCGAGATTTTTCGAACACAGTCGATGCAGCAGGCATCGACTTTAGAATTGAGAGGCAGCCGATGCGCAGCCAGCAGCCGATGCGCAACCATCGACTTTAGTGGAATTATGCAATGTTTATCGAGTCTCCACCAAATCCAGTCCGACGGTGGTGCCTTTTGTTGCCTCGAGGGAGTAAAAACAATGGAAACTTCCCCAGTTGCTTCGAGCCGAGCCGGGTTCCTGAACCTTTTTCGTCAAGGATTTCCAATCTTTGGGGGCTAGTTCAGCTGAAACGAAGGATTATCGGCTGTCGGAGGAAGAAAGAGGATCGGCTGTGGCGCATTCTCTCTGACATTCTCGCCTCGAGTAAGGCTCGGGGGGCAGCAGGCCTAGTGGATACTCTGTTTAAAGAGCCGATGAGGATACCATCGGCTGATCCTTCATTGCAACCTTCTTCACAATGATGGGTACTGAAAAGGATTATTGGGTTTGGTTGGAAAAGTTCGAAGGTTTTCCTGAAAATCCGGCGTTTTCCACCAGATTTAGAAAATCATCAGCTGAAGAAGAGAAGGGTGAATTTCAAAGGACCGATGCGGTGCGATCGGTTCATCACGCATTGGCGAAGGGGACGAATCGGCAAGGTCAGTAGAAGAGAGAATCGGCTCAATTAAAAGGAATCGGCAAAATCAAGATTGAGGAAAAGTTCTTCATTGATTAAGATGAGATTTCTTACATAAAGAGCTAATTGCTCTCAAAAGGGAAATACTAGGGGATCCACTGCCCCATCTACTACTACTGGCCCTGTTCTAGAGGTCCTATCTATGGGCCATCACGGCCCTCGTCGTCGCCGTCGTCGCCACTATCGGCGCTGCTCCCGGCGGGCTCGTCGTCGCTCCAATGGCCGCCGACCGGGCCCTCGTTGTCTTCATCTTCTTCGTCGGCGTCGTCCTCGTCGGCTGTCGAAGTCGCTAAGATTGCCCGGCCAAGGGCGGAACCGCTTGGCCGGCGGCTCGTCGGAGGAGCTCTCGTTGTCGTCCTCCTCCTCCCCTTCCTGCTCCTCCTCCTCCCCGGAAGAGGTGAAGTCGCGAGAGAAGCTGTCGTCGTCACTCTCCTCTTCTATTTCCCCAACGGCGAGGAAGCGGAGGTCGCTCTCCCCGTCCGGTCAAGGACTGGTCGTCCTCGGACCAGATGGAGAAATCGTGGTCTGATTCCTCCCCCGCCGCAATGGCGCGGCGGGTGTTGGCCGCGTGGACCGCCGCCGCGTCGTACTCCGGCGTCGGCTCACGGGACGTGGAGGATTGGCTGGCAAGATCCGATGGGTCAGAGGAGGAGGAAGACATGGTGGCTGGGAGGGTTTTTGGAGTGCTAATGCGGGGGAGATACAAAGAAGAACTGTTCGGAGCGGTTAAATCAAAGGAGGATATAGTGGAAATTCAATGCCACAGCAGTTTCCGAGGAAGTGGTGCCTAAAAAGAAAAAAAAAACTGCCGGGTCACGCGGAGAAGTTGAGAAGGCAAGGCATCATCATGAGGGATACTCGCGACGGTTCTGCCACGACATGACCCGACGAAGGAAAGCAGAGTGATTTTGGAATTACCAATTCCAAAACCAGGGGGGCATGTGTTATCACCAAGATTTGACCGCGTCGGAGGTGGGCCGCAGTCAAGATGGGCTTAAGGAAATATATGTGGAGAATTACATGAATCGGCCTGTTATACCAAGTTGGGCTTAATTGCCCGTGTATCTGTAACATATTAGATCGTATTTTAGTTTAGAGATAGAATCTTACTCGTGCACGGTTTAGTGCACGCCCGCATTAGAAAGTCCCCTGGACTATAAATATGTACCTAGGGTTTATGGAATAAACAACAACTCACGTTCAACCCCAAAACAAACCAATCTCGGCGCATCGCCAACTCCTTCGTCTCGAGGGTTTCTATCGGGTAGCGACATGCTGCCTAGATCGCATCTTGCGATCTAGGCAGCACAAGCCCACGTTGTTCCATGCGTTGCTCGTACTTGAAGCGTTTTTGATGGCGAGCAACGTAGTTATCATTAGATGTGTTAGGGTTAGCATTGTTCTTCGTTTAAGCATGCTTACGTAGTGCAACCCTTGCATATCTAGCCGCCCTCACGCCTATCTCAGGTGTGGGGCGGCACCCGCTTGATCATTATTTAGTAGATCTGATCCGTTACGATTGCTCCTTGTTCTACAAGGATTAGTTTAATATCCGCAATAGTTAGGCCTTACAAAGGGGGAGGATCCGGTGGCACGTAGGGTGGCGTTCGCAAGTCCTAAACGGGATGTTCCTAGGATCAACTTCATGTTGGTTTTTTGGCCTTGTTTAGGATCGGCTTACGAGCACCGTGCGTGGCCGCAAGGCCCAACCTGGAGTAGGATGATCCGATTATGCGGTGAAAACCCTAAATCGTCGTAGATCTCATCAGCTTCATCTTGATCAAGCAGGACCACCAAGTATTCGTGCACCCCGTACGGATCATGGGTGGATCGGCTCTTTGAGCCGATTCACAGGATTACCTGAGAGCCGATCGAGGCTCGCATTTAACGTTTACATGTATGCCCTGCAGAGAAACTAAGCGAGGCATCCTCATCACCTTCCCGACCGGGTATAGGTCGGGTGGCACGCCTTGCACTTCGCAACGCCGCGTGTGACCAGAAGAGCATTGCGGGCCGTCGCTCGGAGGGGTCTCAGCCAGCCGCAGCTCTAGGCTCTTCCCGGCTCTACGGTGTTGACAAGGCCGCTGCCCGCCGGTGGGTTTTGGCAGTCAACAGAAACCCAAAACCACTTCTCTTCATGCATGCTTTGACTTCATAAGACAGAGTTTAGGGTTTGGGGTAGACAGCACGCGCCGACGCGTGGACGAAATTTATTCTCTGTCCCCCTGACATGCACTTGCCAGTGTCTTCAACGATTGACACGAGCAGTGAAGCTTTTATGGAGCCCAGCGGAGAGGGGCTCCATTTCTCGAGCGGTAGCGAGGTGACATGGTGACATGCACCATGTCACCGTGTGACATGCGGCCTAAATCCAAATTTAAACATTGCGAAAAAATCTGAAAAAAATCATGCACGTTCACAGCTCATATTAAGATAACCCCTAAAAATTTCAGATCAAAATTCGAAACATACATCGAGAAACAAAAAGAGAAACTCAGATGTGAATAGTCTACAGAGAAACTCAGATTTGAATTCGGGAACTATTCATGACAGATTTCTCTTTTTTGTTTCTCGATGTATGTTTCGAATTTTGACTTGAATTTTTTAGGGGTTATCTTAATATCTATGAACATGCATGATTTTTTTCAGATTTGTTCGCAGTGTTCAAATTTGAATTTAAACCGCATGTCACACGGTGACATGCAATAGGTGCATGTCACCTGATCTGCGGTGACGCTGGGGCTAAAAAGAAGACCTTTCCACCTCATTTCCTCCATTGTTTCACATATTTTAGCTTCTATTTATGCGGTGCCGTGGAGGTGGGGGTCTGGTCGTCACCCTCCTCCTCCCCACCTCATTTCCTCCACTGTCTCGCAACTCCTTGATCTACTACTCCTATCCATATACATGCCACTCAAATGGATGTATTTGTAGATACATCCATTTTAGTGGCAGTTAATATGGACCGGAGGAAGTACTAATAATATGAGGCATGTTTTTGAGCTGGCCCTGTTTAGTAGAGTTTACATTTGAGAGTTACATCTTTCTACCACCATTATTTTTGATTTAGCTTGTCTTTTGTGCCCACCATTTTATCGAGCAGGGTTAATGCAAGATCCATAGCAAACTAGCTTCTCATGACATTTTTTGGCGGAGTGCATCTTCTCATGGCGAGCTAGCGACTTTGCCACTAGAGTTTTTTTTGTTGAACTACATTTTTTGGATTTTCCCATTTTATTTGTGCACAAGCTATGAGCCGCCCGCAATTCAGCACCATATATTGGCGGGATTTTCTAGTTCAATTGTTTTGTACTAGGATATTAGCAGGATGCTATCTTCTAGGGCTTTCATTTCCCCTATATCCAGCCCCACCCACGGACAAGCAAGGGCCTCTCTCCCTACCTCGCACCTAGTCCGTCTCGCTCCCTCTCAGTCCTCCATCCGTAGCCGACATCCACCGCGCCGGAGCCAGCTCAGCGACGCCGTCAACCACACTCCGTCCGCTTCGTCGGATCTGCTTCCCCGACTCACTGGTTCATCTTACCGGCTGGCGAGATCGGTACACAAAGCGCCACCATGATCCACCGAACCAAAACGAACGGCCAACGCGCCACCTCCCCAGTCGACCAAGGTTGAACACTTTGTCCGGCAGCTTTTGTTATGTATTTGATTTCCGAGACTAGTTTATTGCTTGCTTCCACTGCTTGTTATTAGCATCTGTTTTTTTGTAATGCCTGCTAGATATTCCCCTCGAGAATGCCTACGAAGAATCTCGGAGGCAAAATATCTTGCAGAATAAGATAATTGCAGCCAAGCTCGGCATACTGTGGAATGGGACAAAATCACCGCCGCCGAGATTTTTCACCCGTGTGATGTGCCGCCAAAAGGACGATTCCGTGGGGCAGCTGCTGAAGAAGGTATTTAGCCGCACTGCTCAAATTTCATATGTGTTGTTTGCTGATTGATTTGATGAACTTTGATTTGCAGCAGCTAGCCACTGCTCATGTTCCTAACAAAGACAGTGAGCGCGCCAGTGATGCAGACATTGGTAGAAAGGAGGCGGGATTTGGTCCTATTGTTCTAGCAAGCAATCATTTGAGGGGCCGCCTAGGATCAGCACATCTGGATCCTCCTGAGCTCAACATTAAGGAGGTAATTTTATAATAGTGTTTTAAACATGACATAATCTAATGTACTGAAAGAGATCAAACTGTCAACTGGAGTGGAGTGGTATAGATGGTAGAGATATAGATATAGATTTCAGATTTCCTAATTTTTTCTTGAAAATAGGGTCGCCCCGGCCTCTGCATCCAAATGATGCACCCACCCTTTTATTGCAATGTTTTAGACTCCATTTAAGGTTTAGAAACTCATGGGTTGCTCAAAGTGGTGACATGAATCAACCAACATATTTCCTTTTAATCTGCTGATTGATTTTATGCATGGCAAATCGCGAAGCAAGTGATCTGCTCATGTCCACCGCTAAGCAGCATTGTAGCACGGATGTCCGAGTTCCGGTGATGCAAACGTTTGTAGGAACAAAACGAAGGATGTGGCAATGGGGAAGCTAAGATTAGGCGTCTTCAAAAGGACTTGGATGTGGCCACTTGGCGGAACAAAGAAATGAACCGAGGATGGAATTCTACAATTCAAGATGGCCTACATGCCGTTGCTGATCTGCAGAAGCTAGTGGCTGGCAACTTGGTTACCGCTTTGGCTGATGCGGATGTCCATGAGATCAACTGGACGATCTTGGAACAGGTGAAAGCACGAGCAGAAACTCGCACTCATCTTTGCGGGTAGATGATTTTCAAAGGGTGATGCAAGAGCCGCTATATGAATAGATTGTTGTTTTCGGTTGATGATGTCCCTGGTTCTTTTGTTTACTTATGTGCTTGGTAGTACTTAGGGGAACTAGCTTGTACAAGTAATTTTTTCCGATAAAGTTGTACAAGTAAATGGCACATGCTTCGCATGTTTGACCAATTAAGTTAAAAAGCTTCACAAAATCCTGCGTCGAAGTTGTTTCACTAAAAAAAAGAGCTCTCACGTGCAAGGCACGTGTAATTTACTAGTATATACTAGTACTAGTAGAGATGGTACACCTAGACATTAGAGATTTGTTTGTTTTAAAGATATTTTTAATTGTGTACAAGATGGAAAATATAACTTTAGGGCATCCACAATGTTGCTATTGCCAAATCCGATACGATGGTGAATTTGGCTTTGGTGTGAAATATAGCAATAGCTCCACAATGTAGTGGTTCCAAATATTTATAACGTGGGTCCCGCCATCAAGCTAAAACAACACATAAAGCCAATATGGAACTACTCTCACAATGTAGGGAACTAGTTCCAAATGCCAAAAGTGAAATTTGGCATCGGAGCACCTACTTGCTCCGGTTCCTTGTTTTTCTGGTTTTGGAACTACCTCTACAATGTATGGAACTAGTTCCAAAAGCCAAAAATCAAATATGGAACCACTTTTGGCTACACGTTGTGGATGCTCTTAGCAAATTCCTAGTATTTTTCATGGTCGATGTAAAAAAAAGTATTTTTCATGGTTGATGTAAAAAAACAAGTTTTTTTCATGGTCGATGTAAAAAAAGAGAGAAAACATGTCTCATAAAAAGCCTTATGGTTAGCACATTTTTTTACGGAGTAACTCTTTTTACATAGCCCAAATTACTATTCGATTTTCCATTGAAATATTTTATGTGTATAAAGCAAGCGAAGAAGTACACATGCATTTTTCGTTTTATTCTTTTTTGACATTTCAAAATGTATAGAAGATGAATTTCGAAATAAAGAGATCATATGCACCCAAGAACCAACAAGCATATCCCCTTGACCCCGAACATACTCAGGGCCCTTTTGTTGTGGCTTTTTTTTGCCTTTTTGGCTTTTGGATTTTGGAAGCCAAAAACAAATATTATATTCTTTTGGCTTCCAAAATCCAAAAGCCAAAAAGCCACACCAAAAGGACCCTCAGCTTCAGACCCGGGATTTCGTAGGCTAGGGTTCCACAGTTTTCCACCAACCAGTAATAATTTCAACTCTGCCCCAAAATTCCCGCCGAAATCCCCCCTCCCGTTTCCAAAATTCAAAGCGATGTGAAATAAGTACAGTGTCGATCTTATCCCCCCGGACCGCTCAATTCAGACCTATCACCGGCGGCGCCGAACCCCGCATCTCTCTCTCACGCTTCCACCCCGCATGACCCACCGGATCATCTCACACGCCGGCGCCGGCCCACTGTCCCACTCCCACACCAGCACTACTGCCTTCTCATCGGCCACCGTAGTGACCGACGACGTTCCGCCGTCTCCCTTGCTTTTTAGCAAGCCGGAGTAGCTTCCACCTCCCCCACCCCCACCGACGACCACTGTACCATACGAGCTCCTCCGTAGCCGACTTCCACCGCCGCCTTGTCAGCGACAGTCACCATCGCCGGGTTCTCGTATCTTAATCCCCTACTCCTTCCGTCCACCGGACTGGAGAGATGGGCTCCTACATGGTCCACGGCAGGAAACCAAAGCGTACACGCGCCCACTTCCAAGAAGGTTGATATGGCCGCATTCGTTATGCATGTGATTTCGAAAAGTATTTTTTTGCTTACTTGCACCGCCATCTCATTAGCATTTTTTTTGTAATGCATGCTAGATATTATTGCAATACAGAAGAATGAATTAAAAGAGAAACGGAGACGGAAGATATGTAGCAGATTTGCAAGCCGTGTGGGCACAAAAATCTGTAACGCTATTGCCTCTAGTGCAAACCTGAACAAAATCGGAGAAGAACCCTTTCCCCTCCCCAAAGATAAAGAACAATGTTATGATTCACAATTTGATCCTGCTGAGCCTCTTGGAGAGCTGACTCAGGAAGATGCCTTGCCTGACCATTCTCCTCAACCCCACCAGGTGATTTCTGTTTTTTTACTTGGAGATATCTGTTGCAACTTCCATGTGTTGTATATTTGTATCCTGAATCCCACCAAACATGTTCACATGCCACCTCTAGGTCTCCTTAACGCATCATATATATGTTTCAGCATGCACGTCATCCTTTACTATTCTTCATTCTATTCCATTTGCATATCATCATATATGGGACTTCTGTAGACTGAAATATCGTTTATGTGTGCTAGGAATCTGCAGCTTCAAGTAAGAATTTCGCAGGAACAACCAATGAGAGGAAGACCTTGCAACAGGTACCTGAATCGGTGATAGAACAGCTGCAACCAAAAAAGAAATCTGCTTCTGCTACTAGACAGTCTCAGCGATTCATGGCACTAGCTGAAGAAAATAACGCAAATGCTAAGAATACTGAAATAAAAAAACGTGGTGAACACCCCAAGCGGTTGAATCAGCCACCTGTTACCAATCCAGTCAACCAGCGACAATCGGCAGCAGAACCGGTTTCCACGGCAACTTCTCAGCCACAATTGGCGGCGAGAACCGGTTTCCACGGCAACTTCTCAGCCACAATTGGCGGCAGAACCGGTTTCCACGGCAACTTCTCAACAACAATTGGCGGCGAGAACCGGTTTCCACGGCAACTTCTCAGCCACAATTGGGATCAGCGATAGCTGTGGTAGGAAATACTGCCCAAGGACACACTCGTACCGAGTACCAGCTGACACAACCACAACCGGCCAAACATCGCTAGCACAACATCAACAAACTGTTGATGATCTCCCACTGACCCATATTAGTCCTGCCATAGACAACTCCCCTGAGGATGAGCCCCACACCGAAGAAGGTACATTTTCCAATGCTTATAGTTTCATTCTCCGTTATAAAGTTATACTTTATACATAAATAAATAAACATATATATATATATAAATATATATATCTACCTTGATAGCTTGATGTAATGCTTAACTTTGTAGTTGCACCACGATCAAGAAAAACGAGGGGCCCAACAGTAGGGAAAATGTTCGTAGCTAAGCTTGCTGGGATGGAATCAAGATTTCGCCTTTCATCTATCGTAGGTGGCAGAAGGCCACTGGACCCAGACGAATCTTGTAAATTAGCATCGGATGTAGGAATTTTCGTCAGGAATGAAATTCCTATCTTCCCAACATGGAAAGAGCACGTAGACACCTCTGCGCATTTTGAAAAATTAGTGCACGGGTTACACGTAAGTCATCTTTCTCTTGGTAATGTTACTCATACTAGTATACCACATTGGCACGTCCCGTTCCTTCTAGCTTGTTGTTGGCTCTATGTATATCGCACCAACGGTTTATATTGTTGTGAACAGTTAAGGTTCGAGTTCGATGAGGACCAAGAGGAAGTAAAGCATGTTCTCAACGGTCTATTCTCAGATCTGTCCGCGCCGATATCGCAGCGAGGCTAAAGAAGAAATACTTCACTGGAAAGATTACTCGGGAGTGTTCCAACTATATCTCCTTTTAAGCAAATGACCGACAAACAGTGGGGAGATCTTGTGAAGCACTCGGTCTGATCCAAAGAATATGGTATGATTTGTAAGATCGAGACCAGATCACATCTTGGATTCTTATTTATAGCGAGTGTCTCACTAGTATCCTTTTTGCAGAATTTGGCTAAACGGAATCAGAAAAACCACGGTAAACTACTTTTACCTAGCTGTACGGGATCTCGTAACCTTATAGTGCACATTCGGAAAAAAGTAAGGACATGTTGTTTTATAACTGCTATTTAGAAATATTTTAGTAAAAGATCATGCAGAGTATATACACCAGTGTGCAGCTTATATTATGATCCTCCATTTCAACCACGTTATTCGATTTATAAATGGTAGTACTAAAATGCAGATGTTACATAATGCAAGTAAAAGGGAACCAAACAAAGAGATGACTCTGCCGGAGATTTTTGAAGCATGCCAGAAGAACAAACTTGAAGTGATTGGAGAAGTCGCACGGAGTGTTCTTGTAAGTCTTCTCAAAGATTGAAATTTTGTGACGACTCACATCCCAACTTGTAGGAGTAGTAAAGTACACGTCAATATGATATTATATATGTTTATTAAAATTCATGTGATGTGAATCGGACATGCCAAACTCGTAGGAATAAAAGTAGGTCATACACATGATAAATCTACTATCAGCAAGTTTCTCTGTAGTAACTATCATGTTTACACATGTGTACGAACTGAATTTTTTGCAGGAAGATATGAAATTAGAGATGGCAAAACCCGGTAAAAACGGTCTGGAAAAAACCGATGAAGAATGTGTGAAGGCATTTTCTATGGCAATAAAAAAGAAAGGCATTGCCAAAAACACTTTCTTACGGAATGCTTGACTGCTGAAGTGCAAGTCCATGTCCAAGTCAAAGTATTTGCATGCTCAAGTTCTAGAGGAGCAACTCCAAGTAGAACGAGCTGCATCAGCTGCGCTAAGACTAGAAGTCGACAATTTTAGAACGATAGCAGCACGGAAGGAGGCCCTACTGGAGCAGGTTAGGAATGCTAGTAAGTAGTAAGAAGAGTATCTGCTAGATAATTGGAGATGAACGGGGACAGTGACAGGTCATTACCTTCGTCTTGTAAAATGGTTCCTTAGTCTGAGCATATTTCGTAGGTGCATTTATCTGCAATTGCTATGATCTTGGTGGTCGTTTCCTTGTTGTGATGTGGATTTTTTTTTGAACCGGAACCCTGCTGATTGTTAATATTATAAGTGGATTGCCTAGCCCTTTCCATCAGTTCTGACTTGTGGTTCCGTTGGCTCGTGGATGAAGCTTGACATGGTATAGAGCCCATAGTCTCAAGTTCGGACTTTTGGTCGCGTTGGCTAGTGCATTAAAGCTTGACACTGATGATTTTCTGTGATCCATTGATTTCCAGCTTTCTACATATAGCCCAGGTCTAGAAGCTTGTCAACTGGTCTGGTTCATTCATCGCGGTATTGAGTGGGAAACTCTCATTTGCAACTAGTTGCGCCCGCACCCCATTTTTTGTTGTGACACTTCCAAGTTTCCAAAAAATGCAAACTAAAATTCTAGACATACATTGTGTTGTGTCTTGTGCATCTGTGAAGTTTCATCCAAAAATATGTCAAAATGTGGCCTGTGTAAAAAAGAGAAGACGTACGTAAATAGTGTCATGTACTATTTACAGATCATTTGTTCTTTTTGTGTAGGCCACATTTTGACATATTTTTGGATGAAACTTCACAGATGCACAAGACACAACACAATGTATGTCTAGGAATTTAGTTTGCAATGAACGGAACAGTGCTTCTCCTTTGTGTTGTGCTGCAACACAACAGCTGTTCCTGCTTCTGTACAGGCGAGTTGTGAACAAAGATACTTATGTATGCTACCAAATTTCGACTCCATATAATCAATAGCTTAACAACCGTCTAATTCAAAATCTCAACACTGTAGCATATACCTCATGCCTATCGAATACAATTATTTCACACACTGAAATATTTTGTACGCGTTTTGAATTGGAGAACATGGGAACCGACTTTGGTTTCTGATTATGACTTGATGTGACCCTAGGCCCTGGATTCCTGAGCAGAAGGTATGTGTAAAAACAAAGAGATTACGAAGTGCTAATTCCCTTTTTTTGTAAGTCCTGGTGGCATTGACACTCCTTTCTTACTTGCTATATTTTTTTTGGTGTTTATATATAATAGAGAATTACCAGCTTATTGTCGAACCCGTTAGATTTTGGGCAATAATTGTTACGTGGCTGCTTCTTAATTAAAGTTTATCATGTCATGTAGATGGATTTGTGAAAGATGCGGCGGGTCGTTCTTCAGATCGTCTACATGGGATTCCCATCTACATGTATGTTCATGGTTTCATGGAGTACTTCAGCTCATAGCAGCCACATACGATCCTGCAAGATTTGCATTTTTTTTTGACCTTGCAAGATTTGCATTCAATGTATCGCCAAGGCGCGTCCGTGAGAGCAAGAACAATAGTGTAGCCGGCAGTCGGCTATAACAATTTGCCACATCATCTATAGTCAACTTATAGCTAGCATGTACAATAGTAAACTATAAAAGTCTAGTACGGAGTACTTTAACAATACATGGCCCATCTTTTAGTCTCACATAGTGCCTAGGAGCACGTGTAGAGCTGGCTATTAGATAGTACTAGCCCACTTCTCTTCTCTCTCCTAATCTCTCTCCTCCAACTAAGCAAACATATAATATTTTATCTCTTATAGCCAGCTGAGTGTACCTTATTGTACTTGCTCTGAGAACTCTAGAAACATCTTCGTCAGACTCGTTTTGGCGCGCGCAGTTCCCGAGCGAATCCAATGAATTTTGACCGTTCTCTTAAAAAAAGGAACTTTGACCGTTGGATCAAGCGTTGGAGAACTGATGTGCCAACGGCCAATAATTATGATCGTGCTAACCGATTTTCAACGTGATGATGAATTGATGTGACATTTGGCCGTACTAGTACGGTCTCATATTTTTGTATTACTGTGGCCAAATTCGAAATCTCATTCCAGCGGCAAAACTTCCCGCCCGAAAAATACAAATATTTCACACGCTTCTAACTTCCCATTCTACCCTCGTAAAGATGACAACAATGTCCATGTATAAGTCGGTTGGTGGGGGGTCTACCCGTCATTTTTTTCGATCACCACCTCTCTAGCTCCGGAAACCCCCCGGAAAAAAATTCATTTCCCTCACTCTCTCCTCTGAGACCACCCACCGGAACTTCCCAAGTCCCTCTCTCTCCCACCTCCACGGCCACCGCACCGGAACATCCCCGCCGGACTTCCCTGGCCTACCCGAGGCCTCGCGATCCTCGTCATCCGGCTGTCTGCCGGAGCCGCTTCATCGACGCCGTCATCAACCGGACCGGATCATCCCCGCCGAACCTCGAAACCATATACTCATCCAGCAGTCTACCGCAGTCGTTTCAGCGGCGGTATCGTCCACCCAACCGGAGCCGCTTCGCCGGATCCGTCGTCCACCGCATCGGATCTAGCTCACCGACACCACTGTGCATTAACCGGATCTGCTTCACCGGCGCCGTGCACGATCTAAACTCTTCTACCGTCGCTTTTCTATTGCTTGCCTGCAAGTTCTTGTTTAATCTTGGGGGAACCTGTTTGTGCTAACGACGCGCCGTTACGTTTTTGCGGATGAGATGAGTAACCATGAAGTGTAATGGCCGTCTCTCCAACCCCAAGTAGCACATGTAGCGTACTTCATCACCGGATCTATCAACCCCGGGAAGATCTCGTCGTGACTCCCACGAGTGCTTCTCCTAATGTAAGTCCCTTGTTTTAGCGCCATGTTCTGGGTTCAGATGCTTGTTTGTCTGAAGCTCTTTTAGTTCATTCCTAGTTATGACCTTAACACCTTGCTATTTTCTACTTCATTGCTAACTTTAAGCGATTGAACATTTTGGTTTGCATTCCCTGCTCTGTAGATGTAGCCATCATAACTTCTATCTTGCTCAGTCGTTGTTACAAAAATTATAGGTATTATAGTAACATCCTGCTATTATTTAGTTCATGGCCAATTTTAAGTAATTGCACATGTTGGTTCGCATTCCCTGCTCTATAGCTTTTGGCATCGTAACTTCTATATTTGGTTTACATTCCCTGCTCTGTAGATCTAGCCATCATAACTTTATCTTGCTCAGCCGTTGTTACAAAAATTATGGCCTGCTACTATGTTGTTTGTGCCAATTTTTTACTCCATGAACATGTTGGCTTGCATTCCCTGTACTACAGGTGATGCCATTGTTTTGTATCTAGTTCATTGTAAGCTAACAAAGTAAGGACTTAGTTTGGCATGCTATCACTCGCTATCTAGCCTCGTAGTACAAATATACTTGTCATACTACTAGATAATAATTTTGCGTGCCATCTTGTTCTTCAAAAGCTGCATTATTGACTTGTTTCTCTGACTTGGCATGACGCTCACATATGGAAAGCTGAACATATTGGTTTGCATTCCCTCTTATACAAGTTCACGGGTGATCCCACTATATTCCGTATCCGGTCCATCCTAAGCTCCAGCATTAACTATCCTCTATGTGTTGCTCATTACAAGTTTATATCCCGAAACATCTTGATTTGCATCCCCTTCACTATAAGTTCAGGAGTATTATTTAGTTCACGGCCAAAATGAAGTAATTGCACTTGGCACATGTTGGTTCACATTCCCTCCTCTTTAGCTTTTGCCATCGTAACTTCTATTTTTGGTTTACATTCCCTGCTCTGTAGATGTAGCCATCATAACTTCATCTTGCTCAGTCCTTGTTACAAAATTTATAGCCTGCTACTATGTTGTTCATGCCAATTTTGTACTCCCTGAACATGTTGGTTTGCATGGGACTCGACGAGTAGTAAGTCTGTCTGTTTCATTCTAACATGCTCGTTATATTGGTCGTTGGTATGCGGCATGCACTCTTTGTTTGCTTATTGTGCGCATTACAATGATCTTGTTATAACGACGAAATGATGAGTTCCAAATTCTTTGGCAAACAATATTGCGGTGTCTTTGCGTTTCCATTGTTGCTTGTCTTAACTTGTAATGTCTTTGTTTCAGATATAGGTGCTGCATGGACAACTTAAAAGATTGCCGGATCGCTTCATTGTATTGCTAGGTTTAATTACCATTCAATTTCTCCGGGTTCTGTAATATTTTTTCAAAGCCTTGCAGCTGATGTAATATTTAGTTAGTTTTTATAGTTCTTTCGCGCATTTTTTCTTTGGTGCTTGTGGTAAGTGAGGCTATCCGACATAAATCAATGCTGCGTAAATATTCTCAGTATCTAAATCACGAATTCCCATCCCTTAAACGGCCCAATTAAGCGAAATCACATACGTGCCGGCCCGCAAAATCCTAAAGCGCCTTTTACGCCGGCATATAAACAGCAACTAAACGGGCTGGCCCACTTACTTATTGGGCCAGCCCACTTGATTTACTGTGGACCCCGCACTTTTATTGGTCCGGCCCACTTGCTTTAAGGTGGACCCCACCGACTACTGGGCCGGCCCACTAACTAGTTGGGCCAGCCCAATTGCTTTTGTGGTGGTCCCCACATACTAAATGGGCCGGCCCTGTAAGACGAAAGTGGGACCCACCTTGTTTTTGGCCCGGCCCACTAGCATGTTGGGCCGGCCCACTTGCTATATGGTGGACCCCACATACTAAATGGGCCGGCCCTTTGACAAGAAAGTGGGACCCACCCGTGCTTTTGGCCCGGCCCACTAGCGTGTTGGGCCGGCCCACTTGCTATACGGTGGACCCCACATACTAAATGGGCCGGCCCTTTAACAGGATAGTGGGACCCACCGGTGTTTTGGCCCGGCCCACTATCTTGTTGGGCCGGCCCACTTGCTATATGGTGGACCCCACATACTAAATGGGCCGGCCCTTTAGCCGGAAGGTGGGACCCACTAGCGTTTTGGCCCGGCCCACTATCTTGTTGGGCCGGCCCACTTGCTATATGGTGGACCCCACATACTAAATGGGCCGGCCCTTTAACCGGAAAGTGGGACCCACCGGTGCTTTTGGCCCGGCCCACTGGCTTGTTGGGCCGGCCCATTTGATCTAATGTGGACCCCACGTACTAAATGGGCCGGTCCGATAGCGAGGAAAGTGGGACCCACATGCTAATTGGGCCGGCCCACTAACTTCTTGGGTCGGCCCGGTTGCTTTAATGTGGACCCCACTTTGTAAATGGGCCGGCCCGATACCGGAAAGTGGGTCCCACATGTCTTGTGGGCCGGCCCTTTTGCTCGTTGACCGGTCAAACGAGTGCATTCGGCCGGCCCACATGCTTAGTGGGCCGGCCCATTAAAGTTTTGACCGGTCAACCTTAGAGGTTAGGCCGGCCCACGTAACTAATGGACCAGCCCAGCTATATAGTTGACCGGTCAAACTAAGTCAGCTGGCCCGGCCCACAAACTTAATGGGCCGGCCCGCTTAAGACGTGGCAGGCCTCGTGTGGGCCTACCATCTACCACGGGTTTCTGCCGGTTAACGCCGTTAACTGCCAGTTAACGGCGTCTGCCACGTGTCAGTTTGCATGACGTCAGCAGTCAACGGGCTCCCGGAAACACTTGGGCAACGGTCCGATTTTCCGTGGCGGAAGGGCGCCCAAGCGCGACGGACCGAAAAAATCGTCGTAGGACTTTGCCTGACGCGGTTTCGACAACAGAACCCATATCGTCGGGTTAGGCCCATAGGCGACGAAAAATGCCCCTTAGTTGACGATTTTGGGACGTTGTCTATCAGAACTTTTCTTGTAGTGGTAGGAATCAATGCACAGTTCACACAAGTGTTTGCTTCTTGAGGTGGAGAGAGATAGGTGAACTGACTCAACATAAAAGTAAAAAGAATGGTCCTTCAAAGAGGAAAGCATCGATTGCTATATTTGTGCTAGAGCTTTTATTTTGAAAACATGAAACAATTTTGTCAACGGTAGTAATAAAGCATATGAGTTATGAAAATTATATCTTACAAGTTGCAAGCCTCATGCATAGTATACTAATAGTGCCCGCACCTTGTCCTAATTAGCTTGGACTACCGGATCTTTGCAATGCACATGTTTTAACCAAGTGTCACAATGGCGTACCTCCATGCCGCCTGTACAAAGGTCTAAGGAGAAAGCTCGCATTTTGGATTTCTCGCTTTTGATTATTCTCAACTTAGACATCCATACCGGGACAACATGGACAACAAGATAATGGACTCCTCTTTAATGCATAAGCATGTGGCAACAATTATTATTCTCATATGAGATTGAGGATATATGTCCAAAACTGAAACTTCCACCATGAATCATGGCTTTAGTTAGCGGCCCAATGTTCTTCTCTAACAATATGCATGCTCCAACCATTAACGTGGTAGATCTCTCTTACTTCGGATAAGACGGACATGCATAGCAACTCACATGATATTCAACAAAGAATAGTTGATGGCGTCCCCGAGAACATGGTTATCGCACAACAAGCAACTTAATAAGAGATAAAGTGCATAAGTACATATTCAATACCACAATAGTTTTTAAGCTATTTGTCCCATGAGCTATATATTGCAAAGGTGAATGATGGAAATTTTAAAGGTAGCACTCAAGCAATTTACTTTGGAATGGCGGATAAATACCATGTAGTAGGTAGGTATGGTGGACACAAATGGCATAGTGGTTGGCTCAAGGATTTTGGATGCATGAGAAGTATTCCCTCTCGATACAAGGTTTAGGCTAGCAAGGTTATTTGAAACAAACACAAGGATGAACCGGTGCAGCAAAACTCACATAAAAGACATATTGTAAACATTATAAGACTCTACACCGTCTTCCTTGTTGTTCAAAACTCAATACTAGATATTATCTAGACTCTAGAGAAACCAAATATGCAAACCAAATTTAGCAAGCTCTAAGTGTTTCTTCATTAATGGGTGCAAAGTATATGATGCAAGAGCTTAAACATGAGCACAACAATTGCCAAGTATCAAATTATCCAAGACATTTTAGAATTACTACATGTAGCATTTTCCAATTCCAACCATATAACAATTTAACGAAGAAGATTCAACCTTCGCCATGAATACTATGAGTAAAGCCTAAGGACATATTTGTCCATATGCAACGACGGAGCGTGTCTCTCTCCCACACAAGTGAATGCTAGGATCCATTTTATTCAAACAAAAACAAAAACAAAAACAAACCGACGCTCCAAGCAAAGTACATAAGATGTGACGGAATAAAAATATAGTTTCAGGGGAGGAACCCGATAATGTTGTCGATGAAGAAGGGGATGCCTTGGGCATCCCCAAGCTTAGACGCTTGAGTCTTCTTAGAATATGCAGGGGTGAACCACCGGGGCATCCCCAAGCTTAGAGCTTTCACTCTCCTTGATCATATTGTATCATACTCCTCTCTTGATCCTTGAAAACTTCCTCCACACCAAACTCGAAACAACTCATTAGAGGGTTAGTGCATAATAAAAATTAACATGTTCAGAGGTGACACAATCATTCTTAACACTTCGGACATTGCATAAAGCTACTTGGACATTAATGGATCAAAGAAATTCATCCAACATAGCAAAAGAGGCAATGCGAAATAAAAGGCAGAATCTGTCAAAACAGAACAGTCCGTAAAGATGGATTTTATTAGGGCACCGAGACTTGCTCAAATGAAAATGCCCAAATTGAATGAAAGTTGCGTACATATGTGAGGATCACTCACGTAAATTGGCATAATTTTCTGAGTTACCTACGAGAGAATTAGACCCAGATTCGTGATAGCAAAGAAATCATGTTTCTGCGCAGTAATCCAAATCTAGTATTTACTTTACTATCAAAGACTTTACTTGGCACAACAAAACATAAAACTAAGATAAGGAGAGGTTGCTACAGTAGTAAACAACTTCCAAGACTCAAATATAAAACAAAGTACTTGTAGTAAAATAAAGACATGGGTTATCTCCGAAGAAGTGCTTTCTTTATAGCCATTAAGATGGGCTCAGCGAGTTTTAATGATACGACTCGCAAGAAATAAGAGTTGAAGCGAAAGAGAGCATCAAGAAGCAAATTCAAAACAAATTTAAGCCTAACCCACTTCCTATGGAAAGGAATCTTGTAAATAAACAAATTCATGAAGCATAATGCAACAAGCATAGAAAGATAAAACAAGTGTAACTTCAAAAATTTCAGCATATAGAGAGGTGTTTTAGTAACATGAAAACTTATACAACCATATTTTCCTCTCTCATAATAACTTTCAGTGGCATCATGAGCAAACTCAACAATATAACTATCACATAAAGCATTCTTATCATGAGTCTCATGCATAAAATAATTACTACTCCCAACATATGCATAGTCATTCTTATTAATTGTAGTGGGAGCAAATTCAACAAAGTAGCTATTATTATTATTCTCATCATCAAATATAGGAGGCAAAGTATCATCAAAGAAAATTTTCTCCTCAATGCTTGGGGGACTAAAAATATCACACTCGTCAAAACCAGCTTCCCCAAGCTTATAATTTTCCATGGCATTAGCAACAATGGTGTTCAAAGCATTCATAGTAATAACATTCCCATTAGCATGCATATAAAGTTCCATGGGTTTTTTAATTCTCTCTTCAAACACATCATGTCCTAATTCAAGATAAAGTTCATAAAGATCTCTCATATTTTTGTTGTTTTCCATTAAGCCTAACTAGTGAAATCACACAACTTAGTATTTTCAGGGGTGGCCATTTCAGCAGTAGTAAATAAAACAAACTAGATAAAGTAAATGCAAGTAACTAATTTTTTTGTGTTTTTGATATAGCAAACAAGATAGTAAATAAAGTAGAGCTAGCAACTAATTTTTTTGTGTTTTGATATAATGCAGCAAACCAAGTAGTAAATAAAATAAAGCAAGACAAAAACAAAGTAAAGAGGTTGGGAAGTGGAGACTCCCCTTGCAGCGTGTCTTGATCTCCCGGCAACGGCGCCGAAATTTGCTTGATCTCCCCGCAACGGCGCCGAAATTTGCTTGATGCGTGTAATTGACACGTCCGTTGGGAACCCCAAGAGGAAGGTGTGATGCGCACAGCGGCAAGTTTCCCTCGGTTAGAAACCAAGGTTTAATCGAACCAGGTAGGAGTCAAGAAGCACGTTGAAGGTTGATGGCGGCGGGATGTAGTGCGGCGCAACACCGGAGATTCCGGCGCCAACGTGGAACCTGCACAACACAACCAAAATACTTTGCTCCAACGAAACGAGTGAGGTTGTCAATCTCACCGGCTTGTCATGTAACAAAGGATTAACCGTATTGTGTGGAAGATGATTGTTTGCAAGAAAACGAGTAAAACAAGTATTGCGAGCAGATTTGTATTTCAAGTATAAAAGAATGGACCGGGGTCCACAGTTCACTAGAGGTGTCTCTCCCATAAGATAAAAGCATGTTGGGTGAACAAATTACAGTCGGGCAATTGACAAATAGAGAGGGCATAACAATGCACATACATGTCATGATAAGTACAGTGAGATTTAATTGGGCATTACGACAAAGTACATAGACCGCCATCCAAGCTGCATCTATGCCTCAAAAGTCCACCTTCAGGTTATCGTCCGAACCCCTCCGGTATTAAGTTGCTAACAACGAGACAATTGCATTAAGTATGGTGCGTAATGTAATCAATAACTACATCCTCGGACATAGCATCAATGTTTTATCCCTAGTGGCAACGAAGCACAACACAACCTTAGGGGTTTCTGTCACTCCCCTGAGTGTCAATGCGAGGCATGAACCCACTATCGAGCATAAATACTCCCTCTTGGAGTTACTAGCATCAACTTGGCCGAGCCTCTACTAATAACGGAGAGCATGCAAGATCATAAACAACACATAGGTAATAACTTGATAATTAACATAACATGGTATTCTCTATCCATCGGATCCCGACAAACACAACATATAGCATTACAGATAGATGATCTTGATCATGTTAGGCAGCTCACAAGATCCAACAATGAAGCACAATGAGGAGAAGACAACCATCTAGCTACTGCTATGGACCCATAGTCCAGGGGTGAACTACTCACTCATCACTCCGGAGGCGACCATGGCGGTGAAGAGTCCTCCGGGAGATGAATCCCTCTCCGGCAGGGTGCCGGAGGAGATCTCCGAATCCCCGAGATGGGATTGGCGGCGGCGGCGTCTCGGTAAGGTTTTCCGTATCGTGGTTTTTCGCATCAGGGGTTTCGCGACGGAGGCTTTAAGTAGGCGGAAGGGCAATGTGGGGGGCCACACGAGGGCCCCACACTACAGGTCGGCACGGCCAAGACCTGGGCCGCGCCGCCCTATAGTGGCGGCTCCTCGTGGCCCCACTTCGACTCCTCTTCGGTCTTCTGGAAGCTTCGTGGCAAAATAGGACCCTGGATCTTGATTTCGTCCAATTTCGAGAATATTTCGTTACTAGGATTTCTGAAACCAAAAACAGCAGAAAACAACAACTGGCTCTTCGGCATCTTGTTAATAGGTTAGTTCCAGAAAATGCACGAATATGACATAAAGTGTGCATAAAACATGCAGGTATCATCAATAATATGGCATGGAACATAAGAAATTATCGATACGTCGGAGGCGTATCAAGGATCAGACACATGGCCTCTACATCGTAAAGATACATATGGTTTTTCTAAATTTATTCAATAAAATACGGACAAAGAGCATACATCAAAATATCTAAATCCACTACGCAACACCTACAAACCCAACAGTGGGTGAAGATCGTGTCGACATGGCCTTATGCCTAGAAAACAGTGAAATCCCCCATCAACTAGGAGCCAGGAACATGTACGCCGACACACCCCCTAAGCGAAATGGGTGCGCTCATCTGGTGTAGCTAACTCTTAGCGAGTACCTCATGTACACTCTATATAAGCCATCACCTCCATCGAACCGCCTAAAAATATTGAGAGAAAAGATTCACACAAACTTCGTTGTTCCTATCGTCAACGCCACCACGACGCTAGACAGTGCCACCTTGTTGCATGTGTCCACCGTCACATGCTCGCAATAGAGACCCCGCTCCACCATGCTGCCGAGACTTATCATCGTAGACGGTATATGCCACTCCACTTTGGTCCCCACGTGCAAGGCACGCGAACACCGCCGCCTAGCCACCAAAGCCATCCACTTCTACGTCCAACCGATGTATGTCTCAAAAGATGATGCCCCCATGGGGATGACGACACATACATCGCCATCAACTGATCAAGGAAACCCCACAACGCCTCCAACATAGACCACGCCACCCATTGGCTCCATCGTCGATGATGGCCTCCCCCGGATCTGAGGCTTCCCTCGGAATCACTAGAGCGAGAGGTGGCCCTACCTTGGCCTCCTACAAGGAATATGACACCCACGGGCGTCGCCATTGATGGAGGCATCCTCACCCACTTCAACAGTTAGACCATCGTATCCTCCTCACCTTGGACCGCCACACCCCATAGGCCAAGCAATCCGGCGACAGGAAACCGCCGCGAGGCGGAACCAGCACCACCATTGATCGGATCCCTTTGCATCGATGAGGAAGACACAAACAATGAAGGAGGTCATCTCGCTATGCGTCGGGCACCATTGCCACACACGTGCGCCATACTAAGGCGCCTGATCGAGATCCCTCGCCATCCTCCCCTCGCAGACGCCGCCATCCTCCCCTCGCTCGGGCTTTGCTTGACTGGGATCTGGTGGTGGCGGGAGCTAACGGCTAACCATAAATCACCCGGGTGGGTGGGAGGGAGAACGGAATTTTCTCATGTTTTCCCCTTTTCCCCTATTCTCCGATTATTCTCTCACTAGTGAAAAGACCTTGTACCTGATTTTAATATGTATATCCTTTCACTGACTACTGAAAAATGTCTCTAAAAAATACTACATGAAAATAAATGCGACTAAAATAGATCGTGCCATTGGTAAGTTTGTTTTCTTGAGACCCGTCCATTTTATTTATTTTCTTGCAGGGTGTGTTTTTCTTTGTCTTTTGTCTCCTTATTATTGGCGTCGGCTAGGTTGTGGCGATGATGGCGCATTGGAATATGATCTCTTTGGCCTCTTCATACCCCGTGGGCGTCTATTTCAGCGTCAACCAAGGGCCGGTGAGAGTTCCTTAATTTGTGCCGTCAGATTGTTTCATTTTTTAAATAATTGGTTGGTATTAGCGCAGCTATTCGACAATTTCTTTCGTTGTGAAGGGTTCTAAGTATGTGCTAGGTGAGCTGCTGCCACAACCGATATTCTTTCAGCGACTACTAGATATCGTTGTTTGCGACAAGTGATTATTGCAGTTTTTGAAGTCTTGTACTAAAAACCAACCTGTCATTGGATGATTATGAGGGCAGTGGTACCTCCTAGCACATCAGGGTTTAAATCTCAGTTTTTGAAGTCTTGTACATAAAAACCAACCTGTCATTAGTGTCTCATAAAGATGTAATATTATTGTTCTTCAGTAGGAGGCGACGTTCTAAGGCTTTCATCCGGGTTGGAGTTTCGGCCTTATGTTGGTCTATATGGAGGGCGAGGAATGATATTATTTTTAACAAAAAAAACAATCTTTTCATTTTTTGCAGGTTATCCGTATGGTGGCACATTGGATTCAGTTGTGGGCTCTACTGTCACCGGAGGGACAGCGGGATGCTATGGCTACTGGATGCACACGGCTCTAGACGGCACTCATGATATCTTGTGCCAGGCTGGTTGGCGGCACAATAGGCGGCTACATTGATGTGTAGTCTAATTTTGCTTTGATTCTTTCGCTGGTTAATTCTTGTATCAATCCTGGGTGATGCTTGAGATGTAATAAACTTTGTACTACTTGTGACTCTCTTAATAAAAGGCCGTGTGCATCATCATGATGCAGAAGCCGGGGTTTTAATCTCCATTTTGAAAGAAAAAAAGGAGGCGACGTTCTCGTCGATAGCGAGGCACCTATGGTGACTTCGTCAATCTCAAGACCCGTCGGATCAAGTCTTCGACGCAGTCTCTCGGAGATGCTCATAGGTGTGTAGGGTGTGCGTGTCTGCCTTCATGGGGGTGAGTGTGTGCGTGTATGTGTGAATGTCTTTGATTGTAATGTGTTTCGCAAAAAAAAGTCCTGTACATCAGCCACGTTTGCACGTGTCCCTATCTCAACTTCCCCGTGTGATGAACAAAACAAAGGAAGAAGAAGGCGTATGATTTTTGATGTAATTTTTTTTGTTGGTCATTCAGTGTCTTGTTGTATGCCGTATATATAGTTTTATTTCATTGATAGGTTTTAAATATAAGATGCTCTTCGAGTGTCTTTTCTAAATAAATTCTTTTGTTTTGTGTAATATTTAACCAGATAGTCAAGATTTCTTTAGGAGTAACTGTCTGTTAAAAATACTTCTCCCGTTCTCTAATAGTAGTATAAGATTTTCTCACAAGGTATAGTGATGATTCTTTTGTTTCTATAATGCAAATGGGTAGTATTCTTCTAGTTCTCTTACCTGCGCACCTCAAGTCCAAGAGTCCCCTACTCAACCATTCGCCGGTACCTGCGTACCTTACTTGGATCTCATCTCAGGTTAGGTAACCTACCTCCATGTCATCTTCTCCGATGATGTCAGGCCCTAGTAAATCAATCATTCAACTAGCTCACTCTCTATGACACGACAACAAACAAATATACACTTGCAAAAGGCTGAATCGGAGAAGTAGAAAACATGAGCAGCGAATGAGAAAGGTGAAGGAGACAGGCATACTAACATACATCAGATTGTCAAAAGCACCAAAAGTTAGTGGCATATATGCACATAGTCTAAAAGCCAGAATCCAGCGGATTGGCCGCGCCGAAATGGTAGTAGGAATTCGATGATAGAACGCTTGCATCACGGTGACGGCACGCACGGGTGCACATACTTCCTACTCTTTTTTTTTAACCAATACTTCCTACTCTCTAGTTTCTCCGTTCCAAAATATGTTGAACATAAGAGCATCTCCAACGGTGGTCCCGATAACGGTTCTGATAGCATTTTAGGGACCGGCAGTGAAAATGTGTTCATACTGGTGTGCCCTAAACGACGTCGGCGCTTTTTCGAGTCCAATAAAAGCGCTGGCAACCCCGTGTCGGCGCCTTGGCGAAGGGCGCAAATCGGGCGCGCCGGCGCCTCGCGGAACAACGGTTTTCGCGGGTGGGGGTGCCTTGTCAGCGAGAGGACGCGACGGTTCGCATCGGAAACGGCGCGGGGAGGTTGGTCGTCGGCGTTAATGACCTCCCGTGTGGAAACCCAAGCGGCGAGGGCGGCGACTGGCCACGCGGCATCCACCTACCTTACCCACGCGCCTTCAATGCGCGTCCGCCGCCTCCCTTAAAACCCCAGCAGCGCGCACTTCTCTCTGTTCCCCGCCTTCCAACCCTAGCCGCCGCCGTCCAACCGCCGCGCAAACCTCCCACGCACCCCACCGATGATGGCGCAGAACGACGAGGCCAGCGGCAGCGGCGGCGTGGTCCGCTCGTTGCAGCTCGGCCTCGACGAGGCCGACGTACTGTACTGGCACCGCATCCCCGTGCCAGTACTGTACAAACAACCGCACGGCTGGCACGTCTCCAACGGCGGCTTCGTCGTGCCACCGTCGCCACCGCTAGGACCACAGACACGGGCCCTCGCCAGGGAACGGCGGAGCCTGATGACGCTGGAGGTGAGGAACTTGCCGGACATCCCAGCCGACAAACCGGCTTGGGCACGGCGTTTCGAAGACGAGCATGCCATCGAGCTCGCGCGGGCGACCGACTGCTCGCGCAGCCGTTTCAACACCGTCGGCCGCCATGCCTGGTGGTACGGCCGCGACATCGACACCACACTTCGTCAGTACGGCTTCCGCCATCGCGTCCGCGGGCGACAGGCAACGGGACATGCTGTACTTCCTGCAGGCGGCGTGCATGGCGCCGGCGGCGCCGACTCTGCAGAGGGCGCAGGAAAGGACTGCGGCGTTCGGAATCCCGCGCATCGGAACGTCGTCTGCCGTCGCTCACACGCGCTCGGCCGTGCCCACACCTCCTTCCGGAGGCGTCGTCATCCGCGACGAGGCGAGGCACGCGTCCTCTGCTCCGGCCCGTCGGACGACGGGGCCGGGCCACTGCCCCCGCGTCAAGGAGGAGGACGCCGCGGCCTCGCCACCACTTCCGCCGGCGAAGAAGAAATGGTGGGAGAAGGAGGCGCAGGCGGCCCTCCGTGGTGACGACAACGAGGAGGAATTCCCCGGCCTAAAGTTCATGCTCTGCCGCTCCGTCGACGAGGACTACCGGCATATTACGCTCGACCCACGGTAGGCGGCCGTGTGGTCCGCCAGGGACCATGGCGCCAACTTCGTCGACCTCATCGGACCATCGGAGCTGCCGGCACCAAAGGAGGAGAAGGCTGATGAGGAGGAGGCCGACGAGGACGATAGCTAGTCCTTCAGGGCATCCAGCGACGACGTCGACGACCTGGACTTCAGCGCCTTCGACTCCCGGCGCCGCTAGATCTTTTTTAGTTTAAATTCGCGTTAAATTTGTACAAATTTCGTTCGAACTTCGTACGATTATTGTTTTCAAAATTTTATTTTAATTTCAAAATCTATCAGGGCCGCCGGTTTGTTGGCGCCAATGTGGGAGCTGCATCCCCAAATAGAGGATGCAGTGCCGGTGCCCCCCATACGGCAGTGCCGGCGCCCCTGCCGACCCCTATTTGAGGGCCGCCGGTGGAGATGCTCTAATTTTTAGTCAAAGTCAAATTTTACAGTGATTAACCATATATTAAAAAAATATTAATCTTCGCAATATCTAGTGCATACAACATGAACATATATTTCATGATGGTTCTCATAACATAGGTTTTATATTACAAATGTTGACACTTTTTCATATATGTTTGATCAAATTTTATCTCTGACTAAATGTTATATGCAACATAATTTAGTTTGGAGAAAGCAACATACACACATACACATGGTTATTAGTCGTTGATGTCTACCAATCGCAAAGTGAGGTTAAGTTACATTCCAGGCTAACTTAATTAGCACCGGAAATCTTGACTCCTTTGTGGTGTCATTTGCCACACCTTTGCTGCTGCCCAACACCCTGACACACTAGCTCCTCCCCAAGAATTATTTTAAGCAACCTTTTTTCTTGTGTGTGTGCTCTATGTGCATCCTAGCCTAACTATCTCTCCTTTTTGTGTAGTCTTCGTACACAGGGATTTTTCATACGTGTGTATTGAACTAGCATTGATCAGCTGTAGCCGTTCGATCGCGTTGTTTGATTTCTATACTAAGGATCGAACGGCTGGAGTGGCCTCATAAATCCATCGTGATATCCGAGGTGAGAACAGCATAGGCTTCAGGTTCCAGGGACGACGTGCCGGCGACGGGGCCAGCTTAGAAGTAGCACGACAGTGGGCCGTCCACGCTGGCAGAGGGCGGGCCCACGAGACCCGAAAGGGCTTGGTACTGGTAGTCCTCGACGGGCCCCCACAGGCCCAGCTCCCGCTCCAGGTCTTCCAACCACCATTCCTTCCCGTCGTCGGCCGTGGCGGCACCCGCCTCTGTTCCGTCGCCGTGGCACGGCGCCGCATTCCTCCACGGGACCTGAGCCGCTTCCACGCAGGCGCCGGCGCCACCGTCGCCGTCCATGATGTTCCAGAGCTCCGGCACGATGTCGATCTCCGGCAGATCGAGCAGCTCGACCTCGACGTCGTCCACCACGCACGGCGGGGACGCGGACGAGCAGGACGAGGTCGGCGCCGACATGGCCGGGCAGTGCGTATCAGGCACGGTGTCCAGCAACATGTCGAAGTCGAAGCCGAAGTCCAGCGTGGGGATCTCGATCTTATCGAGCTCTGTTTCTTCCTTGCTCGTGTTGCTCTGCTCGCTCGAGCTGTTTGTTGTCACCGTGGTCGTTGACGAGGAAGGCGACGCTGACGGCACCGGCGAGTTGACGCGAGTGGCCTTCTTCTTGCTCTTGGCCCCGCCAGTCTTCTTCTGCTCGCCGGCGCTGGCCGCCACCCGCTTCTTGAGGTGCGTGTTCCAGACGTTCTTGATCTCGTTGTCCGTCCTCCCCGGCAGGCACGCCGCGATCTTTGACCACCTATACAACAATAGTTCGAATGCAATTGTTAGTTCGCTGAAAAAGAGGCAGCTGATCGAGCCTCAACCTGGGCCTTGCAATTACAACGTACTTGTTGCCGAGCGTGTTGTGCAGCTTGATGAGAGTCTCCTCCTCCTCGGCGGTGAAGTTGCCGCGCTTGAGGTCCGGGCTTAGGTAGTTGATCCACCGGAGCCGGCAGCTCTTTCCGCACCGGAGCAAGCCTGTCAAAACAATTCACAGATATCAGCCGAATTCTTCTTAAGGAAAATTTGCATGAGATAGTACAGATCGAGCCATTAGGTACCTGCTTGCTTGGGCAGGGCTCGCCAGTTAGCGTGGCCGTACTTGTGAATGTAGGCGATAAGGCGCATGTCCTCCTCCGGCGTCCAGGAGCCCTTGTTCAGCCCCACCTTAGCGCAGCAGGGTGCTCGGCCTTTCCCCATGGTGACCGGCCTTCAAAGCCTCCGTCGATCTCTGACGGACCAACAAACAGCTACCTGAGCTCGTTGTCGATGGTCTCTTGTTGTGTTGTTGCTGTTGATACAGTGTCTTCGCTCTCTTGTACCGGACGTGTGCAAGCTGCAACCGAGACACATCCAGGACCGGTCGTATATATAGCACGGGCCGCGCGGTGAAAGATTGAGGCTGGTAGGGACTCGCGTCCGTCGTCTCCCCTGACACCGACGCGCGCGACACCGACCGGTTGACACCGAAGCCAAAGCCATGGCGCCCTGCCCCTTTCCCCACCGCGGCGGACTCTCTAACCGATCATTTGGTACTGCATGGGATCTTGACTCGCATCGGCCCAGCAATTTTTGGTTCGTTTGGTTGTCTAGATCGAGTCGCGTTCTTGCACGAACCACTTCTAAAAGCAGTGTCGGGCCAGGTCCTGGAGTAACTCCCGGTTCGGCAGTTTCTAGCGGTGCAGGCAAATCTTCACGCCCGTTGATGCAAAAGGGAATCTTCGGCGCACGGGCGAGACGAGAATGAAGATGACGGGAGCTGCGGCGCACATCGGCGAAAAGCAAAAAGGGGGCGGGAAGGATTCTATCACCTCCCACCGCGCCCCATGGCCTATTTCTACCCCTTCCTCCACTCTCCCCCCAACTTTCGAGCTCCTCCTCCCGTCGGCAAGTAGGTAAGAGGCGCACGCATCTTCGGTCGGCGACGGTTGCAGCAGCGGTGGCGGCGGCGAGTAGATCTGGCCTACTTCATCTACTTCCTGGTCCAACGCATTTTCACCTCCGGCGATGACTGTAAGCCATCCCTTATCTCCGTACCTCGGTAATGTTTAGATCCAGGTTAGGAGTAGTCAGATCTTGTCTAGGGTTTAGCCTTGTAGCAGGGGTGAGTCCACAATGTGCTCACCTACCATGATCTTGCAAGGGTTTGTGCTATTCACAGTTGCAATGACCTACTTGTCTGATTTAGGATGATTGTTGGTCTAGTTTGTGCTATTCACCGTTGCAATCAACTGCTTGTCTGATTTAGGATATACTACGATGTGTGTAGGAATCCTTCTGTGATGACTTTAGGCAGACGCTTGTCTGCGTTGGGGACTCTCAGATCTCTTCGCAAGTTCCCGATTCACATCCCGCGTATGAGTCCAAGGTGGCGGTCACCCCTCTGCCTGTGTCTGACCTGGTGGCTCAGGTAGCGGCAGAGGTCGCCGCTAGGTTGGCCACCACAAATAAGAACAAGAACCGTAGGAAAGCAGATAGGGCCTTGAATACCGGGCTGGAAAGGAATGCCACCATGAAATGGCTACCATTCATGTCCAGCTTCGTGTTGGAGAAGATGTGCGGCTTGATCTAGAGCGGAGTGAGAACTAACAAAGGATTCAAGGAAGTCCACCTCAATTCTGTGACGAAGGGCCTTTTTAGCACTATGGTGTGTCCATCTGCTCCACTTAGGTGTACAACCACCTGAGGAAGAGGAGCCAGAGGTGGCTCACCATTAGCAGGCTCCGTGATCTAAGCGGTGCTCAGTGGTGCGAGGACACCAAAAGCATCGTCCTTGAGGGTGAGCACTACTGCGGGCACGTCGCGGTGAGAACCTCACTAACTCAGTCCTGCTCACTAACTTTTGTGATCAGCCACGAGCAGAACTAACATCATTGTCCCTTTGCATCGTAGGATCACCCAAAGGACGTGGAGTTCCTGAATGTGCCCATCGCCAAATACGACAAGATGCATACCATCTTCTCCTTCGTTCTCGCCACCGGCAAGTACGCCATGGAATCTAGTGAGTCCCTGGGCTCGGCTGCTGCAAATCCTGCACCTAAGGATGCTGAAACCAAGGAGTCCGACACGGTCAACCTCGATGGGGCACCTGAGAAGGCTACTGACGCCCCTGAGAAGGTGAGCACCGGCAAGAGGAAGAGAGGCGCCTTCGCCGATGACGAGCTGGTGGCCTTCACCAACATGATTGTTGCTGTGAAGGACGTGGCACAGGCCATCAGGAACAACAAGCCCACGGAAATGCACCCTGACCTGTACAATGCGGTCATGGACATGCTTGGCTTCCCCAAGGATGATCTAATGGCCGCCCTCAGCCAACTCTTCGACCACAAGGCCCAGGGTTCCAGCTTCGTCAGCACGATCGAGCCACACCGCATCCTCTGGCTGAGGAACTACCTTGGCAAGTACCACTCAAATGTGTAGTGGTGCCTTCGAGGCGGTGGTTCAGGGATGCATGCATGGAGCTGGTGATGATGATGATATAAATTCTGGAAGTAGGTAGGGATGAAAAACATTTGATGGCCCCCTTTTGTAAGTATGATGAGCTGGTATATACTAACCCCTCAGGTGATGGTGAACTTTGCGGTGTTAGGATGACACCCACTTTTGTTGTGGTGGTAGGACGACACCATGGTAGTGTAGGATGAACTTCTGATCAACTTTTGGAATGATCATGCATGCCCCTGTTAGTTAATCATTTGCTGTCAACACTTGTGTTGTTCTATTGCTCTTTTCTGAATTGCTCTTCATGGTTATGATCGATAACTTCTTATGCCATGCTAGTGATATGTGGTGTTTCGCGGGCGGGTTCGAGGAATCTACAGCTCATGGAGAGTCTGTCAAGATCAGGTCAATGGCTACTCCAACAACAGCTACCGAGGATATATAACATTGGAGGAGGCACAGCAAGATTACCTCACCTTTCTGGAAGAGGAGCTCCCGGATGATCAGGCCATCGATGAGGCAGTGCCATTAGCACAGCTGCGACCGGAGGAAGTACATGCTCTACAAGGAGCACTGTCGGAGGTACGTCCCAGCCGGGTCAAAGATTACAAAATCGCCTTCCTCATCGTGCTGATCGTGAGGATCGTGTTCTTCTGAGTGGTCTCTGATCGTATGTAATATGCCATGGCATGGTAATCCAACCCCTATTTGAATTGTGGTAAGGATATGGAGCTGTGATTTAAGCAACCAAACAGTTGATTCATATTTTCCTGCGTGCAAGATGGACTGGAAATGGACAACCAAACGATGGGGCATGGGTTCCTTCTCCGGCGCACAAAAGGCCGCATAGGCTAACAAACGACCCGGCTTTCATGGCCCATGGCCCGTTGATGTCTACGCACGCTTCTATTCCTGTAGACAGTGTTGGGCCTCCAAGAGCAGAGGTTTGTAGAACAACAGCAAGTTTCCCTTAAGTGAATCACCCAAGGTTTATCGAACTCGGGGAGGTAGAGGTCAAAGATATCCCTCTCAAGCAACCCTGCAATTACGATACAAGAAGTCTCTTGTGTCCCCAACACACCTAATACACTTGTCAGATGTATAGGTGCACTAGTTCGGCGAAGAGATAGTGAAATACAAGTAATATGGATGAATATGAGTGGTAATAACAATCTGAAATAAATATGGCAGCAAGTAAACATGCAATAGAACAGTAAATAAACGGAGATTCGATATTTGGAAATAAGGCCTAGGGATCATACTTTCACTAGTGGACACTCTCAACATTGCAATCATAATTGAATATAAATATAAGCACTTCATCATACTACTCTCTTATTGGATAGAGAACTCAAATTCATTGGGCAAGTGTGCAAAAGCACACCTCAAAGCGTATTCCCAAGTACTAATAAACACCCCACACCGTCACCGTGAGCATTCATAGGAGGTACTAACACACCACAATTCATAAGGGAGTTACACACGGCGCACACACTTTCACCATTACACCGAGGTCACAGTAACCCCAAAGTTCACATAATTAAGCACTTGAATAGCATATGACATCTAGATTACAAGCTCATCATATGGATCTCAATCATGTAAGGAAGCTCATGAGATCATTGTATTGAAGTACATGGGAGAGAGAGATGAACCACATAGCTACCGGTAGAGCCCTAAGCCTCGGGGGAGAACTACTCCCTCCTCATCATGGGAGACAGCGATGGCGATGAAGATGGCGGTGGTGTTGATGGAGATGACTCCGGGGGCGATTCCCCCTCCCGGCAGGGTGCCGGAACAGAGACTTCTGTCCCCCGAAACGGAGTTTCGCGATGGCGGCGGCGTCCCGGAGTCTTTCCGGAGTTTCGTCAATCGGTATCGAAGTTTTAGGTCACGATGGCTTATATGGGCGAAGAGGCGGCGCAAGAGGGGCACCAGGGCGCCCTCCCCACCTGGTGGCGCGGCCAGGCTTGGGCCCGCGCCCAGGTGTGGTGTGGGGCCTCCCTTGCCCGTCTCCGACTCTCCTTCGGTGATCTGGAACCTTCCGGGAAAAATAAGATATTTGGTCTTTGTTTCGTCGAATTCCGAGAATATTGCCCGAACAGCCTTTACGGAACCAAAAACAGCAGAAAACGAGGACGGCACTGTGGCATCTTATTAATAGGTTAGTTTCGGAAAACGCATGAAATCATTATAAAGTGTGAGCAAAACATGTAGGTATTGTCATAAAACTAGCATGGAACATCAGAAATCATAGATACGTTGGAGACGTATCAAGCATCCCCAAACTTAGTTCCTACTCGCCCTCGAGTAGGTAAACGATAACAAGAATAATTTCTGTAGTGACATGCTACTTACATAATCTTGATCATACTATTGCAAAGCATATGAGATGAATGAAGTGATTCAAAGCAATGGTAAAGATAATGACTAAACAACTGAATCATATAGCAAAGACTTTTCATGAATAGTACTTTCAAGACAAGCATCAATAAGACTTGCACAGGAGTTAACTCATAAAGCAATAGATTCAAAGTAAAAGGCATTGAAGCAACACAAAGGATGATTAAGTTTCTGCAATTGCTTTCAACTTGTAACATGTATATCTCATGGATAGTTGTCAACATAAAGCAATATAACAAGTGCAATAGGTGAACATGTAAGAATCAATGCACACAGTTGACACAAGTGTTTGCTTCTAGGATAGAAGGAAGTAGGTAAACTGACTCAACATAAAGTAAAAGAATGGCCCTTCGCAGAGGGAAGCATGGATTACTATTTTTGTGCTAGAGCTTTTCATTTTGAAAACATAGAAACAATTTTGTCAACGGTAGTAATAAATCATATGTGTTATGTATAAGACATCTTATAAGTTGCAAGCCTCATGCATAGATTACCAATAGTGCTCGCACCTTGTCCTAATTAGCTTGGATTTACATGGATTATCATTGCATAACATATGTTTCAACCAAGTGTCACAAAGGGGTACCTCTATGCCGCATGTACAAAGGTCTAAGGAGAAAGTTCGCATTGGATTTCTCGCTTTTGATTATTCTCAATTTAGACATCCATACCGGGACAACATAGACAACAGATAATGGACTCCTCTTTAATGCATAAGCATTCAATAACAAATAATATTCTCATAAGAGATTGAGGATTGATGTCCAAACTGAAACTTCCACCATGATTCATGGCTTTAGTTAGCGGCCCAATGTTCTTCTCTAACAATATGCATACTCAAACCATTTGATCATGATAAATCACCCTTACTTCAGACAAGACGAGCATGCATAGAAACTCACATGATATTCAACAAAGGTGTAATAGTTGGTGGCGTCCCCAGAAACATGGTTACCGCTCAACAAGCAACTTATAAGAAATAAGACACATAAGCTACATATTCTTTACCACAATAGTTTTTAAGGCTATTTTCCCATGAGCTATATATTGCAAAGACAGAGAATAGAATTTTTAAAGGTAACACTCAAGTAATTTACTTTGGAATGGCAGAGAAATACCATGTAGTAGGTAGGTATGGTGGACACAAATGGCATAGTTTTTGGCTCAAGGTTTTGGATGCACGAGAAGTATTCCCTCTCAATACAAGGTTTTGGCTAGCAAGGTTGTTTGAAGCAAACTCAAGTATGAACCGGTACAGCAAAACTTACATAAGAACATATTGCAAGCATTATAAGACTCTACACTGTCTTCCTTGTTATTCAAACACCTCACCAGAAAATATCTAGACTCTAGAGAGACTAATCATGCAAACCAAATTTTAACAAGCTCTATGTAGTTCTTCATTAATAGGTGCATAGTACATGATGCAAGAGATTAAACATGATCTATATGAGCACAACAATTGCCAAGTATCAAATTATTCAAGACATTATACCAATTACCACATGAAGCATTTTCTGTTTCCAACCATATAACAATGAATGAAGCAGTTTCAACCTTCGCCATGAACATTAAAAGTAAAGCTAAGAACACCAGTGTTCATATGAACGAGCGGAGCGTGTCTCTCTCCCATACAAGCATGAATTTATTCAGAGAATGAAAATAACAAAACGAAAATAAAAGCACACAGACGCTCCAAGTAAAGCACATAAGATGTGACGGAATAAAAATATAGTTTCACTAGAGGTGACCTGATAAGTTGTCGATGAAGAAGGGGATGCCTTGGGCATCCCCAAGCTTAAATGCTTGAGTCTCCTTGAAATATGCAGGGATGAACCACGGGGGCATCCCCAAGCTTAGACTTTTCACTCTTCTTGATCATATTGTATCATTCTCCTCTCTTGACCCTTGAAAACTTCCTCCACACCAAACTCAAAACAATCTTATTAGAGGGTTAGTGCATAATCAAAAATTCACATGTTCAGAGGTAACACAATCATTCTTAACACTTCTGGACATTGCACAAAGCTACTGAAAGTTAATGGAACAAAGAAATCCATCCAACATAGCAAAAGAGGCAATGCGAAATAAAAGGCAGAATCTGTCAAAACAGAACAGTCCGTAAAGACGAATTTTTCTGGGGAACTTAACTTGCTCAGATGAATAAGTTCAAATTGAATGAAAGTTGCGTACATATCTGAGGATCACGCACGTAAATTGGCAGATTTTTCTGAGTTACCTACAGACGGGGCTGCTAAATTTCGTGACAGCAAGAAATCTGTTTCTGCGCAGTAATCCAAATCTAGTATCATCCTTACTATCAAAGACTTTACTTGGCACAACAATGCAATAAAATAAAGATAAGGAGAGGTTGCTACAGTAGTAACAACTTCCAATACACAACAAAACAGTAGCAAAATAAAAACATGGGTTATCTCCCAAGAAGTGCTTTCTTTATAGCCATTAAGATGGGCTCAGCAATTTTAATGATGCACACATAAGGATGAGAGTTGAAGCAAAGAGGGCATCAAAAAGCAAGTATGAAACACTTTTAAGTCTAACCCACTTCCTATGGGACGTAATCTTGTACACAAATAAATTCATGAGGAGCAAAGTGACAAGCATAGGAAGATAAAACACGAGTAACTTCAAGATTCTCAACATAGAGAGGGGAAACTTAATATTAATTATTAAGATGCATATAACCATGTTTCCCTCTCTCATAATAACTTTCGGTAGCATCATTGATGAAATCCACAATATACCCATCACTTAAAACATTCTTATCATGGTTCATATGCATAAAAGTATCATTAATTTTGGCATAAGAAAAACTCTTCTCATTAATAGTAATTGGAGCAGGATCATTATCAAGAATTTGAACATTGTAAACAAGTTGCATACTAAGGGAATGATTTTTAGCGATCCCACCATAACTATGACAAGTTTCATAAGGATAATTATAACATGTGTCATAGCATTCTTTATAATAATTGTCAAAGATTGGAGGCATAGTGTCATCATAAGAAATAGAATAGTTATCTTCCACAGTATGTTCATCTGTTACCTTACCATCATTGTTACTAGAAGGAGATGTATCAAACATATAATCATCAGTAGCAAAAGGATTTTCAAACACCTCATCCCCAAGCTTAAAGCTTTCTATATCATTATGGGAAGAAGCATGGATAATACTAATACTATGGCAATTATTAACATCATCATTTTCAGAATTTAGTTTCCCAGAGATTGTCAATATCAAAAGTAGTGTGCTCTTCTAAATCATGATCACTAATGTAGGTAAAGGGCATAGGAAGATCATTGTACTCAGATTCATTATCATAATAATCATTAGGAGCAACATACTTACGGTTACCTATTGTTATCTCATACACACGGGGATATGCCGTTACCTCTTTCTTTTTATTTCCCTTCTTCTCCTTCTTCTTCGTTCCCTTCTTCTTCTTCTTTTCCTTCTCCTCGTTCCCTTCTTTAGGAGGGAGAGGCTTGATGGGAGGCTTCTCCACATAACCTGATTTATTTCCAGAAACAATAGAGGAAACTTCGGAGAATTCCTCCTTTTCATTAATAAGTTCAAAACACACAGCGGTCCTATCATATTTTGGCAAAGTGTCATCTTCTAAAATATTTTGTATGTAAGTATTTGTATGGCAATTATCAATGCAATAAGAAAGACACCCATGCAGGACATCATCAATATCAAGATCACTCATAGGTAACAAAGAGATTTTTCTTGATAACTCTTCACACCACAAAAATAAAGTAAGTTCGTCATGCTGATTAGGAGTAATTTCATCATCACAATACAAATTTGCAGCACTCATGGGGTTCGAATTATCATTGGAGGAGCATTGAAAATTAAAATGACCCACTCTATGGCAAAGTTCACAAATAAAAGGATAGAGGGCACAAACTTTTTCACCAAGATCATCTAGAGCCCTAAACCACTTTCTAGTCTTTTCATTCCTATGATGGATACAATATTCATCTTCGATTTGATTAATTCCACAAGGCCTATGCATTCCATAAAAATTAACATGCTTATAAGAAATAGTATTTTCAGAAATTTGGGCATGTTTATTGCAATCATTAATAACAATTTCATTTTCCATGCAAGTATCTTTGAAAGGTTCATGATACATGTACCAATTTTCTTTAGGAACGTTAATATGAGAAGAAAAGGCTTTATAGTAATCGACCATAATTTGAGGATCAAGACCATATTTAGCACTAAGCTCTTGAAAATCAATAGTTTCAATGAAAGACTTAATGCATTCATATTCATAATTTATACCTGACTCTTTACCTTTGTTGTTCTCCCATCCTTCAGTATTCTCCTGAATCCGATCAAGAAGGTCCCTTTTAAACTCTTCTTCATTGCGTGTAAATGATCCAGAACAAGTAGTATCCAGCAAGGTTTTATCTTGAAAAGAAAGTCTTGCATAGAAATTATCAATGATGATATTACCAGGAAGCTCATGAATGGGTGATACGTCTCAAACGTATCTATAATTTCTTATGTTCCAAGCTACTTTTATGATGATACTCACATGTTTTATACACACTTTATGTCATTATTATGCATTTTCTGGCACTAACCTATTGACGAGATGCCGAAGAGCCAGTTGCTATTTTTTGCTGTTTTTGGTTTCAGAAATCCTACAAAGGAAATATTCTCGGAATTGGACGAAATCAACGCCCAGGGTCTTATTTTTCCATGAAGCTTCCAGAAGACCGAAGAGGATATGAAGTGGGGCCACGAGGTGGCAACACACTAAGGCGGCGCGGCCAAGGAGGGGCCCGCGCCGCCCTAGTGTGTGGGCCCCTCGTGACGCCTCCTACTCCGCCCTTCCGCCTACTTAAAGCCTTCATCGCGAAAACCCCAGTACCGAGAGCCACGATACGGAAAACCTTCCATAGACGCCGCCGCCGCCAATCCCATTTCGGGGGATTCAGGAGATCGCCTCCGGCACCCTACCGGGGATGGGAATCATCTCCCGGAGGTCTCTTCATCACCATGATCGCCTCCGGATCGATGTGTGAGTAGTTCACCCCTGGACTATGGGTCCATAGCAGTAGCTAGATGGTTTTGTTCTCCTCATTGTGCTATCATGTTAGATCTTGTGAGCTGCCTATCATGATCAAGATCATCTATTTGTAATGCTACATGTTGTGTTTGTTGGGATCCGATGAATATTGAATACTATGTCAAGTTGATTATCAATCTATCATATATGTTGTTTATGTTCTTGCATGCTCTCCGTTGCTAGTAGAGGCTCCGGCCAAGTTGATACTTGTGACTCCAAGAGGGAGTATTTATGCTCGATAGTGGGTTCATGCCTCCATTGAATGCAGGACGAGTGACAGAAAGTTCTAAGGTTGTGGATGTCTTGTTGCCACTAGGGATAAAACATCAATGCTTTGTCTAAGGATATTTGTGTTGATTACATTACGCACCATACTTAATGCAATTGTATGTTGTTTGCAACTTAATACTCGGAAGGGGTTCGGATGATAACTCTGAAGGTGGACTTTTTAGGCATATATGCATGCTTTGGATAGCGGTCTATGTACTTTGTCGTAATGCCCCGATTAAATTTCATAGTACTCATCATGATATATGTATGTGCATTGTTATGCCTTCTTTATTTGTCAATTGCCCAACTGTAATTTGTTCACCCAACATGCCATTTATCTTATGGGAGAGACACCACTAGTGAACTGTGGACCCCGGTCCATTCTTTACATCTGAAATACAATCTACTGCAATTGTTCTTTATTGTTCTTCGCAAACAAACATCATCTTCCACACTATACATCTAATCCTTTGTTTTCAGCAAGCCGGTGAGATTGATAACCTCACTGTTACGTTGAGGCAAAGTACTTTGATTGTGCTGTGCAGGTTCCACGTTGGCGCCGGAATCTCTGGTGTTGCGCCGCACTACACTCCGCCACCAACAACCTTCACGTGTTCCTTGACTCCTACTGGTTCGATAACCTTGGTTTCTTACTGAGGGAAAACTTGTCGCTGTACACATCACACCTTCTTCTTGGGGTTCCCAACGGACGTGTGTCTTACATGCCATCAATGGGGCATTTGAGCATTAAAGACTTCAATCTCCCCTATGCTTGGGCAATACTCTCTCCATCATGAGGCCAGAAATTATATATGCGGTTCCGGTCTTTGTGAATTTCACTTGGAGGATAGAATTTAGAGTAAAATAGAGGCACAATATCCTTCCAATCAAGAGAATCCCCATTCTTCAGCAATTTATACCAATGCGCCGCTTTACCAGACAGCGATATAGAGAATAGTTTCTTCCTAACTTCATTGATAGAGATACCTGCACACTTGAATAACCCGCATAATTCATGCAAAAACAGTAAATGATCTCCAAGATGGACAGTTCCATCCCCTTCATAGCGGTTATCCATAACACGTTCAATAATTTTCATGGGTATCTTGAAAGGAATATTTTCAGTAGGTGGATTTAGAATATCACAAGCATCATCAAAGTTATCGCATATGGGAGATAAAGTATTATCAGAACAAATTTTCTCCCCTAAAGATGGGAAGCTAAAGAGATCATAAAGACTAGCTTCCCCAAGATTAGACTTCTCCATAGCATTAGCAGTAATTGCGTTCATACTAATAACATTGCTACTAGCATGCAAATAAGGTTCCATAGGTTTTTTAGTTTTCGCATCACATAATTCATGTCTTATTTCAGGAAATAGATTAAAAAGCTCACTGTTGTTTTCCATTATGCCTAACTAGTGAAAAATAAAAACAAGAAACAAAAAGATGCAATTGCAAGATCTAAAGAAAATAGCTTCGAGCACTCACACACCGGCAACAGTGCTAGGAAATAGCTTAGTAGTCGGAGGATGTGAATACCTTTTACCTTACCTTCCCGGCAACGGCGCCAGAAAATAGCTGGATGTCTACGCACGCTTCTATTCCTGTAGACAGTGTTGGGCCTCCAAGAGCAGAGGTTTGTAGAACAGCTGACAAGTTTCCCTTAAGTGAATCACCCAAGGTTTATCGAACTCAGGGAGGTAGAGGTCAAAGATATCCCTCTCAAGCAACGCTGCAATTACGATACAAGAAGTCTCTTGTGTCCCCAACACACCTAATACACTTTTCAGATGTATAGGTGCACTAGTTCGGCGAAGAGATAGTGAAATACAAGTAATATGGATGAATATGAGTGGTAATAACAATCTGAAATAAATATGGCAGCAAGTAAACATGCAATAGAACAGTAAATAAACGGAGATTCGATATTTGGAAATAAGGCCTAGGGATCATACTTTCACTAGTGGACACTCTCAACATTGCAATCATAATTGAATATAAATATAAGCACTTCATCATACTACTCTCTTATTGGATAGAGAATTCAATTTCATTGGGCAAGTGTGCAAAAGCACACCTCAAAGGCGTATTCCCAAGTACTAATAAACACCCCACACCGTCACCGTGAGCATTCATAGGAGGTACTAACACACCACAATTCATAAGTGAGTTACACACGGCGCACTGATGGCGTGTATTTCACACGTTCGTTGGGCAACCCCAAGAGGAAGGTATGATGAGCACAGCAGCAAGTTTTCCCTCAGAAAGAAACCAAGGTTTATCGAACCAGGAGGAGCCAAGAAGCACGTTGAAGGTTGATGGCGGCGGGATGTAGTGCGGCGCAACACCGGAGATTCCGGCGCCAACGTGGAACCTGCACAACACAACCAAACTACTTTGCCCCAACGAAACAGTGAGGTTGTCAATCTCACCGGCTTGTCTGTAACAAAGGATTAACCGTATTGTGTGGAAGATGATTGTTTGCGAGAGAAAACGATAGAACAAGTATTGCGAGTAGATTGTATTTCAGTAAAGAGAATTGGACCGGGGTCCACGAGTTCACTAGAGGTGTCTCTCCCATAAGACGAACGGCATGTTGGGTGAACAAATTACGAGTTGGGCAATTGACAAATAAAGAGAGCATGACAATGCACATACATATCATGATGAGTATAGTGAGATTTAATTGGGCATTACGACAAAGTACATAGATCGCCATCCAACTGCATCTATGCCTAAAAAGTCCACCTTCGGAGTTATCATCCGAACCCCCTCCGGTATTAAGTTGCAAACAACGAGACAATTGCATTAAGTATGGTGCGTAATGTAATCAACAACTACATCCTTAGACATAGCATCAATGTTTTATCCCTAGTGGCAACAGACACAACACAACCTTAGAACTTTACATCACATTGTCCCAGTGTCAATGCGGGCATGAACCCACTATCGAGCATAAGTACTCCCTCTTGGAGTTAAAAGCATCTACTTGGCCAGAGCATCTACTAATAACGGAGAGCATGCAAGATCATAAACAACACATAAGCATAACTTTGATAATCAACATAACAAGTATTCTCTATTCATCGGATCCCAACAAACGCAACATATAGAATTACATATAGATGATCTTGATCATGATAGGCAGCTCACAAGATCCGACAATGATAGCACAATGGGGAGAAGACAACCATCTAGCTACGCTATGGACCCATAGTCCGAGGGTAGACTACTCACACATCACTCCGGAGGCGACCATGGCGGTGTAGAGTCCTCCGGGAGATGATTCCCCTCTCCGGCGAGGTGCGGAGGCGATCTCCGAGGATCCCCCGAGATGGGATCGGCGGCGACGGCGTCTCGGTAATGTTTTCCGTATCGTGGCTCTCGATGCTGGGGGTTTCGTCACGGAGGCTATTTGTAGGCGGAAGGGCAAGTCAAGAGGCGGCACGGGGGCCCACACCACAGGGCCGCGCGGCCAAGGGGGGCCGCGCCGCCCTAGGGTTTGGCCACCCCGTGGCCCCTCTTCGTCTCGTCTTCGGTCTTCCGGAAGCTTCGTGAGAAAATAGGCCTCACGGGCTTTTATTTCGTCCAATTCCGAGAATATTTCTTTACTAGGATTTCTGAAACCAAAAACAGCGAGAACAAGAATCGGCACTTCGGCATCTTGTTAATAGGTTAGTTCCGGAAAATGCACGAATATGATATAAAGTGTGCATAAAACATGTAGATAACATCAATAATGTGGCATGGAACACAAGAAATTATCGATACGTTGGAGACGTATCGGCATCCCCAAGCTTAGTTACTGCTCGTCCGAGCGAGGTAAAACGATAACAAAGATAATTTACGGAGTGACATGCCATCATAAACTTGATCATACTATTTGTAAAGCATATGTAGTGAGTGCAGCGATCAAAACAATGTGTATGACATGAGTAAACAAGTGAATCATAAAGCAAAGACTTTTCATGAATAGCACTTCAAGACAAGCATCAATAAGTCTTGCATAAGAGTTAACTCATAAAGCAATAATTCAAAGTAAAGGTATTGAAGCAACACAAAAGAAGATTAAGTTTCAGCGGTTGCTTTCAACTTGTAACATGTATATCTCATGGATATTGTCAACATAGAGTAATATAATAAGTGCAATAAGCAAGTATGTAGGAATCAATGCACGAGTTCACACAAGTGTTTGCTTCTTGAGGTGGAGAGAAATAGGTGAAGCTGACTCAACATTGAAAGTAAAAGAATGGTCCTCATAGAGGAAAAGCATCGATTGCTATATTTGTGCTAGAGCTTTGATTTTGAAAACATAAAGAGAGCATAAAAATAAAGTTTTGAGAGGTGTATGTTGTTGTCAACGAATGGTAGCGGGTACTCTAACCCCCTTGCCCGACAAACCTTCAAAGAGCGGCTCCCATTTTATTTTATTTTTGGGTGGCACTCCTTCCAACCTTTCTTTCACAAACCATGGCTAACCGAATCCTCGGGTGCCTGCCAACAATCTCATACCATGAAGGAGTGCCTTTTTATTTTAGTTTTATTATGATGACACTCCTCCCAACCTTTGCTTACACAAGCCATGGCTAACCGAATCCTTCGGGTGCCGTCCAACAATCACATACCATGGAGGAGTGTCTATTTTTGTTAATTAATTTGGGACTGGGAATCCCATTGCCAGCTCTTTTTGCAAAATTATTGGATAAGCGGATGAAGCCACTAGTCCATTGGTGAAAGTTGCCCAACAAGATTGAAAGATAAACACCACATACTTCCTCATGAGCTATAAAACATTGACACAAATAAGAGGTGATAAATTTTGAATTGTTTAAAGGTAGCACTCAAGCAATTTACTTTGGAATGGCTGGAAAATACCATGTAGTAGGTAGGTATGGTGGACACAAATGGCATAGTGGTTGGCTCAAGTATTTTGGATGCATGAGAAGTATTCCCTCTCGATACAAGGTTTAGGCTAGCAAGGCTTATTTGAAACAAACACAAGGGTGAACCGGTGCAGCAAAACTCACATAAAAGACATATTGTAAACATTATAAGACTCTACACCGTCTTCCTTGTTGTTCAAACTCAATACTAGAAATTATCTAGACCTTAGAGAAACCAAATATGCAAACCAAATTTTAGCATGCTCTATGTATTTCTTCATTAATGGGTGCAAAGCATATGATGCAAGAGCTTAAACATGAGCACAACAATTGCCAAGTATCACATTACCCAAGACATTTATAGCAATTACTACATGTATCATTTTCCAATTCCAACCATATAACAATTTAACGAAGGAGAAACTTCGCCATGAATACTATGAGTAGAAACCAAGGACATATTTGTCCATATGCTACAGCGGAGTGTGTATCTCTCCCATAAAGTGAATGCTAGGATCCATTTTATTCAAACAAAACAAAAACAAAAACAAACCGACGCTCCAAGAAAAAGCACATAAGATGTGGCCGAATAAAAATGTAGTTTCAGGGGAGGAACCTGATAATTTGTTGATGAAGAAGGGGATGCCTTGGGCACCCCCAAGCTTAGACGCTTGAGTCTTCTTGATATATGCAGGGGTGAACCACCGGGTGCATCCCCAAGCTTAGAGCTTTCACTCTCCTTGATCATGTTGCATCATACTCCTCTCTTGATCCTTGAAAACTTCCTCCACACCAAACTCGAAACAACTCATTAGAGGGTTAGTGCACAATATAAATTGACATATTCAGAGGTGACACAATCATTCTTAACACTTCTGGACATTGCATAATGCTACTGGACATTAGTGGATCAAAGAAATTCATCCAACATAGCGAAAGAGGCAATGCGAAATAAAAGGCAGAATCTGTCAAAACAGAACAGTTCGTATTGACGAATTTTTAAATGGCACCAGAATTGCTCAAATGAAAATGCTCAAATTGAATGAAAGTTGCGTACATATCTGAGGATCATGCACGTAAATTGGCATAATTTTCTGAGCTTCCTGCAGGGCAGTGGGCTCAGATTCGTGACAGCAAAGAAATCTGGAACTGCGCAGTAATCCAAATCTAGTACTTACTTTTCTATCAACGGCTTAACTTGGCACAACAAAACTCAAAACTAAGATAAGGAGAGGTTGCTACAGTAGTAAACAACTTCCAAGACACAAATATAAAACAAAGTACTGTAGCAAAATAACACATGGGTTATCTCCCAAGAAGTTCTTTCTTTTTAGCCATTAAGATGGGCTCAGCAGTTTTAATGATGCACTCGAAAGAAATAGTATTTGAAGCAAAAGAGAGCACCAAGAGGCAAATTCAAAACACATTTAAGTCTAACATGCTTCCTATGCATAGGAATCTTGTAAATAAACAAGTTCATGAGGAGCAAAGTAACAAGCATAGGAAGATAAAACAAGTGTAGCATCAAAAATTTCAGCACATAGAGAGGCATTTTAGTAACATGAAAATTTCTACAACCATATTTTCCTCTCTCATAATAACTTTCAGTAGCATCATGAGCAAACTCAACAATATAACTATCACATAAAGCATTCTTATCATGAGTCTCATGCATAAAATTATTACTCTCCACATAAGCATAATCAATTTTATTAGTTGTAGTGGGAGCAAATTCAACAAAGTAGCTATCATTATTATTCTCATCAAGTGTAGGAGGCATAGTATAATCACAACAAAATTTACTCTCAGCAGTAAGTGGCATCAAAAGACCACTATCATTATAATCATCGGAAATAGGAGGCAAAGTATCATCAAAGAAAATTTTCTCCTCAATGCTTGGGGGACTAAAAATATCATGAAAACCAGCTTCCCCAAGCTTAGAACTTTCTATATCATTATCAACAATGGTGTTCAAAGCGTTCATACTAATATTACTACCAGCATGCAAATAAGATTCCATAGGTTTTTTAATTTTCGCATCAAACAATCCATGTTTTAAATCAGGAAATAGAATAAGAAGCTCACTCTTGTACATTATGCCAAACTAGTGAAATAAAAACATGCATGATATTAAGTAAAGTGAAACAAGTAACTAATTTTTTTGTATTTTGATTTAGTGCAGCAAACAAAGTAGTAAATAAAATAAAGCAAGACAAAAACAAAGTAAAGAGATTGAGAAGTGGAGACTCCCCTTGCAGCGTGTCTTGATCTCCCCGGCAACGGCGCCAGAAAATATGCTTGATGGCGTGTATTTCACACGTTCGTTGGGCAACCCCAAGAGGAAGGTATGATGAGCACAGCAGCAAGTTTTCCCTCGGAAAGAAACCAAGGTTTATCGAACCAGGAGGAGCCAAGAAGCACGTTGAAGGTTGATGGCGGCGGGATGTAGTGCGGCGCAACACCGGAGATTCCGGCGCCAACGTGGAACCTGCACAACACAACCAAACTACTTTGCCCCAACGAAACGAGTGAGGTTGTCAATCTCACCGGCTTGCTGTAACAAAGGATTAACCGTATTGTGTGGAAGATGATTGTTTGCAGAGAAAACGAGTAGAACAAGTATTGCGATAGATTGTATTTCGAGTAAAGAGAATTGGACCGGGGTCCATAGTTCACTAGAGGTGTCTCTCCCATAAGACGAACAGCATGTTGGGTGAACAAATTACAGTTGGGCAATTGACAAATAAAGAGAGCATGACAATGCACATACATATCATGATGAGTATAGTGAGATTTAATTGGGCATTACGACAAAGTACATAGATCGCCATCCAACTGCATCTATGCCTAAAAAGTCCACCTTCAGGTTATCATCCGAACCCCCTCCAGTATTAAGTTGCAAACAACAGACAATTGCATTAAGTATGGTGCGTAATGTAATCAACAACTACATCCTTAGACATAGCATCAATGTTTTATCCCTAGTGGCAACGAGCACAACACAACCTTAGAACTTTCATCACTTGTCCCGGTGTCAATGCGAGCATGAACCCACTATCGAGCATAAGTACTCCCTCTTGGAGTTAAAAGCATCTACTTGGCCGGAGCATCTACTAATAACGGAGAGCATGCAAGATCATAAACAACACATAAGCATAACTTTGATAATCAACATAACAAGTATTCTCTATTCATCGGATCCCAACAAACGCAACATATAGAATTACATATAGATGATCTTGATCATGATAGGCAGCTCACAAGATCCGACAATGATAGCACAATGGGGAGAAGACAACCATCTAGCTACCGCTATGGACCCATAGTCCGGGGGTAGACTACTCACACATCACTCCGGAGGCGACCATGGCGGTGTAGAGTCCTCCGGGAGATGATTCCCCTCTCCGGCAGGGTGCCGGAGGCGATCTCCGGGATCCCCGAGATGGGATCGGCGGCGACGAGCGTCTCGGTAATGTTTTCCGTATCGTGGCTCTCGCATGCGGGGGTTTCGTCACGGAGGCTATTTGTAGGCGGAAGGGCAAGTCAAGAGGCGGCACGGGGGCCCACACCACGGGGCCGCGCGGCCAAGGGGGCCGCGCCGCCCTAGGGTTTGGCCACCCCGTGGCCCCTCTTCGTCTCGTCTTCGGTCTTCCGGAAGCTTCGTGAGAAAATAGGCCTCCGGGCTTTTATTTCGTCCAATTCCGAGAATATTTCTTTACTAGGATTTCTGAAACCAAAAACAGCAGAAAACAGCAAGTGGCACTTCGGCATCTTGTTAATAGGTTAGTTCCAGAAAATGCACGAATATGATATAAAGTGTGCATAAAACATGTAGATAACATCAATAATGTGGCATGGAACACAAGAAATTATCGATACGTTGGAGACGTATCACGCACACACTGTCACCATTACACCGAGGTCACAGTAACCCCAAAGTTCACATAATTAAGCACTTGAATAGCATATGACATCTAGATTACAAGCTCATCATATGGATCTCAATCATGTAAGGAAGCTCATGAGATCATTGTATTGAAGTACATGGGAGAGAGAGATGAACCACATAGCTACCGGTAGAGCCCTAAGCCTCGGGGGAGAACTACTCCCTCCTCATCATGGGAGACAGCGATGGCGATGAAGATGGCGGTGGTGTCGATGGAGATGACTCTGGGGGCAATTCCCCCTCCCGGCGGGGTGCCGGAACAGAGACTTCTGTCCCCCGAAACGGAGTTTCGCGATGGCGGCGGCGTCCCTGGAGTCTTTCTGGAGTTTCGTCAATCGGTATCGAAGTTTTAGGTCACGAGGGCTTATATGGGCGAAGAGGCGGCGCAAGAGGGGCACCAGGGCGCCCTCCCCACCTGGTGGCGCGGCCAGGCTTGGGCCCGCGCCCAGGTGTGGTGTGGGGCCTCCCTGGCCCATCTCCGACTCTCCTTCGGTGATCTGGAACCTTCCGGGAAAAATAAGATATTTGGTCTTTGTTTTGTCGAATTCCGAGAATATTGCCCGAACAGCCTTTCTGGAACCAAAAACAGCAGAAAACAGGAACTGGCACTGTGGCATCTTGTTAATAGGTTAGTTCCGGAAAACGCATGAAATCATTATAATGTGTGAGCAAATCAAGTAGGTATTGTCATAAAACTAGCATGGAACATCAGAAATTATAGATACGTTGGAGACGTATCACCCGTTCGCGACGCGCAGGTGAGCCCATCTTGCTGGTGCAGGTATGGAGGAAATCGGTGCAGGCAACCAAACGCGCCCTAAAATTTAGAGGAGCAAATGACGAAGCAAAATAGAGGAGCAAAATTTTCTCCTTTAAAGTGTGGCCGCCGGATCCGATGCTCTAAAATTAGTTAGTTATTTGCATAATTTTCATAGGATTTAAACAAATTCGACTATATTTTACGCATAGTTCATAGAAATAAACTAAACATGAATGAAATTTAAACTAACAAACTAAAACTAGAGATTCCTCCTCATCCGTTGTTGTTGCCGCATGCTCCTCCTCCTGCTCCTACGTCGTCCTTGCCGCCTAGTCTTCGAAAGCAGAGCAGTTGAGCTCGCCGCACACGCTGTCGTGGAGCCTGACATTCTCAATGTCATGCATCCATGCCCCCTACGCCTCGACTGGAAGGTGCCTAGACAGATCCGCCGGCTGGGCGATCCGGTCGGTGATCTCGGCCACCCAGGCTCCCCACTTGCGCTGCAAGGCGTTGTGGTAGTGGCAATGCGGTGTCGGCGGGAGATCGGCAGGGGCGTCAGTTCGGTGACGCTGTGATGGGCGGTTGTGGATGGCGCTACGGATGGCAGAGAGGAGCGCCGGTGGGGAAGATCCGAACCTGGGGTTGGTTTTGGCGGTGGTGGGGATTGGTTTGGTGGCAGCTGGAGGTGGTACAGTGGGCGGTGCGGATTTGCTCCTCGAGTCGACCACCTAGCAAATGTAGGGGGATGGGGATTTTTTTAAAACATAAGGCCCTTGGCCCGGCTTTATATATAAAGCCCTCATGGCAACCATAGAAGTAGCGATACAACACACACAACACAAGACTGGTACCTCCATATTTCTGATACCTCCAAACAAAAACGACAAGTCTGGTACCCATGAAAAACTCAAAGACCTAACAGGGAAACTAGAGCACGCAAAGAGGGCAGGAGAGGCAGCATGTAATCCTCGCTCCGTCCTGGGACGTCGACAACGTCGGTGTCGTCCGGCCCGTATCCACGCATGTAGCCTCCTAACCTCGTCCAGCGCCACGTCCAGCATTGATCGGTCCCTCGGTCTGACTAGAACCCTCCAACTCTGCATGTAGATAGACATTTTGAAGATAGCGTCAGCCGGGCTGGAGACGAGGGAGCCCTCGATAGCTAGCTTGTTGCGGATGTTCCAGAGCGCCCAGCATTGTGCCGCGAAGGTGAACCAAGCTATCCTACGTAGTCTACCCGTCAAGCCATTGGCAATGGCGATGAAGTCCGCGGCCCCTGCTGGGTTCCATGAGCAGGAGAGGAGATCCCTGATTCCTGCCCACATAAACTTAGCGATGTGGCAAGTGAAGAATATATGGTCGCATGTTTCCCACTCGCCACATAGGGCACATCGCCCATTCGATGGCCTGTGCCGCTTGACTAATTGGTCCCCGGAGGGTAGTCTCCCCCGGATGAGTTGCCAAAGGAAGACCCAGATTTTTGGCGGAACCCTTGTGCGCCAAATTTCCCTAAAGTGTGTGATCGTTCCACTTCGGGACAGCTTGGAGTACATCGAGCAAGTGGAGTACTCCCCAGGTGGCTCAAGCGCCCATGGAACCACATCCTCGCCCTCGGAGGCGGGCGAGAGGTCGAACATTCTGCAGAGGTTGTCCCATTCCACCCTCTCTGCCAGCGCCGGAATCGAATCCTCTAGCCACCATTGGTCCTAACCCCGTGAACAGTTGCGAAGTGGTTGTCGCAGCAAGCAAACAACCGTGGAAAGGTAAAGAAGGGGCCCGCGCCCGTCCACCAATCCAGCCAGAAGTGGGTCCTCCGCCCACTGTTAACCTGGTGCTTCGCTCCCATTTTGAAGTACCATTTGATCTTCTGGATGGCGCTCCAGAATTGTGATCCTTTGGTGGGTACCTCCGGGGACAACAAGTCATGGTCCCCTAGGTACTTGGCCCTAAGAAGGTCTGCCCATAGGCCTTCCTCGTTCTAATAGATCTTTCAGATCCATTTTAACATTAAGGCGATGTTCATGAACTTGGTGTTGAGGATCCCCAACCCTCCAAACTCCCATGGTTTGCACACCGTGGCCCAGTCCACCATATGGTACTTGCGTTTGGGTCCCACTCCCTCCCAAAAGAAGCGGGACCGGTGTTTGTCCATTACCGCATGTGTCGTGTCATGCAGCAGATAGAGTCCCATCGCAAACATCGGAAGGCTCGAGAGACAGGAGTTGGTGAGCTTCAGTCTTCCGGCGGATGCTAGGAACAGACCCTGCCAAGGCTCCACCCTGTGGCCTACCTTCTGAGTGAGAAAGTTCCATTCGGCGACTGAGAGGGGGCGATCACTGACAGTTAAACCGAGGTAATGTAACGGCAAGCTCCCAAGCTTGCAGTTAAGGGCGTCAGCCACCCTCTGACGTTCCAGGTCGGTGACCCCTGTCACCACTACTTTGCTCTTGGCGAAGTTAATCTTAAGTCCCGACATGTTCTCAAAGCAGAGAAGCAGGAGCTTAAGGTTGGCCAACCCAGTATCAGAGGGTTCTAGGATGATTAAGGTGTCGTTCGCATATTGGAGGTGGGTGATCCCTCCCGGGATCAGGTGGGGCACCACACCCTTGAGGTTCCCGGATTCAGTGGCCCTGGCAATGATAGCCGCCAGGGAATCCACCATGAAGTCAAACAGGATCGGGGATAGAGGGCCTCCTTGCCTCACACCCCGAGCATTCCTGAAATTCTTCCCAATGACACCGTTCACGTTGACTGCGGTCTGGCCACCCGAGACCAGCTGCATCAAGCGATGTACAATCATGGGAGAGAAACCTTTCCTCAACAGAACTTCTCTCAGGAAGTCCCAGCTAACCCGATCGAAGGCTTTCTCAAAGTCTAGTTTGAGAAGGAGGCCCTTGAGTTTCTTGACCCTCAACTCAAGGGCAATTTCATGTAGGACGAGCACGCCCTCGTGCAGGCATCTCCCCTTGATGAAAGCCGATTGGATGCGGTCAATAGTCCTATGCGCAAGGGGGGCGAGGCGGGTAGCGTAAGCCTTAGCAACGAATTTAAAAATAACGTTTAGAGCGATGGGCCTAAACTGCTTGATGGTGTCCACCCCCTGAACTTTCGGAATAAGAGAGATGACTCCAAAGTTAAGGCGCGCAATGTCTACCCTCCCTAGGGCAAAGTCGTTTAGGATCCGGGGAATAGGTTCTTTAAGAATGTCCCAGAATTTCTTGAAGAAGAGGACCGGTAATCCATCTGGGCCCGGGGCCGAGTACGGTTTCATGCCCGCAAGCACCTCATCTAGCTCATCCGGAGTAAAGGTGAGCTCCAAACCCCTGTTCTCCTCGTCGGATATCCTCTTGTCAGTCGGCCAAAGGTCCTGAGCTAGGGAGAAAACCCTTTCCCCCCCCTCGGCGCCCATTAGGCCCTGGTGGAATTGGTAAACGTGTCCCATCATCTCGACCTGGTCCGAAATCTCCCCATGCTCCTCGATCGGCTATATATGCGCCGCTAACCGATTTAGGGTTTCGGCTAGTGTGCCTCTTTTGGTTAGCGGCGCGAATTTGCTCCTCTATAGAGTTTTAGGGGATCAGTTAGAGATGCCCTAAGGGGATTTCTAAAGCCACGACCAAACCAACGGAGGAAGCCTGTTTCAGGCCGCAAGAATATTAGGACATCAAAAACATGGCTAACAGGCATGGGCGGGCCCAGGACTATATCAATGGGGTATTCAAAATAAAATAAAAACAAACGAAAGTGGAAAAATTAGTGAGGAAACCAAGGATAGAACTCAAGAAATTCTTTTGCATGTAATCTTCTTCTAGCCAGCGGAGCAACCACACGATTGTGTCAGTACTTGGATTGCACTTTATACAATGTAAACAAAGGATTGATAGTTGTATCATACAATTTGAATTTTTTGGCAATTTTTGGATATTTCCCTAAATACCCATGAATACACGTAGGTCCGCCCATAATAACGAGGCAATACAAATAGATGCAGGGCAACAACGCTATGCAACTGTCCTTAATTTGGGCTAGAACTACAGTCACGCGGATAGAACAACGACTAGTCGTGTGTTCTCCCGCTTCCACCTGACACATGTGCCAATAACCTACACCACCTCGTCTCTTGTGTGCTGGTCCTTTTAGTGCTGACCCCTGCATCCCCATCTCCACTTCTTGTCCCCATTTCCGTCCACCACTTTAACCAGTCCCTACCTACATACTAGCTTCCTCATTGCTGGCAATGAGGAAGGGATGGTAGCGGAAGAAGGGCCAGCATTAATAGACGGTCGGCTCGTCTTCCGGTCACCAAGGTGAGCACGGAGGTGGCCCGCATGTACTGGGAGGCCAAGGAGCCACCGCCATGGCCCAATATTCACCTTCTGGGCGGGTGTCATATGAAATCGGGCCAGGATCCCAGTGTCACCTATTCCATCCTCGGGGTCGGTACGCTGCCGTGAGATCCTCCGTTGACCATTGTCAGGCCCTCCTCCATCCAGATCTACATGATAACCCCGTGTTTGGTTCCAACTTGCCCATGTGGGATAGGTGTCTGGAATTAGAGTAGACCATTGACGTCACTGACAGTAGCTAGCTAGGGTTTAGTATAACTTGCTTATTTATTATAGGTCTCTTTATTTTCTTTTAACCTTTTTGGCCTCCTATGTATAATTCTTTTACTTAAATTTAAATCAAAGAAGAAAAAAAAGCATCCCCGCTAGATGCATGTGCAGACAAGAGGAGGAAAACTGACCCGTTTGTGTCCTCGCGGACCAAATTGAACTTTTTTTACTCATTTTGCTGGAGGTGGCTCCCTCTCTACCTTCATGACTTAGGACTGACAACCCTGGCGCGCCTACAACATCTGAGTCAGGGGTGTAAATGGATAGGACAATTTAGGCATCAAATCCGGCATCGAATCTGTTTTATGATATCCATGTCCAATTTTAGACGACTTGATAGAGATTCCGAAATGGTGATCCGGATACGGTGTAGGATATAGTAAAGCAAATATCATGCGGACATGGATTATTTGAAGTTCAATTAGGATTATTCGAATGTTTCAAACCGGATAATCCGATTTTTAGCCAAATGTCAAGTCCATACAATATGACAAAGTTGTTACTATAGGGTTACAAAATTAATTTGGCGAGCATGTCTATCTCTAAGTTTAAACACCGACATGCTGATGGTTTACATAATCATTTTAAACTAATACCATCTCGTGAATTCTTATGTTTTAGCCTATATTGTGTCTTAATTTTCTCAATAAATTGATTCCTAAGGTTAAATCCCGCTTAGGTTTTGCTAGATATATAGTTATTTGCCTATGATAACATTTTTCTGATTTTTTGTTGTTTCCATTCCAAATCTATCCCGTTTTTGATTTGAATCCTCTGTCCGATATATCCACGTTTGAATCAGCTACCGGTCATTATTTGTTCCAATCTGAATCCGAGAAAATAATACGGACCCGATCCACTCTGCTTACAACCGTAAGCTGAGTTATGTCCGCCTTTAGGATCTACTCTCGACCATCCATTTATCCCGCATTCCAGACGTCATCGATCATCTGGACCATATCGCTCAATGCCTAACCACTTTGCCCTGCTCCTTTGGTAGTCTCGTCTGGAAAATTTGGGCTCTCTCAAAATGTCGCTTCTTCGCCTGACTCGTTGTTCAAAACCGTCTATGGACTGTGGACCGTCTTGCCAAACGGGGGGACCGCACCAGCCAGCCTTCTTGTCAACTCTGTAGATGCACCTCCAAGACGGCGCGTCATATCCTTTTCAAATATCGTTTCTCCAGAAGTATATGGGCTGCTGCAACTTCGTGGCTATCTTGTCCGGATATTTTTCGTTGCCTTGGGTCGGGAAGACAGAAAGTGTTGGAATACTGGCACTCCATCGCCAAGACTCCTTCTTCTCCCAAAGGGTTGCGGTGCGCCATCATGCTTATCGCGTGCGAGATTTGGAAGGAAAGAAATGAGCGAGTCTTCAATAATAAATCCCCTTTGCCTTCGGTCATCACACACAAAATTAGAGAAGAAGGAAGAGATTGGATTCTTGCGAGAGCTAAAAATCTTGTGGAGCTCGCTGGCTGACCTTTTCTTTCTTTAGTTTTGGTATTCTTCCTTCCCCTTTCTTTTGTTTTGTTGTTGGTGTCAGTTAGACCTATGTTTGCTCCTCCTATATATATCTATACGAGGCAAAAACCTTTTTGCCTCGTTTCAAAAAAAAAATCGTAAGCTGAGTGAATTCCGATTATACCCAACAAGAAGGATTGAAGGTGGCAACTGGAGTTGCGTGTACCGAGTTAAATAATTACCCTAATCTTTTGATTTCATCGGCTGTCAAGGCGGCCACGGGGCCATACCGACGTTGCACCGGCCGGCGGCAGCGATCTGGGCTTGGGGATCTTTCGTGCCCGGCTGGGTGTCCGCCTGGTCGGGGCCGGGATCGCGTTGTTTCCCCAAGGATTGGACGTGTGTCCTTACTTGGCGCTGCCGATCCCTGTCACGGCCACACGGCCGCATCGGACAGATGCCGTGGATTTGTGTTCCGGCATTCTGGTCATGGCAAAAACACACACACAAAGAAGTAGGTTAAACGGGACAGCGATGGCCAGCTAGTAACATCTCTGCTTTTGTGTGTGATTCGTCCAAATCAACTTAAATGGTGGGGAACAGTGTCCAAATAAAGCGCCTTGCTTTGAACCAAATTTATTGGTAAGATCGTAATTGTTCCCACTGCTTGGAAGATATGATACTAGTTTATGATACAATACTACAATGCATAGTATCATGAATTAGTATCATAGTTTCATCATATTTAATGTTTTATAGAATCTCAATGCAAATATGTGCACATGATGTGTTTGTCACTAAAATTTCTAGTTCTACGTGCTATGATACGGTATCTACCTATGATACTTTTCTCACCTCTCTCTTCATTAATTAATGTGCCACATCAGATTTTTGCCTACATGGCATGTATAATACTACTTATGATACTTTCATTGTGGCTAGTCTAATACTCTAATTCACTTGTTAATTTTATTACCCCCTTCCAGTTATACTAAATTACCAACATTTATTATAGATTGAAGAAAACTTATTATAGAATCGGAGGAAATATTTATCATAACCAGGGGAAACATCACGATTATACGATAGTTGACAACAGCTTATAACAAACTGGGTTTAAACCCTCATATTTCGTTTTCCTTTTTGTTCTGTCCACAAGTTGGATTGTATTGTTTCTGTACTCTGCTTAAGAAGAAAACCCAGCAATTTGCTACGTAATTAATTTTTTTTTGCATACACATAGAAACTGCAAGAGATTTCTACAATTGATCTATACTATTCATCATTTAATTAATTACCCGCAGCATTTTGACCAACATGATCACAATACTGACCCCTTCGCAAATAGGAGGCCTCATTTGCTATCGATATTTTCCCTCATATAATTTTCTAGAGGAACTAGCATAAGCACTATGTTTTAACAAACGATATTACTCGTTACTAGTAGAGAAAATGGTAGAATAAGGAAGAGGAACGAAAATGGATACTCTGATAGGTGGATCAGATTGGCTTCCTAATTCACTTGTTAATTTTATTAGTTATTATAACCAGCTAGAACAGCACGATCGTACGAGAGTGGACTGCAACCTGATAACAAACACTTAGTTGATGCGCATAATTGTCATACTATTACATTGCTTTTTAGATTCACAGAGAGAGAAAGAGAGAAAAGTCCGAATGTACGGACATGTTAGGATGGCCTAAATCAAGCGATCGCTGAAGTTTTCAGTGTCCCGGGCTATGCTGTCTTTTCTATATATCCAGTTGCAGTTACAGATGGAGGAAAGAATATGAGCGGTTTTATGTGTTCTCTAAGCCTTTTTAGCTGAAGCCATTTTATGCCTTCTGAAACGAGAACACGGAAATTGCCTCCATCTTAGATGAAGCCATTTTATGTCTTCTCAAACGAGAACACAGAAATTGCCTCCAGGATCGCTCACGCAGGCGACTGTGGAGGCTACGAAACCTTACCAAAGGAAGATGTCGCCGTCCTATGATTCTCCGGGTGCCGCTACCATCGGTGATGTTGGTGGTAGCGCCCGGCGGCCTAGGAGGGCACACACCCCAATACCACTTTTCCCACGGAGAGGTGCAGTTTCGGGGGTCGTGCATGTCATGCTGCTGGGGCCGTGGCGCGGCCGCAGGGCTGCGATGACGAACGGCGGTGAAATTAGGGCAGCGTGACGAGGCAACACATCAGCATGGCACTAGGCTGTGCGGTGGGCGGCGGCCTCATTAGGGCCTGATATGGGCTGGTGGGCAGCTTCTTTTCATGTGCCCAGCGTCTACATGCGGGAGTGACCGATGTTGCTTGTTCCCATCATTTGATTGAGGGATCAACGATACCTCTGGTTGTTTGCGTTCCTGGCCCTTGCTATCATTGCCTGGATTTTGTGCTTTCCCTTTGTTGAGCTCGTGCCCGTAGCAGCCCAGATTGCTTGATTTGCCGGTCGAGCCTCCCGCTTCCTATTGGGGGATCTGGTGGCCAGTACTGGAAGCCAACTAGTAGTGTTGGGGCTGTTGGCACAGTCTGATTAATACAGGGGATTGCTGCGAGATTTAGTTTACATAGTGGAGAGAGGGGAGTACGGCGGCGTGGTTAGACTAGTCAGCATGTGTTCCCTATATTATATAGAATGCTAGGACATGTGGGGTAAATTTAAGGGCCCTTGACTTAGTGTGTCATAACTATGGGTCTCGCTTCCTCAAAGACCTGTAGGCCATACCAGTGAGATACTGTTGACCAGTCAGCCCATCGCCTTGGCATGTCGAGAAGGGTTGGACCTCGCTTCTGATCAGATACTAGGACCAATTCATATAGCTATGAGATTGTCTTGAAGTTGTCAAAGGATAGCAAGGTCATTACATATTGATACTTGAATGAATAGAAGGCGTGTGACACTAAAAAAAAGGTTAACCCATCAATTTTAATCAATTCATATACCGAATTAAAACAACATGAAGAGGAAAACTTAGTAGTACTACAACACGGTCAACTAGTGAACTAGATCATGTTAATATTTGACGATATAGTAAAGAAAGTCTCGTGGTGGTAGGTCACACCTGTCAGCGAGACGAGATTATCTAGTCTATCTACGATAAACGTCAAGTCCAATCAACAGAGCCATAATATAAGCCCGAGTCCACTTATCGCCACATTAAAAAGCGTTGGTCCATCCTGCCGCCAAGCACGTCTTATTTTTCCACCGTATTGGTTCTAGCACAGCGAATTTTTGTGCACCGTCCTTGTTCGGCGCCACAAATTCTCATTCGCCGACCAAAATATTTTTGTAGGTGACTGCGACTTGTGCAGTCTAAAAAAACCGCTGGGTAAGTGGGAATTTTTTGTACTGTCTCATGGAATTGATAACGGTGAAGAAAGTCATGGTGACTGCGACTAGAAGTTGGTAATGACGGAGATGAGTATTGTTTGCAAAAAGTACTATGCGGCACATGTTCTTCCTTTGTTTCAAGTGTTTGAGGACTTGCAGGGAGTAGTCTTGGCAAGAGGGGACGATATCATAGGTGAACTATATTTTTGGTTGTGGCTCTCGAATACCAAGTCAAGAATTCTAGGGAGAAAACCCAATCTGTGGTCTTCATTGTTTATACCTGGGAATGGCCTCGCTGAATGTATTGTTTTCGAAGTTCAGACTTTTCCTGTGTGAAAATCCTAGATCTTCGATCGGGCGATAACAATGCTAGTGTATTGTTTTGTTTTTGTAGGTGTTGCTTTTAAATAATCTCTCTTGTAGTTCGGCTTTTACCTTTGGTGGTGGTTAGAGTGATGTTGTTGCGAGGGTTTCATCACTCTTGTTTAATTTCTTTCTTGGATGTGTGCATCTTTGATGCCTTTAAAATTTAGTTGGTGCCGCGATGGAATCGGCACAAGGAAAACACATGTCAATATAAAACATATATTATTGTAGTACATGACTGGCAGGCCTCACAATCATGGAGATGATTTGCACACGCTCAATTGCATAGTGCTTTCAGGAATAAGACGATCAAATAATTTTTCGGTTGGAAGCTTGATCCGAAGGTGGCAAACATAAAACAATACTAATGGACAAGATAGTAAAAGGCTCAGGATCGAATAATCAGTTCAGCATGCAAGATCTCCAAGTTTAAGACATCGAACGATGCACAGCAGTTCTGAGATAGCTGCAGCCGAATCTTTTCCAGCTGCAACTTTCTTATACTAGTACTAGTTCCTCCACTAGCTAGCCGGTAGATCGACCCATACTGCTCCGATGCATATGACGATGGCACATAACATAAAAAATAAACCATGATGTTCTTGCTGACGACTAAACTACCGGCGCCCTTCAAGGCTTCAACAACCGGAGACTGCAGCAAATTCTCAATGAGTGCCGGCCCGACGGCCCAGCACAGCAGGTCAAGTCTTTGAGATAGGGTAAACAACACCAGTTGCCATTTTACCTTTTGAGGGAGAGACTGCACCTAACCCTTGACATGATTCTCTCCGGAAATCCATCATGCGTCGAAATTTGGACTCGTATCGTGTCGCCGTGTGCGGCTAGCTCCATCTGTCGACCCTTGAGAAAGAAAGTATACTATAGAAAAGAACGGAGTCGCCTGTCTTTAGTTAAAGTTTCTTGACCTGCCCTCTCTGATACCCTACCTAGATCTGATTGACATTTTAGCTACATCATCGATGACATGTTGGGAGGACAGGATGTATAGCCAATTGCCTGAGATAGAGAGATGGTGCATACATCACCTACAAGCTAGCATTAGTGATGTGGGCAAGCCTGGGCTACCTATCTCGGGATTGCTACGTGCCTTTATTTTGAGCTCTCATTCCTCTGCTTACTGAACTGAAGCTAAACTTTTCAAGTGAGATAAATAATAGTAGTAATCGAAAAATCAAAGTTGAAAATATGTGAATATGAATCTTGTTTTAAAAAATGCTGCTATAATTGTCAAAAAAATATATGAAAAAAACAACACAAGTTTGGATTTTCGCAAATTTATATATGCCCATGTTCCACAAGAAACATGTTAACCCTTCGTTGAAAAAGCCAACCTTAGGGGGCTATGTTAAACATAACAAATTCCGTGCTTCTAAAATTGATTTTTAGAGACCTGTTTTTTTAATATCGAGAACACACCATATGTATTTTTATTCACAGAACTTTGTAAGCATGTAGAAGACACAACCATCTACGCAAAAAAATCAGTTTTTCTTTTTAAAAATTTATAATTTGTTTTTGATGTTTCTACTGTTCATTCGGGTGCTTGGGAGCCAAACAACCATGTCCCATAGTAATCCATTCGATTAAAAAAGACGAAATTTCGTTGCTTCCCAAACTTTTCGGAAATTTTACAATGGTATCCCATTTAACAAAGTTTCATTCACTTTTTTACCCACTTTATATTTTAGCTCATTCTGACTAGTGAGCCCCGCTGTTAGTACTATGTGGTGATGCCATTTCGTACGCGGCTTTCTCCTAGGCGTGTCCTAATCTCTAAAGGGAGCCACCCAAACCTAATAGCTAGGGCCACGACACAAGTTCTTGTGATCTCATCTAAACCACACTTGTCACAAACACGGTGCCACTTCACCGGGTGGATGGCAACCACACCACACTATCTGATCCTCCACACTCATGTTTAACCATGCACAGATGATACACCATTGACACGGGGGATGTGGAAGACAATGTCCATGCTTTGTTAGTCGGCACGCAAACCGGTATATGGAAATACTTAAGTTTTAACTTTTACTTGTACTAAGACAATGTTAGTGAAAGATTTTGAACTTGTGGTAAGTACTTTGATCCATTAGTTGTTTTGGGTTGTTCCGTAAGAATGGTGTATACATCACCGTTTATTTTAGTATTCTACATGTTTTGTTAGATATGGCTGACATGTTATGTTGATATGGCGCAAAATATGTAAAAATCTTAGGCCAACATCAACGATAATGGCTAGACTTATCTTCACCTTATGTTCCATTCCTCGCCATTATGCTGATATTTTTGAGGATCATCAACTGACACCTTGCCCAATTGACAAACGAGGAAAAGGAGGATCCAAGGTTTCTAAAAGTGGGACATAGACGAGTTATCATTAGATAGGGTAATTAGTTTCACAAATACTTACCTAGAGGATATAAAGAGGAATGGACACTTTTTCCGTATGTTTAATGGGGTGTTTCTTTGTAGAGTTTGTGACATTGTTGGTATGTGGGGTCTCTTTGTACATGATCTATGGGCCCAGTTTTTTTGTCATAAACTTGGCGTCCTCCTCTGGATTTGTAGCTCTAATTAATTTGGTCCCTCAGCTATTGACAAAGTTTATTTTGGTTCTAAGCTAAAATTTGACAAACTTGAATTTTAGCTTTTGAACTAGATAGATTTGGTCCCTCGTGTCAATCGAAGTAATTTAACCAATTATGTGATAGTGGTGTAACACACGCCTAGAATACAAATTAACAACAAAGTTCTGGAAGGATCATAAAAGAATGATATAAAATAATATACATATATAACAATAAGGTACATATTTCAGGAAAAGTGAAACATACATTTATTTGTTAAACCTATTTTTAGCAAAACAAATAATAATTATTCCACATAAGTTTAAAACATGGGCCAAATATATGAAAAATATAGGAAATACGGAAAAGTGTTAAAATAAATGAATAAGTATTCAACAAAATGAAATAATTTCAAGAATTGAGAAATAATATATGAGCATTAGTATAAATCAGAATATTTCTTGTTCATGAATATCATAAACTTCTTGTTCATGATTTCTGTTTGCATTTTCTATGATTTATTTGGTTTCGTTCCTCTTGTACATGTTGAATGGGCTACCAATTATGTCAACCTTTGAGATGGGCGGGGACCGTGTGGTCATGTTTGTTACTTGATATCTAACTTTAGAAGTTAGAAACTAAACTTCGGGAAACCACAACTGTAGCTCGAGCTACACGCAGCTTGTTTTGAAAAAATTGAAAACAATATTTTAAAGCCTCAAAAAAATCTGAAATTAAATGTACATGTAGATAATATTGTGCTCTACAAACGTGAAAAATTTCGACTGGAAATACCTTATATTCGGAGCTACTGTGCAAAAATGACAAATTCTGATATTAATATTAGTGAACAGTGTCAAATTTCAAAATCGCAAAATCTTTCTGATTTTGCCATTTTTGTGCAACCTAGAATATGAGGTATCTCGAGTTAAAATTTTACACATTGGTAGATCCCATGATTGTCTACATCTAGATTTTTTGTCAGGTTTTTTGAAATTTTAAAATCCCATTTTTCAAATTTTGCAAAAAATGGAGCTACATGTAACTCGGGCTACAAAAATTCACTCTCAACTTCACTTAAGATAATAATAATATTAATAGTTGGACCTCAAAATGGGTCATTTTTATTTATCATCATCATTATATAATTCATATGGGTACATACGTGCAAATACCTGGAGAGAAGATTAATTTGCATCCCCGCTGCCGCACGTATGCTCTGAGGAAGGCTTGTAAATAAATGACCAAACACGCACACCATGTCCCATTCTGTGTATTGAAAAAGAGTGAACGGCGTGGAAAGCAAACGGGAATCGACGTACAGTCGTACAGAGATCAGCATCTCAGTGTAGGTAGGTGACGACTGTCGAAGGCAAGTGATCACACTGGCAAAGTAGAGTACAACAGAAACGACGGGTGCCCGGGATAACTAAGGCCATGCCCAATGCACTGCCTAGAGCTACTGCTTCATACCTTTAATTAGATTCGGGTGGTCCAAAGTAGGTTCGGATGAGGAGGCAGTCTCCTCTTCAGGAAGTGGGATCTTAAGCCTTAAAAGCATGTTTTTTTGGAGAGACAAAGAGATACATAGTGTCATATTTGTGGGGTCTCTTCTCTTTTTTTTCTAACTAAAGTTGTAGCTTTCATTGGAGATATAAAATTGACCATGTTGCTTCTGACAACTTTTTTACATGGAGCAGCTAGTTGTGTATGTCACCATTGCTTATGCCCTTATTAACTTGCCGTGCATGCGCGAGCAGGACATTAAACTGATTAATTGAAACCGCATTAGCACATGGCATGACACCAAAAGAGGCTTCAACGACACTCTTTTGTGAGCCCTTTTGGATAGCAATATTTTTCAACACATGCTGACTTGGAGCGAGTGATGATTCGCCTTTTGTGATCGATGCCGGTCCAATTGATGGAGGCAGGCACGAACGCGGTAACGCCATCTCTAGCGGGTCGACATATTTCAAATACGAAAAAGTTTGTTTGGATCCTTTTAGATTGAATTGTGAATATGAGAATGGCTAATTTTGAGCGTGCGTCCCTGGCCCGATGCATTTTTTTCAACAATAATTTTTATGAGAATAACATATATAGGAGGCCCTATAAGTATTTAAGGGGTGCCAAGTTAGTCCTAGTTCTACGAAAATGCATAATTAAGTCTCAAAAATTTGTTAAGTGTACGTGTCACAAGAGGTATTACCTAGGTCCGACCTATCCACCCGTATAGTGTTGACATGTGCCATGTAAGCAATATTTTACAATAAAGTTCCTGAAATTTTATGTCCTCTAATCTAGTGTTCTTCCCCTAAACCCAACATCGCTGAAATTTCAGGGATCATTTGTAAAATATTGCTAACATGCATGGAACATGTCAGACCCCGGTAGGACCTGTGGTGGCACACTTAACAAACTTTTGAGGCTCCAATATGCATTTTCATAGAACTAGGACTAACATGGCACCCCTCAAATACTTTTGGCACCACCTACGTATTTTACTCTTTTTATTAATAGAAATTAATTTATATAGTGCTGAAAAAACCTAGAAAAACTCCTTGCTACGGTTCACACCATGGATGCCTACTCGTCGTCTTCGTTGTCGATGAGGTTGACGGAAACGGGAGACGCCCACGGCAGGGCCAGTACAAAGTCGGTTGTGGCGTCAATGGCGACAACGTTAGTGGAGGACGTGGTGGCGGCATGCGTGCAGCTAGGCACGTAGGGGTGACCATAGGCGTCACCGGCTTACACTGAGCTAGTGTGGACTCTTGCAGCTAGACAGCGTGGCCGTGCCATTGGGCATGCTCGTCGAGATGGCTCTGGGCCATGGATATTTCCATGGTCTCGTCCTCCATCAGGTCCGGTTGGTTGAACCTCCTGGTTCAAGCGGACCGCCATAGTCAGCCCCCCCCCCCCACTGTTGCGACCGAGATCATTGTCATCGTCGCCATCATCTCTATCCTCCTCATCATCGTCTTCTGATCTGGCGGAAGGATGTTCCGGCAACGGTGGATCTCGTCGCGTCGCCTTCTCCCCTTCAGCGTCGCGGGAGGCACCGGCACCCGCTGCTAGTTGAGAAGCCAGCCCGCCGACAGGTTATTGTTCGGCCAGGGCACCGAGCACCCCTCATCAAACAACTAGCCAATGTCGTCGACCAACACATAACGTCGGCCTCGGTCCTTCCGCTTGCCTCACCTGAACTAGTTGGCATCGTGGTCGTTCTTCGACCTGCAGAATGGCCAGCCCTTGCTCATGTTGGTAGTGGCGCTGGTCGGATGTGGGGGAGAAGGGTAGTGCCAATAGCATGGTGTGGGCAAGAATGGCCACGACCTGCTCATCTTAAAAGGGCAGGTGCGCGCTCCTTGCCTTCAATGTATGTCACTGAAGCCAAGTGCTACCCGCACCAGTATTGGCGTGTGAAAGGCAACGAAGCGCCATTAACGCAGCGTAGAAAGGTCGCACGGACACCACCCTACCCTGGCACACTGAAGGCGAAGCGGGTGTGGTCGTTGGCAGGCAGCCCCTAGGGGAGAAGAGCGTGGACACGCTCGTTAACCACGCTATGTCGCGTCGACGCATTTATGACCCAAATTTGGACCGCGATTCTTTCGGCGTTGACAGGACAATCACTATATGTTGAGCCACTGAGCTGGAAGTTTGGGCTCCGCGTGTCTGTTTTGACGCAAATGGATAACTTTTTTTCCTTTGGATCGGGTCGCTGGAGATGCCCTAACACTCTGCGCGTGTTTGATTGCTTGCCAAGTGTTTTTTCGATTTCTGAGGTTCTTGCTGCTGCCAGTTTTTGATTGATTGCTTCGATGATATCTTGGGTTTTATTTTTTCTTCTTTTATTTTTCGGTTGTGTGCATCTTTAATGTTTAGACTTACTTTCAACATTATATTTTTATAGAGACGAGGTGCATTTGGTATTATCTTGGGTATGCCTACATCGAAAAATACAATTGCAGTTTAAAGAAGAGTGTAACCTAAAATGCAATTGCACTATTTTAGTAAAATATAGGACTGTACTATTTTTTATGGGTGACTGGGGCTTAACAAATTCTCATTCCATTAAGACACAACAAATCCTATTGATATATTCTCTTATACTACCTCTATCCATAAATACATGGCTGAGATTTATCTAAATATGGATGTATTTAGACGCTATTTAATGTCTAAATATATATAGATTTAGATAAAACCTCAGATATAGACGAGGGGTATAAAAATGTTAGAAAGGCCTCAACAATCTGAAGACCCGTCACACGTGCAAATTCTCGGCCCTGGAAAATCACCTAGAAAGGCAAAGGCGTCCTCGTTTCAGTAGTCAGTGTGAACTGCGGATACGCGCGCCGCTGTTCTCGCCGTCCTTGCTTTTGCTGAGATCCGCGGCGGGTCTCCACATCATCATTCCTTTGACCGCCGACGTCGGGGCATCGCAGGGTTCGTGGGCGAGGTGCCCAACACACACGTATGCGCTACGATCTGCTACGGGTGCTTGAGCTGAGACCTCTAATTCGGAAGCCACTGTGGATTGAGATGAACGGAGCCGATGGATGTTTCGGATTTCGGCAAGGCCTTGCAGGAAGACCGCAGTCGGCACCATAAAGATCATCGACGATGTATGTGGAGGGGATGCCAAATTTGGCGCACGGCCGGACCTACTGTCACTTGTCAGCGTCCCCGTTCATTCTGTCTTGACCGGACCCCATACAAATGGCAGGGGCATCAATGCTTTCGTTCAATTTGTATCTTCAAAGGGATGAAACATAAAACAGAAAATTAAAGAACTAGATAGGGATTTGCCTCCTCTAAAAAAAGAGAGAGTAGACTGATGCAGTGTACATAGGCTGATGCATGCCGTCCTTTTTTAAAATGCTTGTCAATGCATGCAGTCAAGCAGTCCTTAAAATAAAACTTACAGACCGTGGAAAAAAGCTACACATCTACCAAAAAATAACATGCAATTTGGAATGTGCGTCTCGATCAAGCTAAGATTAGTCACAATGCCACACCTAAAACTGGATCTTAGGCGGACGACAAATTATAGAGGGATATAAGTTGTATTCACATATTTTTTATAAGCAAAATATGTATTAATTGTTAAGCTTCATGCACTAGCCACTTGAACCAAAAGTCCGAACTGATAGAAAGGGTTAGACAATCCACATATACACTTCACAACACCCCCACTCGCGTGTGACGGGAGAAGAGAAAGTCAACACGTGAAAGAAGAAGAGCACACCGAAACAGCGGTGGCTAAAGAGGGGGCAACAACAATTTTTAGGTTTAATTGCGAAAACCATGTGAAAGCCAGGATTTGAACTTGAGACCTGGGGCTCTGTTAGATGTATATATCTGTATATTGTAGTTTCCCCATATGTTAGGGGGCTTTCTGCATATGTGCACCTGTACATGTACTATATATTGTGGCCTTTGGTCCCCTGGTAATACAACACGCATATTTCCCTAACATGGTATCAGAGCGAAATTGATCCTCTAGTCTGTACATCTACTCGGCCGTCGTTGCCGTTCCTCCGGCCGTGCGTTCTTCCGGCCGTGATCCTTCCGTCTTCGTTGCTCCCTGCTCAGATCCGATCGATTCCCTGATCCCTGCTCCCGATCGATTCGCCCGTCCTCGATCCCGCTGCAGAGCCCGCCCGGCAGAACCCGCCGACGCCCTCTCGATCTCCTCCCCGCTCGCAGGACCCGACGCCCGCCAGGACCCGAAGCTCTCGCCCGCCAGGATCCGCGCGTGGCGCCCGATTTGGCGCCCTGCCTGCTCGCCGGCCGGCCGATCGGATCTGGATCGGCCCGCGCGTGGCCTCCGCTCCCTGCTCCCGATTGGATCTCCCCTACTCTGCTCTCTGCTCTCCCGATTGCGTGATCTCCGTGCTGGTGAACTGCCCCGCCTCTGATCGATCTCCGATCGGTCGCCTCCCGATCGATCTCCGTTCGGCTGCTTTAGCTTGGCCCATCCCGCTCGGCCGCCTCCCTGCTCTCCTGAAAAAAAAAAGCAAAAAAAAAAAAACTATGTCTTCCGCTGATCCCGCCCTTATTTGGGCCCACCTTTGGTACTTGGTATTTGTCCGCTGTCTCCATGTATGACGGCTAGCCATTCTTCGTCGCCATTTGCGGCCTCTTCACGCGGCTCTGCCCGCGCTTCACCGACTCCGTCTACGTCGGCTCACCGCTCTATACCGACTTTTGCGGCCTCTTCATGCGGCTCTGCCCGCGCTTCGCCGACTTTGTCTCCCTCGGCCTGCCGTTCTACATCGACTTTTGCGGCCTCTTCACGCGGCTCTGCCCGCACTTCGCAGACTCCGTCTACGTCGGTCTGCCGCTCTACATCGACTTTCGCGGCCTCTTCACGTGGTTATGACCGCGCTTTGCCGACTCTGTCTTCATCGGCGTGTTGCTCTCCGTCGCCCCTTTTGGTGGCCTCTGTGCGTGTGGGTGATAGCTCTTCGTCGACACCTGATTGTGCGTCGACCTCTCCAGTCGCGCCTCTCTCTGCGCATGAGATAGCGCAGCTTCACTGCCTGCTTGATGCTTGGGATTCCAGTTTACGTCAGCAGCCTCGCGGTCCGAGTCTCCGCCTTCGTCCTCATTGCACCTACTGTGGCAAGGTTGGTCACACTTCCTCCACCTGCTGGACGCGGGATCCCGGTTTACGTCGGCGGTTCCGGGATCGTCGGCGGGCGGCTCTTCGGGATCTTCTGCAGTTGCACTCTGCGATCGGGACATTCTCGGGGGTCTTCGTGGTACTGCTTGCTACTCCGGACTCTTCCTCGCCGGCGCTGCTGTTTCGTGGCTGGCTCTTCGGCCTTCGCGCGACCACCACTTTCTACACGGTCGAGTACGTCCCCATGGTATCCGGATTACGGATCTTCCTTTCATATGACCTCCGAGTCTTCTATTACATCTGCTCTTCGGTCTCTTGTTTCTCCTGTCCGTGTTGTCACGGCTGATGGTACCTCTATTCCTGTTTCTAGTACAGGCACCCTTTCTACTCCCTCTTTCTATGTCCCTGATGTTTCTCATGTTCCTCGCCTTCAGATGAACCTTTTCTCTGCTAGTCAGCTCACCGATTCTGGTTGTCGCGTCATTCTTGACGCTGAGTCTTATGCGGTTCGGGATCGTCGCACACGGACCCTGGTTGGAGCTGGCCCTCGTAGCCGTCGGTCTCCGGGGCTTTGGGAGTTAGGCGGCTCCGTGTTCTTTCCGCTGCCACTTCATCGCGAGTTCTCCTCCGGTTGTTGCCTCTGTCACCGGCTCTTTTCAGCGGTGGCATCATCGTCTTGGTCACCTTTGTGACTCTCGCCTGTCGTCTTTGGTTCATCGTGGCCTTCGGGGTCTGTCTGCTGGAGATGGGTCGTTACTGCTTGTCGGGGTTGTAGGTTAGGCAAACGGATTCAGCTTCCCTATCCTACTAGTGTGTCCGTCTCTCGGCGACCGTTCGATTTAGTCCATTCGGATGTTTGGGGTCCGGCTCCCTTCGCTTCGAAAGGGGCCATCGATACTATATCTTATTCATTGATGATTTTTCACGGTACACACAGGTGTTTTTCATGCGCTCTCGCAGTGAGGTGCTCTCTATTTATCAGCGGTTTGCGGCCATGGTCCGCACTCAGTATTCCTCACCCATTCGTGTGTTCCGTGCTGATTCTGCTGGTGAGTATATCTCTCAGCACCTTCGTGGTGTCCTTGCTGAGGAGGGCACCCTCGCTCGATTTTCTTGTCCCGGCGCGCATGCTCAAAATGGCGTCGCCGAGCGTAAGCATCGTCATCTTCTTGAGACCACCCGTGCTATGATGATTGCCTCTTCTCTTCCGCCACATTTACGGGCTGAGGCATGTCGCTACGTCGGCCCACCTCATTAACATTCAGCCTTCCGCTGCTCTACGGGGTGGCATTCCTCTCGAGCGTCTCTCTGGTGTTTCTCCGGACTACTCGACTCTCCGTTCATTTGGTTGCGTACTGCTATGTCCTTACGCCTCATCGCGAACGCACCAAACTGACCGCTCAGTCTGTTGAGTGTGTTTTTTTCGGATACAGTGATGAGCATAAGGGCTATCGCTGTTGGGACCCCGTTGGTCGTCGGATGCGCATCTCTCGTGACATCACATTTGATGAGACGCGTCCCTTCTATCCTCGCCCCACCTCGGGTACTTACCCGGTGGCTGATATCTCTTTTTTTCTTTTTCCGGATGCACCCCTGCTGTCCCTCCTTCCCTCCCTCCTACTTCTGATACGCCCCCTTCGGCGCCATCCTCTCGTTCCTCTAGTCCACCTAGTACTCCTCGTTCTCCGGCTTCGGCTCCTTCCGATGTTGTTCCTTCTTCCTCTTCTTTTGATGACTTGTCTTCTTCAGATGAGCTTCCCCCTTCCCGGCCTGTTCATCAGCGTCGTGCTCCAGTTCGTTACTCTCCTAGTCAGTATGGTCTCTCTGTCGTTTCCGAGCCGACTTCTTATCGGGATGCCGAACGTCATCCTGAATGGCAGCTTTCCATGGCTGAGGAGATCGCTGCGCTTGAGCGCACTGGCACTTGGGATCTTGTTTCTCCCCCTTCTGGTGTTCGTCCCATCACGTGTATGTGGGTTTATAAAATTAAGACTCGCTCTGATGGATCTCTTGAGCGCTATAAAGCGCGTCTTGTGGCTCATGGTTTTCAGCAGGAGCACGACCGTGACTATGATGAGACTTTTGCCCCTGTGGCCCATATGACTACTGTGCGTACCCTTCTTGCTTGTTGCTTACGTTCGCCGCTGGTCTGTCTCCCGAGCTTGATGTTCGGAATGCTTTTCTTAATGGCGAGTTGGGTGAGGAGGTTTACATGCAGCCTCCTCCTGGGTATTCCGTTCCCGATGGGATGGTTTGTCGTCTTCGACGTTCTCTCTATGGTCTCAAACAGGCCCCTCGTGCCTGGTTTGAGCGCTTCGCCTACTGTCGTGACTCTGCTGCTGGTTTCTCTCCTAGTCTTCATGATCCAGCACTTTTCGTTCACACTTCTCCTCGTGGACGTACTCTTCTTCTTCTCTATGTTGATGATATGATCATTGCGGTGATGATCCCGAGTATATTGCCTTCGTCAAGGCTCGTCTTCGTGATCATTTTCTTATGACCGATCTTGGTCCTCTTCGCTATTTTCTTGGCATTGAGGTTTCCTCCACTTCGATGGCTTTTCTATCTCTCGGGAAAAGTACATTCGGGATCTTCTTGCTCGTCTTGCTCTTGGGGATGAGCGCACGGTCGATACTCCTATGGAGCTTAATGTTAAGCTTCGTCCCTGCCGATGGTGATCCTCTTCACGATCCCACTCGTTATCGTCATCTTGTTGGGAGTCTTGTTTATCTTGCTGTCACTCGTCCTGATATTTCTTATCCTATTCATATTCTGAGTCAGTTTGTCTCAGCTCCTACCACTGTTCACTATAGTCATCTCCTCCGTGTTCTTCGTTATCTTCGTGGCACGATCACTCGTCGCCTTTTCTTTCCCCGTTCCAGCTCTCTCCAGCTCCAGTGCTATTCGGATGCTACGTGGGTGAGTGATCCTACGGATCGTCGTTCACTTTACGCTTCTTGTGTGTTTCTTGGTGGTTCGCTTGTTGCTTGGAAGACGAAGAAACGGGTTGCGGTTCCCGTTCGAGTGTTGAGGCTGAGTTGCGGGCTATGGCTTTGTTGATTGCTGAGGTGACTTGGTTACGGTGGTTGCTTGCAGATTTTGGGGTCTCGTTACGACACCCACTCCACTTTTGTCCGACGATACAGGTGCTATCGGTATTGCACGTGATCCGGTCAAGCATGAGCTGACCAAGCATATTGGTGTTGATGCTTTTTACACACGTGCTCGGGTACAGGATGATGTTGTTGCGGTTCATTATGTGCCTTCAGATTTGCGGTTGGCGGATTTCTTTACGAAGGCACGGACTCGAGCGCAGCATGATTTCTTACTCTCCAAACTCAGTGTTGTGGATCCACCATGAGTTTGAGGGGGGGTGTTAGATGTATATATCTGTATATTGTAGTTTCCCCATATGTTAGGGGGCTTTCTGCATATGTGCACATGTACATGTACTATATATTGTGGCCTTTGGCCCCCTGGTAATACAACACGCATATTTCCCTAACATTAATATCATGATGATATTAATTACACACAGCCTTTGTACCAACATAACTTTAAGAACTACTCTAGATATCAAGGATATACAAAACCAAAAAAAAAGACCCCACTGAAATGACCAGACTCTCAAAGCAGCAGCATGAACAAACCAGCACTACAAGGCGATGCCAAGACTATGTTAAAGGTACTAAACATTATGTTGTTACAACCCATCATGGCCATCAAAGTCAATATGTCAGGCCGCGAGGTTGATGTATGCCATCCTATTTTTATATGCTTGTCTATGTAGTTGAATAGTCTTTAAAACAAAACTTATATCCCGTGGAAAAAGCAACACATCTACTAAAAAATAACATGCAATTTGGGATCTGCGTCTCGATCAAGCCAAGATTAGTCACAATGCCACACCTAGAACTGGATCTTAGGCAGACGATAAATTAGAGGATGGACATAAGTTGTATTCACATATTTTTTATAAAGAGAATATATACTAATATAGGATGATATTTATTATACACAACCTCTGTAACAACATAATGCGAAGAACTAGTCTAGACATCAAGGATGTACAAAACCAAAAGTAAAGAAATAAAGAAAGGGAAAAAAGACAACGCCGAAATGACTAGAGTCTTGAAGCAGTAGCATGAACAAACCACCACTACAAGGCGACACCAAGACTATGATAAAGGTTCTTAACATTATGTTGTTACAGCCCGTCATGGCCGTCGAAGTCAATATGTCAGGGCACGACATTGATATATGCCGTTCTATTTTTATATGCTTGTCAATGCAGTCGAACATTTCTTAAAACAAAACTTACATCCCATGAAAAATATGCACATCTACTAAAAAATAACATGCAATTTGGGATATGTGTCTCGATGAAGATAAGATTAGTCACAATGCCACACCTAGATCGAGGCCACACCTAGATCGAACTAGATCTTAGGTGGATAGGAAATTAGAGGAGGGACATAAGTTGTATTCACATGTTTTTTTACAAAGAGAACATATATTAATATCAAGATGATATCAATTACACACAACATCTGAAACAATATAGTGTGAAGAACTAGTCTAGACATCAAAGATGCACTAAAACTAAAAAGAAAACGAAAAAGACCACGCGGAAATGACTAGAGTCTCGAAGCAGCATTATAAACAAACCACCACTAGTGGCGACACCAAGACTATGATAAAGGTTCTTAACATTATGTCGTTACAACCTGTCGTTGTTATCAAAGTCAATATCAGGCCACGAGGTTGATGTATGCTGCCCTATATTCATATGATTGTCAATGCAGTCGCACAATCTTTAAAACAAATCTGGCAGCCCGTGGAAAAATATGCAAGTCTACCCAAAAAAAACATGCAATTTGGGATCTGCGTCTAGATCAAGCTAAGATTAATCACAATACCACACCTAGAACCAGATCTTAGGTGGACGATAAATTAGATGAGGGATATAAGTTGTATTCACATGCTTACTTTACAAAGAGAATATATATTAATATTAAGATGATATCAATTACACATAACCTATGTAACAACAACATAATGTTAAGAACTGATATCAACGAGGCAAAAAACTAAAAAGAAAAAAAATGAAAATGAAAAAGACCACGCCGAAATAACGAGAGTCCCGAAGCAGCAACATGAAGAAACCACCACAAGTGGCGAGGCCAAGACTATGATAAAGGTTCTTAACATTATGTTGTTACAATCTGTCATTGCCGTGAAGGTCAATATGTAGGCCACGAGGTTGATGTATGTTGTCATTTTTTTAATAAAAATGTTTGTCAATGCAATCGGACGGTCTTTAAAACAAAACTTATAGTATGTGGAAAAAGCTGCACATCTACGAAAAAATAGCATGCAATTTTGGATCTGCGTCTCCATCAAGTTAAGGTTAGTCATAATGCCACCTATAATTGGATATTAGACGGACGAAAAATTTGAGGAGGGGCATAAGTTGTATTCACTTGCTTTTTTATAAATAGAATATATATTAATATCAAGATGATTGTATCCAAAACCTTAGTCAATGCCAGCAAAAAATCCTCTTATTTTGTGTTTCCATTATCGTCAATCTAGGTGTGGTGTGGGCGGAGCTTTGTCCCGCCCATATACCATCGAGTGCATGGAAGAGAACAACTTTCTTAGCCCACACATGGCTCTTTGGTGCCATGTCAGGTCACTTACTGACATAGGCATCCCAAATGGGCCTGCCTAATATAGTACCCGGGGTTTATTGAAGGCCCACTACCCGAAGAATAAGAAGACTCGACAGCCCAAGATGTATTTAAGGAAAAGATAGAGTTGTAATAGGAAGTGTTATTTGTAAATCTGGCGGGATGAGTTAGAAACCGTCCCGGACTCTGTAATCCTTGTATAGCACGAATCCCTCGGCTCCACCTATATAAAGGGGGGGGTCGAGGGACGAGAAGATCATCGAATCATTGTCTGCAAACCCTAGTTTTCATATTCGTCGAGTACTTTTCAGCTGAAACCTTCGAGATCTACTTGCCCTCTACTTCTAACTAAACCCTAGCCTATAATCCATAGGCATTGACAAGTTAATCCCTTGTCAATTGGCGCCGTCTGTGGGAATTAGAGGCGTAAGGATCTGATCTCGATGGCACGTTCAAGATCTTCGACATCGTCAACCGGGAGCAACACTATGGATCGAGGTAAACAGATCGCTACTCGGTCCCGTTGATTTTGTTCCTCACCCACCCTCCCGTTTGGATGCATATGCGTATCTGGCGGAGCCCTTGGAGATGACGTTCGGAAGGTTCCACTTTCGCGTCAAGAAAGAAGGATCGTATCGTGTCGAAATTCCGATTTCGTCGGGATCGTCGGCGGTCGATTCTGAATTTTCAAGCTATGCATCATCAACTGAGTCAGAAGAAGAAACTTCGGCAACACGCTACGTCAGCACCAGAGCAAGAGAGAAACTCGCCAAGATCTTCAGCAACGCATCGTCTGGGTCATCTGCGGACTCATATATAAGCGATGGCTCAAGCGATGTCGACAGTTACGACTTCGTCGACAAATCTCTCACAGTGGGCAAGGTCTTCATCAATCTCAACAATGATGTCACCGAACCCAACATAGATCTGAGTACAAAATATCATCAGATTTATGCTATCGAAGATCAAGAGGAAACATCGGAGGCTTTCGATCAATTGGGAAATCCTTTTGTCGATCCCTCAGATCTAAGGAGAGGTATGGGCACTAAATATGTCGGGCCCACACCACGCGTCAGAGTCCAACTTCCACAGGCAGCTTGGGATAGAGCGGCAAAAGCCATAGATGGTTCAGAACCAATGACGACAACAGCTACAGCTCAAGAACTGCAAGCTTATCAATATATGCTCGCACGAACTGCCCGAGAAATAGAAAAACAGACAGCTGAGCTAAACAGGAGAAAGGAGGCAGCTACTGCATCCAGCAGGAGAAGGGCAGATCTAAGTGGACAATCTAGAGTTTCGGGTGATAGCCACAGGGAGGCTCGGAACAGAGGAAGATCAAGGCTACAACACATACCCGAAGCAGACAGAGAGTACTTGGTTCAAAACCTCGACATGTCCTTTATGTCGATAGATACAAGAGGAAATATTATCCCTAGGACACCGAAGCTGGGTATATGGCGACACAAGCGTACATCCTCGCATCCAAGCCACCCCCAGGAGATCCAAGGGAAACATTATACAACATGGCATTGGCAGGAGTTGGAGCTATGGGGACAGCGTTCGTAGCAACGCCTCCCGAAGGAGCAGCAAGGCAAAATAGTCCACGACCTGCAGCAGTAACGGCGGCAGCTCCGGAAGGACCAAGTGGAGCAAGAGACACAGGAGTACAAGCAAGGGTCGACAGAGCAAGGCAAAGCAGAAGAGATCATCGGCAGTCCCCGGAGCTTAATGACGAGGATATGTGTGGTCTACCTTGTTTCACGAGAAGAGTCCGAAAACTCGAGTCCCCTCAGGATTCAAGTTACCCGATCACTTCAAAAAGTTCGACGGCCTGCAAGACCCGGAGGACTGGCTAATCGATTACCTCGAGACGGTAAAGCTAACCGGAGGAACTAGAGCAACAGCCATGCAAAGTATTCAGGTGCACCTAAGTGGAGCCGCACGATCTTGGATCAAAAAACTTCCGCCGAGATCCATCGACAACTGGGAAAGTTTCGAGGACGTTTTCGTCAAAAACTTCAGATCCACATGCAAAAAGCCTGCATCGTTGGAAGAGCTGAGGGCGTGTCGACAAAAGCCGATGAGTCAATGAGAAAATACATCCAAAGGTGGAACATCATAAAAAACTCGGCAGAAAATATATCTGACGAGAGAGCAATAGATGCGTTTGTCGCAGGAATCAGGCGCGGAGATTTTGTCGAGGACTTGGGAAGGACCAATCCAAAAACAAGTATCCGCGTTGATGGAGATAGCAAATAGATGGGCAGACGGAGAAGACGCTGTCCACAATAAACGACACAGGTCGCCGGAGGAGGACCGTAGTCGAAATTATCGAACGAGGCGACGATTTCCTCGCAAGTATCCGAATTACGACGCCCCAGTGGCAAATTTCGGCAGGATTTCGGTCAAATACAGGAGCAAGCAACAGAGATGATTATCGGAGAAGCAATGAGCAGCGAGGCGATAATAGGGACGACTCCCGTAACAGTGCAAAATAGTGGGCCAAGGTTTCCACGACCTTTTATGTCTCCCGAAGAAATGCTGAACGGACCGTGCCGTATGCATTTTTTCCTCGATAGCAATGGGAAAAGACAGTCAGGACACCCGCGAAAAGATTGTCGAAATTTCCAAGCAATGTTCGGATGTGCGTAAACGCTCACGCACGAGCAGACACAAAGAAACCCTCGGGAGCCTAGGAGCGAAATTCATCTACCGCCACCTCCCGCGATTACGTAAGGCAATCAACACCAGCTCGAATAGCGGCAGCACCAAGCACCACCACCCTATGTTGATCCTAACTCCAACGGAGCAGTTGTCGATGATTCGAAGGGAAGGCCATCCAATAGAGCTCAAAAAGTAATCTCGCGACAGTGTTCATGGCGAGAAAATGCCTCCACCAACAAGCTGAGTACCTCAATTGGTCGAGACAAGACATCGGCTTCACCATAGCGGACCACCCGCAGCAAGTTCCTCGACCAGGGCAGTCAGCACTCATTCTCGCGCAGCTTATCGCAGGATTTGACGTTTCTCGAGTATTCATAGATGGTGGCAGCAGCTTAAACCTCATGTATGCGGATACATTGAGGAAGATGAACATATCCATAGCAAACCCGAAGCCAACGTACACAAGGTTCCACGGCATCACACCAGAGAAACCAAGTTACCCATTGGGGAAGATCAACCTCGACGTTCAGTTTGGAACCCGAGAAAATTATAGAATCGAGAAGCTGGAGTTTGAAGTCGTGGATTTCCCATCGCAGTACCACGCTTTGTTGGGACGACCAGCATACGCTAGATTTATGGCAGTACCACACTATACATACCTGTTATGGAGATTGCCCGGACCCAAGGGACCAATCACGGTCAAAGGGAGTTTTGCTTTAGCCGATAAGTGCGACAAGGATTTCCATCGATTGTCGAAACCTTCGGGATGCAAGCGGAATACTTGGCGTCGAAGAGCATGATCGATTACGACGCACCGCGTACGTCGGAAGGCCAAACAAGGAATCAACTTTCAACACGGAGAAAAATTCTAAGGAGGTGCACATTCACCCGACAGATCCAAAAAAGACGACATCCATTGCAAACAACATGGATATCGCATAGGAAAGCGCGCTCGTCGAGTTCCTCCGTGAGAACTGGAAAATCTTCGCATGGTGTCCAGCTGACATGCCAGGAGTACCCAGGGAACTTGCCGAGCACCACCTAAATTTGGATCCAACAAACGAAACCAATCGGACAACCTTTGCGGCGTTTTTCGTAACCAAACCGCAAATCCATGCTATCAGAAATAAATCGACTAGAGGAAGCTGGTTTTATCAGAGAGATATCTACAGAAGCCACATGGGTAGCTAACCCAGATGATGGTGCCAAAGAAAAACACGACAGTCCTTCGCATGTGCGTCGACTTCACGTGTCTCAACAAACATTGCCCTAAGGATCACTTTCCCTCCCAAGGATCGATCAAATTATCGACTCCACGGCAGGTTGTGAACGTCTTTCCTTTTTGGATGCATACTCTGGTTATAACCAGATCAGACTAAAAGAAGATGATGAAGCCAAGACAGCGTTTATTACACCTTACGGCGTGTTTTGCTACAAGACAATGCCCTTCGGTCTAAAAAATGCGGGAGCAACATATCAGAGGATGATGCGAAGTGTTTAGCAACACAGATTGGGAAAAACGTGCAAGTATACATCGATGATGTCGTCATAACATCAAAAAGGGGGCAACGCTGATCGAGGATCTCAAAGAAACTTTTGACAACCTCGACAAATTCTGCCTCAAGCTGAACCCGACGAAGTGTTCTTTTGGGGTCCCAGCAGGAGAACTTCTGGGATTTCTAGTTTCAGCAAGAGGGATTGAAGCAAATCCCGACAAAATACAAGCCATAGTAACAATGAGGAAGCCAACGAAGTTGAAAGAAATACAGCAGCTAACTGGGCGAGTCGCAGCTCTGAGCAGATTCGTCGCCAGGTTAGGAGAAAAAGCACTACCATTTTATGCGCTGATAAAGCAAGGAGATAAATTCCAGTGGAACGAAGAAGCTGATCGAGCTTTCGAAGATCTAAAGCGAAAAATATCGACACCACCAATCTTAGTGGCTCCTAAGGAAAAGGAACCTCTCCTGCTGTATATTGCAGCCACGCCCCAAGTGGTTAGCACGGTGTTAGTTGTCGAAAGAGAAGAAGAAGGGAAAACCCATGGAGTGCAGCGACCAGTATACTTCGTGAGCGAAGTCTTGTCGCCCTCGAAACAGCAGGTACCCTCGTACCAAAAGCTAGCATATGGAGTGTTCACGACAAAGCACGAAAATTGCGCCACTATTTTTCGGCACACCCGATCATAGTGGTCAATGAAGCTCCTTTGTCAAATATACCGAACAACCCGTAAGCTACGGGTCGTGTCTCCCTTTGGGGAATAGAACTTTCCCCTCGGGACATCACGTATGAAAAAAGAAAAGCAATAAAGTCGCAAATACTACCGGACTTCATCGCAGAGTGGATGGAGTTGCAAAATACAGGACCCCTGTATTTATCGAGAACCCGGACCATGAACTTCGATGGGTCCAAGAGGCTAGAAGGGGCTGGCGCAGGAGTAGTACTCATATCACCCGAAGGCGACAAGTTGAAGTACATCCTTCGTATGACGTTCCCCAACGCATCTAACAATGAAGCGGAATATGAGGCTCTCATACACGGAATGAAGATGGCGAAAGCCTGCGGAGCAACTCGACTAAAAATCTTTGGCGACTCACAGTTGGTAGCTCAGCAAGTTATGAACCAATGTGACGCAATCAATGATAGTATGATGGCATACAAGGAGGTGTACAATGAGCTCGAGAAATTGTTCGATGGATGCGAAGTAAAACATATTAGCAGATTGAGCAACGACGAAGCCGACGTTCTTGCAAACATCGGGTCGCAAGTGCCTTGCAGTCCCACCAGGTGTATTTTGGGAGGAGATAACAGAGAGATCCACCGAAACGACAAAATCAAAAAAGAAGGAGAAGAAACCCTCGGGGCTATCAAGGAGAAGCAAGAGGAAGAAGAAGAAGAGCAAGACCTGGTCCTAGTAATACAGATACCATGGATGCAGCCATACATATCATATATCCTCAGGAAAGAAATACCAGATGATCCAGTTGAGGCAAGGCGAGTAATCCGACGCTCCAAAGCTTTCACGGTGGTTAAGGGAGAATTATATAAGCGAAGTATTTCAGGCGTCTTGCAAAGGTGCGTTACACCCGAAGAAGGAAGAATAATTCTAAAGGACGTACATGAAGGAATATGTGGCCACCACGCAAGTAGTCGAGCTATCGCAGCCAAGGTTTTTCGGGCAGGATTCTACCGGTTGACAAGCAATAGAGGACGCTAAGGACATAGTACGAACTTGCGACGCGTGTCAAAGGTTTGCCGCAAAACCTCACTCTCCAGCAGCAGAGCTAGCACCAATACCTTTGTCATGGCCCTTTGCACAATGGGGACTCGACATGGTTGGCAAGTTACACAAATCGTCGCCAGGAGGAAAGGAATACATGCTAGTAGCTGTCGACAAATTCACAAAGTGGATAGAAGCGAAGCCGATAAATTCACCGGACGGAGCATCTGCAGTAAAATTCATAAAAGACCTCGTCTTCGTGTTTGGAGTGCCCCACAAAGCATCGTCACGTACAACGGCAGCAACTTCACGTCCAATGAATTCAAAGACTATTGCGAAGAGGTGGGTATCAAGCTGAACTTTGCATCACTTGCACATCCTCAAACCAATGGGCAAGTCGAGAAAGCCAATGGCATCATCTGCAATGGCATCAAGAAGCGCTTGTTAGGACCACTAGAAAAAGCTCGACATACCTGGCCTGAAGAACTACCAAGTGTGTTGTGGAGCATCCGAACAACTCCAAATACAGCGACACAGGAAACTCCGTTTTTTCTGGTACATGGAGCCGAAGCAGTACTACCAATCGAGATAGAGCACAACTCTCCACGTGTCGCGGAGTATGACGAAGAAACGTCGAGAAAAGCATTAGAAGATGATGTGGACGCACTTGATGAAGCTCGAGATGAAGTATTGTCTCGAGTAACCAAATATCAACAGGACTTGAAGAATTACCACAGCCGACGTTTGCGGCCAAGATCTTTTCAGTGGGCGACCTAGTTCTTCGGCTCACGCAAAAAGTCATGAAAAACTCGAGTCACCGTGGCTCGGCCCTTACATCGTCACGGAAGTAATCGGAGGAGGAGCATACAGGATAAAGGACAAGAAGACAGGGTGGAGGAGCCAAACCCCTGGAACGTGGCGCAACTCAGGCGGTTCTACGCCTAGAGTCGAAATATAGTCCTTGTAAAACTTCAATGTACTGAAACGCCCGCGAGTTTTCTGACGCACTCTTTTCCTTTTTCGGGGCACCGAGTGGGGCCGGAGAAGGTTTTTAATGAGGCGGGCTCGCGGTGCTGCAATATAATAAAGATAGTGGCTATATCACCTTTTTCTTTGTCAACGCGACCAAAGTCATCGCTCCGACGAATTTCAATATAGTTCATCAACAAAAGAAGAAAAAAAAATCTTGCCTTGGTATTCAAATACCTCGTGAGTCAATAAAAATACAAAATAGTACTCAGTAAAAGCTCGGGGGCTCATATTTGCCTTCAATATATAAATGCCTTGGTCCACAACCTCGCAAGTATACAAATATAGTAAAAAGTCACCGAAACACTCGGGGCTAGGCAAACATAGAAATATAATGGTTGCTTTACAATATAGTCATGGACTACAAAGAAGAAATTTCTACAAGAAGCAAATAACTAGTCTTGATTCAAGTATGTCATCAAGAGTAACTCTGTTCTCTTCGAGGAGCAGCACCAAGAAAGTCGGCATAATGGCCATCGGCAAAAAGTCGGCATCCATCCGAAGAAGGTCCTCAATCATTTCTTCGGCTATAGGTGTAACCTTCGTGTTAATCCTATCAACACCAACTCTCCGGCGTTTTACCTTTTGATGAACCCTCTCGACAACTTGGGCAAGGTCAAGCTTTGAGTGACAGATCCGGAGCATGATAAGAGCAAATCCGGCACCAGCTACCGCTTGTGCTTTGACAAAATCGTGGATACTCGCGAGCATCCTTGAACCTTTCCATCAATTCAGGAAGAGTTTTTGGTGGGACATTCCGAGGAAACATGGAGTTGTAAACCATAGATAAGGTTTTGGTACGTAGTGAAGGAAATCACGGGTTTGAGAGGTACGATCCTGAAATCCGGTAATTTGGCGGGTCCTCTCCGGAGTGGCCCAAAACAAAGAACCATGGTCCAAGGAAAGATTGACAAGGAGGTTTGTCCTAGTGTTTACCCTCTCTTCCTCGGCAGCAAGCATCAATAAAGGCACCTATCAACACAACGAAGGGACAACCTTTAGGAGACAATAGCATGAAGATGAAAGATATCACAAGACGAGACAAACATACCCGACATATCCGCACCGGCCTCATTCATTAACTCGAGCATGAAATTTTCTCGAGTGACCGCTTTTTCAGCTTCAGAAACAGCAATCTCCTTAGCAGCCACAGCCTCGCGGGCTTGCTGAAGGGCAACTTTTTCGGCTTCAGATGATTTACGAGACTGCTCCATCATCGCAAGTGTTTGCTTTTTCGCATACTGAAGTTGTTGTCGAAGATCATTCAATTCTTGCGACAAGGTATCATCGACAGGTGCAGTATCAGTAACAGTTCTCTCCGCGCGGGAAGAAGGCGAAGCATTGGAAGGAGTAGGAATTGGAGTATAGTTATCAAATATCAACTGAAATTTAAAACAGAACAACATTAAAAAACAGGCAAAGATAGAGTTCTTCATTAATCTCTCGAGAATAATTACAAGGGCACTACAGTGGAGCTAGGGAAATACGTGTCGCCAAAAGACTACTTTGGCGACAAGAGCAAAAGAAGCAAAAGAAAAACAGAGGCATGCAACTAGACCTCCGGCCTTGACGAACTAGGAGTCGACGTTGGCTGGATCCCGAGATACGCCAAGATTTTCTTCGTATTGGGCTTGGCCGCCTTCATCGTTGACTTCCACCTCGACCGTTCTATCGGATCGGTGTCGCCAACCTTCGTCCGGCCGAGAGTCCGCCGACCGTCGGCAACCGAGCAACAAGTATTTTCAACGGCTACCTTCATGTTCTCATGGCGCAGCTTCAGCCCAAGATCTTCTCGATGTATTGAACATCTTGGCGAGGTCAAGGAAAGTCGAAGGTTCCTCTTTCTTCGGGAAGAAGTAGGGGAACAACGCCGACAAAGCCCCACTGGCATTGGCCACGCCTTCACGAATTTCGCGTCCATGGGACTCTAGAAGAGAAAGTGCGTCAAGAAGAGGGTCATTGACAGGCTTTTCCAGGTCAAAATCTTGGTTGGTTTGGGCTGCCACACAAGAAAGAACATTAGTCAAAAACCAAGAAACAAGAAGTACAAACAAAATAGAAGGGACAAGTGATATTACTCGGTGTACGTCGACTTTGCGAATTCGGACGCTTGATGATCCCTTGTTCTCGTGCAACCCGTGCAGATTTTTGCTCGTGCAAGGCAGATTCAGCATCTTTGAGCCTTTGCTGCAATTCTTCGACACTAGCAGCCTTTGCTTTGGCATCATCGGCTTCAGCTCGGCTTCGCTAGCCAGCAAGCTCAGCTTTCTTGCGAGCCGTTTCACTTTTCTCAAGATTCCGAGAAAGTATCTCGGCACGTTGGTTAGCTTCCGCAAGTTTTTCTGTTGAGAAAGGAAAAGGAAGAGAAGAAAGATCAAAAATAGCGACAAGCAGCAGCAGTAAAAAACCAAGGAAAAACAGCAAGTATAAAAGTCGTCACCTTCGGCTCTGCTGGCATACTCGCGGTACCCAATAAATTGGGACCCAATGCGGATAAGATGATCAACGAAACTAACCCGATACTCCATTGGAGGCTTGGGATAGCTTTCTTCACTGGGAAAGCGGATGGCGCCTTCCTTCTTCATCAGGCCAAGCCTTTTCATCAGGTTGGCGTCTTGGTTGGAGATCTTGGATCTCTCCCACTCAAGATCTTCGGCGGCCATCGCGGACTCCGGAGTGCTTGTGGCGGGTCAAACGCGCACGCGGCGGCATCCACGGAAGCGGATTGAGCAATGTATGCGAGAGCGGGAAATCGGCGAAGATTGGGCGCAGAGGAAGATTTGCGAAGAGGAACAGGTGAGCGGCGCAAGCGAGGGATGAACGGAGGTTGAAGACAGGTTTATATAAGAATTGGGTGAAGCAGTGTACCGTTGGATGAGGAAATCGTGTGGTGAGAATTGATTTTCTGGTTACAAGGGCAAAAAAGTATTTTTACTGGGAATAGGCGTTACCGCACGAGCACCAGAAAAAGCGGAGGACGTGTGTCCCCCACTTGCACGACGTGTCAACATGGTGGGAACGATGGACCCACAAAGCAGGAAAATATCGACCAGTGATAGAGTTGAAGAAAATTTGACAAGGGAAAATATGTCGACAAGAGAAAGGAGAATGGCGACAGGATAAGTTATTTGAATGCATCGGGAGCCTTTGGTCAGAAACAAGTTTTTGCCCAAATGCTCGGGAGCTACTTCGAAAAAGAAAACTTTCGACAATGGCAAATATAGAAAATGTTGAGCCTACAGTCAAGCACAAGTTCTTGGCTGTAGCCTCGGGGGCTACTCCCATCAGGAGCGCTGTTCGCGCACCCGATAAATAAAAAAAAAAAAAAAAAAAAAAGAAAAGAGAGAAGAAGAAGGAGGAAAGAATATCAAGAGATAATGGCAATATAGTGACAAGGTGGACTAAAATGTTGAGCCTACAACCAAGCACAAGTTCTTGGCTGTAGCCTCGGGGGCTACTCCCATCGGGAACGCTGTTCGCGTGCCCGATGAAATTAACAAAGGAAAAATAGAACAAGCAAGAGAGTATATTTCGAGTTATCATTAACTCTCCATATACTCCCATCGGGAAAGCAATATAAGTCATATTTGACTCAATAAAATGTGCCATTCCAACAGCCGGAAAAGCACTCGACAATATATTCTCAGAACGCCGAAGTTGCGATCAATTTCTGAATGCCGCAAAATTGCGAAGGTAAGACCCCAGACCTATTCTCGTTGGGCGTGGCATCGCCGAAGACTGCGCTCTGCTACTTTTATCCGTATCAACGGATACGAAGAAAAATCCTAACGGACGCGTTAGGTACTCGATAAAATTAACTGGGACTCGACAGAATGGTAAGACCTTAAGCGGCGCCTGTCGAAGTTTACACCGAGTATCCCGAAATCATGTCCAGGGACGTGATTTTGAAGTAGGTTTTTGCGGATTGCCACTAGAGCAGTTAACTAGTACCTGATCCGTCAGATGAACTAGCCCCAACTACCAATATCCCTCGTACAATATAGAATTTTATGAGAAAAAGTATAAAAGTTAAAAGCTTTCGAATAAAAATAGACAGTGGAGATTTTCCCCGATTCTACGATTCAAGCAAAATCTCGGGGCTACCGACATAGGCATCCCAAATGGGCCTGCCTAATATAGTACCCGGGGTTTATTGAAGGCCCACTACCCGAAGAATAAGAAGACTCGACAGCCCAAGATGTATTTAAGGAAAAGATAGAGTTGTAATAGGAAGTGTTATTTGTAAATCGGCGGGATGAGTTAGTAACCGTCCCGGACTCTGTAATCCTTGTATAGCACGAATCCCTCGGCTCCACCTATATAAAGGGGGGTCGAGGGACGAGAAGATCATCGAATCATTGTCTGCAAACCCTAGTTTTCATATTCGTCGAGTACTTTTCGGCTGAAACCTTCGAGATCTACTTGCCCTCTACTTCTAACTAAACCCTAGCCTATAATCCATAGGCATTGACAAGTTAATCCCTTGTCACTTACTATACACTTCTATCTGCATGGGTTAGAAGATGATTGCTTGGAGATGGCCAAGCAAGGTTACATTTTTTGATCGAAAATGTTACTAGATGGAAGCTTATATAACTATCGCTAGGTCGGCTAGGCAGATATCAATCGACCTAGTATGGTACTAAACAATTGGTGTTTGTCTCCATGGTCAAGCGAGGCGGTTATCCTTCTATGTGTTTCAACAATTGGTGCTTGTCTCCATGGTCGAGCGAGGCGGTGATCCTTCTATGTGTTGCACTGAGGGATCTAGGTTGCATGTGCCTTCCTTGTGAGGGTTACCTTGGGGCAAACCCCTATCTTTAGCTGCATGGAGGATCTTTGGTACTTCAACAACGGTGACATGTTCACGGAAGACCGAGAAGTGTTGTTTAGGGCAGGCATTCAAATGGCATGGTGTACCCATGAGTGGTGTGACAAGACATGTTGCGTAAATTGTGGGGCGCTCCTAAGTGGGCAACAACAATGTCAGATTTCCTACTTTCGAAGTATTTTGTCATATGATCTCTCCCTGGGAAGCCTTAGGTTTTCGTGTGTGGGTTTGTGCCTAGAGCTAGCCAGCGTGGTGCTTTATGTGAAAATATGTCGGGTAATAGAGACGTTGAATGCAGGTTTTGGCGGATCTAGTTATGAGTATGTGTCTTCTGTTTCATCCTTTATTTGGGAATTTTTTACTAGCTGATTTTTTCTTGATTGTTTCCCTAGTGTATATACATCAAGTTTTGAATTCAAACTTATGACATGATTTTTTGATAACTTATCTATGTCGTCGAAAAGTTTGAGGTTTTTCATGTACTACACAAGATCTGAAATCGGTTATTGTTGTATCACCTAGGGAGTACGTGTCTTTATTTTTTTTCTTGAAGTTTATTTTGTGTTATGGTAGGTGCATATGATGTCGATGCTGTCATGTTTTATACCATTTTCTTGACTCTTCGTTTGGTCTTAGTGAACTTCATGCTTTTTTACACCTTCATTAAGAGTATGGTGTCGATCTTGTTAGTTATCTTTTTATTTTGTTTGACTTTTACTTGAGTCTCCGTATTACTTTCTACCCGGCCGGTAAAGGAGAGAGATAGGCGGAGAAGATGTGAAATGACATGTGTTCACACTGAGATGATTAGTTATGGAAATGTTTGCGTGCATGTGCCAATGCAAAGACACGACGACCTGACTTGTGAATCTTGCTCTACTATCATAGCCCTAGCACGTCAGGTTCTATTTATTTATTGCAAATTGTAGGACAAATTTCCAGCACGAAAATTCTATGGCCAAGCCTTTACATTTCTGGACAGCCAAGCATGTAGTATGAAACCAATAGAATTTGGAGCGACCGCTTCCTAAAAGGAGACGTTTGAATTAATGTCTACATATGTACCGAAGCACGATGATGCACAAACTAGCTTCAGTCTTCTAATCATGGGCGCCATCTTTAACTAGTTGGCCGGACTTGGCACCACCGATAAGCCGTTTACTTTCTGCATCTAGTCAATATGCATGTTGTGGACTTTCGTGATTGCACCTAGGAGCTACATCTAGTATTTCAGGAATTGATCAAACTACAAAAAATGTTAGTACTACTTACAAAAGATGGAGACAGGAACTCTACATTGAGAAAAGGACAATGTTTATACAAACCATTTTCATATTTTACATTCAAAATCTTTTAAGTGGTATGCATGATTTAAAATTATGTGCGTCTATTGATGCAAACGCCGGGGCGATGCTTCTATTTCAAAAAAAATGCATGATTTGAAAAATTAAAACTGATCGGTGATGTATTTCTAGGTTTTGTCGTAAATCTAATTGGTTACTTCTAATTACTTAAATCAATAGTTATTTCAGTTAGTACGAGGGATCTTAAACTAATAGAGAAGTATACCTAGCGGCAAAAGGAGGGTGGCAAAATACTCCACAAATATCTTGAAGCATTAGTTCATCCATCCACAAGCCACAAATGTGTGGAAAGTGCATTATTGCAAGCATCTATAATTCAGAGGAAGATTGTATGATACTTATTAAGCCCTTTTTACTTCTCTCGGATATTTTTACCATCGAGGGTTTGGGTTGGGAGGGGATTTGGCGTTCATCCAATCCACGTGAATCCCCTCAAATATCTTTTCAGAAAAATACACTAGTAAAGTTGAGAGTCTTTAATCTAGGGGCAAATAAGAGGATTTGTAAGATATGTCGAGATTATCAAGTTCCAATCCGAGTAACAAACTATTGGAGATTTTCAGGGATTTAAAATAATCCCCTCCAATCCAGTTAAATCCTTGTTTTCAAGGGATTGACCGGGTTGAGGTGGATTGAAGGGAATTAAATCCAATCTAAGTCAAAGTAAACCATAGTCCCCACTCCCGTCCAATATACTCCAATCGATTTGAGAAGTGGATTAACCGAACAAGGTTTGCGAGGATTTGGCGTGTATTGGCAGTGAGTAAATCTCATCTAAATCAAAATCCCTCTACTATTCTCCAAACCACTCCGATCCACTTGGAAGATGGATTAATCGAACAAGGCCTTGATAAGTCGACGCGATCGACGGAGACTGTGAAAGATGGACTAGCAGCTTTCCTGCCCGGACGTTGAGGCGATGTCGGAGAGATTCCAGCTTGTGGCCCATGCATCCCTGTATGCATCGGTGCGCGCACGTTGACGCGCTCGCCGTCGCCTCCGTCGTCAGACGACATCCGCGACTTTGCGAAATGTCTTGCAACTAAGAGCATCTCCAGCCGCGTCCGTCAAAGCAATTTGGGGCACGCCGGGCCAAAAAATATTCCAGTCACGTCCCCCAAAGCCTATTTTTGTCCGGTGCGCCCCGATACGGTGTCCGGCCCCGAGCCCGTCCCCGTCCCACAGGGAACGCTCCGGGCAAGCCGGACACAACGAAAAGCGAGGCGAACTAACGCGGGCCCGACGTGTCAGCGGCTCAGTGAAAAATCGTCTCCCACTCCCGCCAAATCCCGCCCCTCCCGCCATATCGCGCCTATCCTGCCGCGCATTTCTGGCCTCCCAACACATATCCCGCCGCCGCTTCATTTCTCCTATCCCACCGATTTGTTTCTCCCTCCCGCCGTCCACCCGCCGTCGCTACCCTCTCCCCATTCCATGGCGCCGCCGATAGCCCCCAAAAAGATGGCCAAGAAATCAGCCAAGAAGCCGCCGGGCAATGCGACGAAAGGGGCGAAAGCGCCGTTCGCGAAGCCGCGGAAGGCGCCGGCTCCAAAGAAGAAGCCGGAAGGATGGACCGATGATCAGTGGCATCAAGACTGTCTACGCCGGAAGATGTCGACGGCGGAGCGGAAAGGGCGGAGGGCGGCGGAGCAGGAGAAGAAGGCTCTGGTGGCGCGCCAGCACCAACACTTAATGGCCGGGTGTCTCGCCGCCACCAACGCGAGCCCATATAGTACGAACGTACCGGTGTACGTTCCGGGAGTTTTCTCTCCGTCGTCATCCGCCTTCTACAACGACGGCCCCTCCGGCACTCCCGGGTGCGTGACGCCTAACTTGTCGCCCCACTACCAGGATGCGCTGCCGCATGGCGGCTTCAACCCCAACAAATTCTACTCCCCGGCGTACGAGCAGCGCGAGCCAGGACCCGGTGCGGACGGCGACCCTTTCACTGGCCGCAGGGGGCCGCTCGAATTCGACGGCGCCGGTGCTGAGGGTGCTGAGGAAGAGGGCGGGGGTGAGGACGAGGAGGACGATGAAGAGGAGGAGGTGGAGGACGACGACGACGACGAGGACGAAGAGGGCGGCGAGGAAGAAGATGAGGAGGGTGCCGGTGACGATGATCTCGTGGAGGTAGACACGGACGGCGTGAAGAAGAAAAAGAAGAAGAAGGCGTCGGGCACACGAGGCCCCAAGTGGACGGTTTTGGAGGATCTTTGTCTGTGCGAGTCGTGGGCGACGGTGAGCCATGACTCCATCATCAGCGCCAACCAAAAATACGGGAAGTATTGGGCGAGGATCAAGGCCGAGTTCGATGAGCGCAAGCTCATCAAGAGCGACTACAACAAAGTGACAATGAAGAGGAGCCAAAAGGCAATGTCGACGCGATGGGCCATCATCCAGGCGTCGGTGAACTCCTTCCATGGATACCATCACGACTTAGTGACTAGAGCCGAGAGTGGCGCCGACCTCTCCCAAATGAGACGACTCTTTCTTCCATAATCTGTAGCGCCTACATTATGTTCGATGAAATGATTCCGCTTCCTTTGGCTAGTTTGATAGGGCCATGGAGGTTTACCGGAGGAACTAGGATGGGAATAAGTCGTTCGCGCTGATGCATTGCTATACCAAGCTCAAAGGGAACGAGAAATGGCGGTTGACGCGCCTGTCGCTGTCCAATGGGAAGGACGCCATTGATCTGGACGCGCCGCTGGCAACGTCGGCAGGGCGTCCTACTAGCAACAAGGCTGCCAAGGCCGCCTTGGCCGACGCCGCGTCGTGTGAGAAGACGCAGGTGTCGATCACGAAATGCCTCGCGGACGTCTCCTCGGCCTTTCTCTCCCGCGACAAAAGGACCGACGAATGGTGGGCGGAGCTGGTCAAGAGGCAAGAGGAGAAGTTGGAGCTCAAGAAACGCAGGGACGAAATCCCTGCTGAGAGGGTCGACAGAGGGAATGTCTCCCCGGACGCGGGCGGCGCACAACTTCTTCAAAGGCCAGATCCTTGACGACATCGAAGCCAAATGGCGGCGGCCGACGCTGCGGCCGACGCGGCGGCCCAGGAAGCGGTAGCGGCAACAACCGCGGAGCAAGAGCCGGCTGACGCGTCTTCAACTGCTACACCATCGTCGGCCTATGCGACGGCGGCGGAGCAGACGGAGCATGCACAGCACCAGGCAGATCGCGACGAGGTCATCGTGATCGACGGGCCTGCGTCGACTCAGGATACGTCACCGTCGGCCAACCCCTTCTTCTAATTTAGCATGCACTATGGTCTGTAATATGATTGCGCGCCCAGTACTTTGATCGTCGCTACTCTGATCGCGACGATTCGGCGGGAACGATCTCTTTTGAATGCAACAATTTGAATTTCTGATTGGGGACAACATTTGGGGGACGCGGCTGGGAAGCGACGTCCTCCAAAGACGGCACGATCAAAACACGTCAGCCAAACGCTCAATCCGGCGCGGTTTGGGGACGCTTCGGGGGACGCGGCCGGAGATACTCTAAGCTATCTACCTCGGCGACATATTCTTCTCTTCAAATTTGCGAAAATGTCTACTGCGGACATGGTCTCGGTCATCAGTTTGGTCCATTTATGGCAGACCGATCGACGGTGAGAGATAGTGAGACAGCATTGTGGTGCGAGATTCTCGATCGCCCACTACCGGTGACCCCCGAGGTCTGAACGGTGATGGTTCGTGCTATACCAGCTACTGATCGGATGTCTAGCCAAGTCACTAGTGTACTGCAGTAAAGTGCTGTCCAAGTGATCGACATGTTAAAAGCACCTCGTCAGATCACATTCTTTTCAGGTGAAAAAGAAGGCAGTATCTTCGACTTCGATATATAACTCGATCACGCAACGCCTAGCTGTGGCTAGCTACTCCGTGGCCGTGCCGACTGCCGACGGCCGACCGACAGTACCAGCTGAGGATCATCATCCAGTAGAAAGTTTCAGACCACACTCGATCCCTCTCAACACAGCTAAGGCCATGTACATTGGTTTTATCTTTGTCTTATCTTAGGAATGCCACATAAGATAATTGCTGAGTTGGAGGAGAGAGAAACAAAAAAAGATCATTGCCTTCTCTTGGCTAAGAGATCATCTTTTACTACAATATATCTCATCATATTTTTAGGAATACACGAGGCTAAAGATAAGATTAAAAAATAATCCATTGTATACCATGCTTTGTTGTCATATCAAAAGGCATAAGATAAGATCGTTTTATCAATCATTGTACGTGCCCTAATAGGCGTTTCAAAAGCGTTCCAGTCACTAACAATTACAGACCCCATTGCAGGCAAAACAACACGGCTAAAGATTTATATTGACAGGCGAGGCTAATGAAAATTGTGTTGGAATTTTGGCCCATATTGGATCAACAAAATAAATATTCCATAAATTTCTAATAAATCCTAGAGGCCCACTTGGCTCATTCATGCATGGCAGGGGTGGGACAAAAGTTTAGTCCCACATTATTAGTTGAAGAAGAGTTGGAGCAGCTTATAAGGGGAGCTTTTCATACCATTTATATGAGAGAAATAATATGAGGAAATAGGAGGTGACCACACGCGCGCTCCTCCTCCGACGATGCCGCTCGCTCGCTTCGTCACGACACGACGCGGGTTGCAGGAATGCCTCGAGCCGAGAGCCTCCTGTTCAGCTTCGGCTGCTGCTTGTTCCAGAGCTTTGCACTGCCGCACAAGACGTCTCCATCCCGTCTATCGGCGTGCACCGCTGGACGGGACAGCAGGCATCCGGAACCCCGTCTCTTGTGATCCTGTACGTGAGAGAGGCGATAAGGTTTTTGGAGAGCGCTGTAGCGTGACTGCTGACTTCGACATCGACACGAAGGCCGACGACTACTTCCCCAACGACGACTTCTTCCCCGACATCAGCAACCTCTTCAGCGACATGGCTCTCGACGGCGACAACACCACTACTGGTTCCTCTTCTGGACCGTATGTGTTCTTGCCTTCTTTTTATGAGATCATGATATTCTTCCTTGTCCTAGCAACATGTTCAGCCTCATTGTCAGGAAACACATTGCTCTTATCAATCTGTTTAGACTTGTTGCTCCTTTACTCTATGGTAATTTGCATGACTACTTTAGTCTCAAACATTTTAGTCATATTTTATCTACTGTTTTCTTTAATTAAATCATGGGAAAATTTGCTAATATATTCAACAAATTCCACCTCGGTAACACGAACAGGGCCGGCCGTGCGGCCCTCTGGTTTTCAACCGAGTCGGAGTTGTTACGAGTAGTACTGTTTACCACTTACCACTAGTACGGTCGTTCAGTTGAGATTAGGTAACGCCGTAGCAGGAGTCTTGACTCTCTCGGCTCACCAAATAAACTAGTCCAAAGGTGTCTTTCGCTATGACCGAATTTGGTGACATTTTCTGTCCTTCCTCTCCTATCGATTGATCGGCGGATCGAGTTTGTTGGGGTGGGAGCGGGGTTGGATGCGTGCGTGGGTGAAATGACATGGTGCTGGTGTAAGCCCAGCGTAAACTTGGTGTCACGGTTTCAGGCTAATTCAGAACGACTGCCCATCACCAGGCCACTAGCTGGGGCACTGATAGACACCTTATGCGTTTCTTATAGTGACATTGTCTCTACTCTTTCAGCAAGACTTCAGAGCGAAAAGGAGGGCTAATTGAAGGCTGCGTTTTGGTTTTGTTACTGTTGAGGGAAATTGATGTTAGAAAGTTGGAAGCCTGAACTTTTGACTTTTTCAGGCAAGAAAGTCTCAGCTTGTGAAGCTGCACGTTTTGGTTTCATTGTGACACACTTGGCCACGTTTGTAAAGATGGGCAGGTATGTATGAGGGCATCGGCAAACATCCATAGAGCCCAAACTCGTAAGGCTGTCTTCTATGTTTTTTTTTTTTAACTTTCTCGGGTGGAAAGACTCCCCACCTGTTTCGTATGTAGGTACCCATCTTAGAATATTTTAGATGCCTAGACTCGTTAGGATTTGTTTGGTTGCTCCCATGAATTTTGAGCATTTTGCATCCGTGGCCCGATATGCCACCACGGGGTATTGCGAGCACTCAACATGATCTGCAAATAATTTGGTTGCCGGCAAAGGTTTTGGCTGCATGAGGGTACCAATACCACCCCCCTCCGACACACGCACACAAACAAGTGTTCGGTTGAACGTGTTTCCATTTTTTATGTTGCGCTAGAGCATATCGTTTGTATTTCGTTGCACACGTTGGCCCAATGTGGTTACCTTGCATCCGTACATAGTTAGGTTACTAGCAAAAGCTGTGTTGGCATTGTGTGTTATCGTATGATCACACACTCTTAGAATAACACTTAGGATAATAGCTAAATCACAATGGCGACAAACTGAACGAGGATTATGAAGTCATCCAATCTGCTAAATCATATCTGGCATGCACCCTTCCCAACTCTATAGTGTTTTTTCTCTTGCACTATGAACTTGGAGTGATCTTCGTCTGCCTCCTTTTTAGTCGCAAAACCTTCATAACATCTAATGTTGTAACCGTTCACCTGTTCATGCATGGAACGCCCACCATGAGTTGAGACTACTAGAATCTTCCTTGTGTACACCCTTCATCTATCAGATGGAAGAACAAACTATCAAATGCAAGAACCCCAAGTTCACAAAAACATTTACATCATGAGCAATGTAAGAATCATATAGCAAAAGCATCAAAAGTTTACCTACCATGGTGTGATCCTACGACCACTACATCCCGTATGGTGTCAATCTACCACTATCATCATCATCACCACCATCACCACCACCACCACCACCATCATCATCATCACCATGTATCCTCGCCAGCACCACCACCAAGCAGCCAAGCACTACTATATGGGTCTAGAAGGTCTTCCTAAGCAAGAGATGTTTGTGGTCCTCTAGCATCCCAACATACCCAAGACCTTGAGCCTTGTTGTCCACGAGGTTGCTCAAGACCACCATCATGTCCTACGACTTGAAACTAGAGGTGTCCATGAATACGGTGTAGAGTCTAGGGTACACATTGACATGATTGATGTCCCTGATGGCTGCTGCAATCTCCTTCATGGCCACGGTCATTTTGGTGAAAATGATCAACTTATATTGCACCAAAGACGGCCTCTTCCTATTCATCTCAGCAACAAGGATGTGATCACCAGACTTGTTAGGGTCCACTTCAAAATGGTTGGCGGGCCCTTGCGGTTTTGAATGTTGGGGAGTTGCAGATCTACCACCACTGGTGGAAAAACAGGCTTCCGGGAAGCCCCATAAGTCGCGAAGGTAAAGGAACCGCGACTAATGGGGTCTTTAGTCGCGGTTCGTGTGGCGAACCGCGACCAAAGGCCTGGGCCCAGGGCGCACGGTGGCCAGCTGGTGCACGTGGGGGCTTTAGTCGCGGTTGGCCAGCCCAACCGCGACTAAGATGCCCGAAGGCCTTTAGTCGCGGTTGGCCGGGCCAGCCGGGACTAAAGCCCCTCCCCATATGTACCCATCCAGCAGCCAACACTTAGCCATTTGGAGCCATTCTCTTCACAAACTTCACAAGTGAGTGTTAGGTTTGCTTTTGGTTCCTCTTATGCACATAAGGTGTTTGATGAAATGCCCCAAGAGCATGAAACAAACATGATATGAAGTGTTGGAGTCACACTTGAGCTTTCTCATTTATTTTTTCCTCCTCGATCGCGGTTAGCAACTTGAACCTTTGATGTGTCATTGATAAAATATGCATGTGTGTGTAGTTCATTGTTTAATTTATATTGTTTGTAGCTAGTTAGTTTAACAAATGCATGATGGTTAATTATATATTTTATATTATAATAATGCGGATGAATCGGCAATGGATGTACGGTAACCGACTCTCCGGCGAGTTCGGTACGGGTTTGAAAGATTTCCTCGTAGTGGCTAATGCGAACAAGCGAGGGGGTTTTGTTATCTGTCCATGTGTTAAGTGTAAGAATCGGAAGGGTTACTCTTCCTCAAGAGATGTTCACATGCACCTGCTTCGGCACGGTTTCATGCCAAGCTATAATTGTTGGACCAAGCATGGAGAAAGAGGGGTTATAATGGAAGAAGATGAAGAAGGGGATGATTTCAATGATGAAAGCTATCTTTCTCATTTCGGTGATACTTTCATGGAGGATGCTCGAAGGTGAAGGGGAAGGTGAAGAAGAGGCACGTGATGATCCCGTTGATGATCTTGGTCGGACCATTGCTGATGCACGGAGACGCTGCGAAACTGAAAAAGAGAGGGAGAATTTGGATCGCATGTTAGAGGATCACGAGGAAGGCGCTGTACTCCGGATGCGATGATGGTCTGAAAAAGCTGGGCTGCACTACTGGATTTGCTTGAGATGGAAGGCACGGAGCAGGTGTAGCCGACTCGGCATTTGAAAACTTGCTGAAAATGTTGAAGAATATGTTTCCAAAGAATAACGAGTTGCCCGCCACTACGTACGAAGCAAAGAAGGTTGTCTCGCCCTCTAGGTTTAGAGGTTACTGAAGATACATGCATGCATCAACGACTGCATCCTCTACCGCGGTGAATACGAGAATTTGAATGAATGCCCGGTATGCATCGCATTGCGTTATAAGATCGAGGCGATGACCCTGGTGACGATGTTGAGGGCCAGAAACCCGGGAAGAGGGTTCCCGCCAAGGTGATGTGGTATGCTCCTATAATACCACGGTTGAAACGTCTGTTCGGGAACAAAGAGCATGCCAAGTTGTTGCGATGGCACAAAGAGGACCGTAAGTCGGACGGGGAGTTGAGACACCCCGCAGATGGAACGCAATGGAGAAAGATCGACAGAGAGTTCAAAGATTTTGCAGCTGACGCAAGGAACATAAGATTTGGTCTAAGTACGGATGGCATGAATCCTTTTGGCGAGCAGAGCTCCAGCCATAGTACCTGGCCCGTGACTCTATGCATCTACAACCTTCCTCCTTGGTTGTGCATGAAGCGGAAGTTCATTATGATGCCGAGTGCTCATCCAAGGTCCGAAGCAACCCGGCAACGACATCGATGTGTACCTAAGGCCATTAGTTGATGAACTTTTACGAGCTGTGGGGCAGACCTGGTGTCCGTGTGTGGGATGAGCACAAAGAAGAGGAATTTGACCTACGAGCGTTGCTTTTCGTAACCATCAACGATTGGCCTGCTCTTAGTAACCTTTCGGGACTCGTCAAATAAGGGATACAATGCATGCACGCACTGCTTACATGAGACTGAAAGTGTACATTTGCCAAATTGTAAGAAGAACGTGTACCTTGGGCATCGTCGATTTCTTCCGAAAGGTCATCCGATAAGAAAGAAAGCCAAGCATTACAACGGCAAGGCGGATCACCGGCCGAAGCTCGCGGAACACACTCGTGCTGAGGTATTTGATATGGTCAAGGGTTTGAAAGTCATCTTTGGAAAGGGTCCTGGCGGACAATCGGTTCCGAAGGGAGCCGACGGGCACGTAGCCATGTGGAAGAAGAAATCTATATTCGGGAGCTAGAATATTGGAAAGTCCTAGAAGTCCGCTCTCGCAATCGACGTGATGCACGTTACGAAGAATATTTGCGTGAACATCCTAAGCTTCTTGGGCGTGTACGGAAGTCAAATGATACAAAGGAAGCACGGCAGGACCAGCAAAGTTTGAAAGACCACGATGACCTGCATCCGGAGCGGTTTCAAGGTCGTGCCGGCCTACGCTCCGACCAAAGAAGAGAAGGTCATCTTTTTTGAATGCCTGAGCGGTATGAAGGTCCCGTCGGATTCTCGTCCAATATAAAGGGAATAATAAACATGGCGGAGAAAAAGTTCCAAAACCTGAAGTCTCACGACTGCCACGTGATTATGACGCAATTGCTTCCGATTGCTTTGAGGGGCTCCTGCCGGAAAATGTTCGAGTAGCCATTGTGAAGCTATGTGCATTCCTCAATGCAATCTCTCGAAAGGTAATCAATCTAGAAGTTCTACCACGGTTACAGGAACGATGTGATCCAATGTCTTGTCGGTTTCGAGTTGGTGTTCCCGCCATCCTTCTTCAATATTATGACGCACCTCCTGGTTCACCTAGTCGATGAGATTTCCATTCTCGGTCCGTATTTCTACACAATATGTTCCCCTTCGAGAGGTTCATGGGAGTATTAAAGAAATATGTTCGTAACCGTGCTAGGCCGAGAAGGAAGCATCGCCAAGGGCTATGGAAATGAGGAGGTAATTGAGTTTTGTGTTGACTTTGTTCCCGACCTTAAGCCGATTGGTCTTCCTCAATCGCGGCACGAGGGGAGACTAAGTGGAAAAGGCACGATCGGAAGGAAATCAATGATATGTATGGACGGCCATTCTCGATCGAAGCACACCACACGGTTCGACCAATTCCAGCTTGGTGGCTCCGTACTTTGAGAAACACAAGAATATTTTACGCTCGGACAACCCCAGGAAGCCTGAATCCTGGATTAGGAAGGCCCACATGGAGACTTTCGGCCGTTGGTTGAGAAAACATTTAATGAGTGACAATAAGGTTGTAGATCAGCTGTACATGTTGGCCAAGACACCATCTTCGACTATAACGACTTTCCAAGGGTACGAGATAAATGGGAATACATTTTACACGATCGCCCAAGATAAAAAGAGCACCAACCAAAACAGTGGTGTCCGCTTTGATGCAGCAACCGAGAATGGGCAAAAGGTCACATATTATGGTTACATAGAGGAGATATGGGAACTTGACTATGGACCCTCCTTTAGGGTCCCTTTGTTCCGGTGCAAATGGTTCAAGCTAACAGGAGGTGGGGTAAAGGTGGACCAGCAATACGGAATGAAAATGGTGGATTTCAACAATCTTGGTTACCTTGACGAACCATTCGTCCTAGCGAAAGATGTCGCTCAGGTTTTCTATGTGAAGGACATGAGTAGCAAACCGAGGAAACGGAAAGATAAGAAAACGATCGGTACATCATGCGATGATCCAAAGCGCCACATTGTTCTTTCAGGGAAAAGAAACATCGTGGGAGTGGAGGACAAGACAGACATGTCGAGAAGATTATAATATGTTTGCTGAAATTCCGCCCTTCAAAGTGAACACCGACCCAAGTATTAAGTTAAATGATGAGGATGCTCCATGGATACGGCACAATCGTAAGCAAGCGGGGACACAAGGGAAGAAATGATGTGTAATAATTTATTATTGTACCAAACTTTGTTGAATGAATCATGTGAATTATATTACCCGTGATGTGTTTGGTGTCCATTTTCGAATGATTCAATTGACTCGAGATAGCACCGATGATACATGAAATTTGGAGTGACTAAGTCATACTCCCGCATACATGAAATTTGGAGTGACTAAGTCATACTCCCGCATATAGGAAATTTGGAGTGACTAAGTCATACTCCTGCATATAGGAAATTTGGAGTGACTAAGTAATACTCCCGCATACATGAAATTTGGAGTGATTTAGTCATACTCCTGCCTAGGCGTATAATATGCATACTCGTAGTCTTCATAGCCGCCGCCGTTGTACTCGGTAGTCGTCGCCTTCTAAGTTGCTCGGCGTCGTCGTCGCTCGCTGTCGCCGGCTGTCGTCGGGCGGCGCTCGTGGCTCGAACCGAGGGTAGCGCAGGCGGGGGATATCGCCGGCCGTGATGTAGTCCATGACGCTCTGCGGAGTCCGGCCGTACCACCATAGCCGACGGCCGGCCTCGTGGAAGTTTCCGGGAGGCGGACCGTCCTCCTCATACCGGCGAGCGCCCTCTCACGCCGATTGATGAAGAAGGCGTCCCAAGTATGCTGGTTATCGGGATGCCAGCGGGATTCATCCGCTGCTCCGGCGTGAGGTCGAGGTAGTAGTGATTCGTGATGGCCGCCCGGCGCGCAGTACCCTGAGGGACGGGAGGGATCGGCACGCCGCCGGCGCTTAGGCTCCAGCCGGCAGGGACGCGGTAGCCCGGAGGGCAAGGGTAGTTCGAGGCGCAAAGCTCCTCCACCTGCTGGTAGGTTAGAGTGGGTGCGGTGGAAGCCATGAGAGAGTGATGAGAGATTGTAGAGATGTGATGTCGGCCAAGCTCGGGCTACCTATATGTAGTGACAAATGGCGGGAAAAATGGGAGCGGGAAGACGGAGGCGGGAAGAAAGAGGCGGGGAGAAAGTGGCGGGAAGAAATTGGCGGGAAAAAATTTGGCGGGAAGAAAGAGGCCGGAAGAAATTGGCGGGAAACAATTGGCGGGAAGAAATGGCGGGAAGAAATGGCGGGAAGACGAGGAGGGAAGAGGGGGTCGGCGGAAAGAGGCGGGAAGAGGGGGCCAACGAACTTTTGAATTGAATTAGTTTTATTTTTATGAATTTTTTGGTATATTATTTGTATTTTTAACATTTTGAAATGAATTAGTTTTATTTTTCTGAATTTTTTGATATATTATTTGTATTATTAACATTTTGAATTGAATTAGTTTTATTTTTCTGATTTTTTTGGTATATTATTTGTATTTTCAACGAGTTTGAATTGAATTAGTTCTATTTTTCTGAATTTTTTGATATATTATTTGTATTTTTAACATTTTGAAATGAATTAGTTTTATTTTTCTAAGAATTTTGATATATTATTTGTATTTTTAACATTTTGAAATGAATTAGTTTTATTTTTCTAAAAATTTTGATATATTATTTGTATTTTTAACATTTTGAAATGAATTAGTTTTATTTTTTCTAAATTTTTTGATATATTATTTGTATTTTTAAGATTTTGAATTGAATTAGTTTTGTTTTTCTGATTTTTTGATATATTATTTGTATTTTTAACATTTTTAATTGAAAAGAAAATTGAAAAGAAATTTGAAAAAGACCTTTAGTCGCGGTTGGCCACACCAACCGCGACTAAAGGTCTTTCCGCGGAACCGCTCAAATCCCGCGAAAATACCTTTTGTCGCGGTTGGGGTCCCCAACCGCGACTAAAGGTGACCCTTTAGTCGCGGTTGGCGACCCCAACCGCGACTAAAGCCGCCTCCCTATAAATATCGCGCGGCGCGCAGGCGCGATTCAGTTCCTTCTTCCTCCTCGAAACCGCCAGGCTGCCGCCGCTGCTGCGCCCTCGACGACGCCGCCTCTGCCAACGACGCCGCCTCCGTCGTCGTCCCGCGCCGGCCGCCTCTCTTGCCCGTACGTCCCGCCGCGCCGCCGCCGTGTATCGTTCCGTCGTCCGCCGTGACCGCCGGCGCCGCGCCCGTGACCGCGCCACCGTACGTCGTCGCCGCCGCCGCTCGCCGTTGAGAGAGAGAGGACGTACGCGCGCCGCGCGCAGGTGACCCCCCGCCGGCCGTCGCGTTGCAGGTGCCGCCGGCCGGCCGCGCGCGCGTTGAGAGAGAGAGAGAGAGGCCGGAAGGAGAGGCCGACGACCCTTTTTTTTTAATTAACTCACAATTTGTTAATCAAAATTGTAAATCTAAAATTTTGTTAACTTAAATTTTTGTAAACTTAAAATTTGTTATTCAACTTAAATAACAAATTTTGTTAACTCACAATTTGTTAACCTAAAATTTTGTTAACCTAAAATTTTGTTAACTTAAATTTTGTTAACTTAAATTTTGTTAGCCGGTCGATAACTAAGTACTTAACTCACAATTTGTTAACCTAAAATTTTGTTAACTTAAATTTTGTTAGCCGGTCGATAACTAAGTACTTAACAACAAAATACTTAACAAAAAATAGTACTTAAATTAAAATTAAAACTTCAAAATTTGTAACTTACAAATTGTAACTTAAATGAAAAATAGTTTTAAGTAATTTGTAACTTCAAAATTTCTTCCCCGTACGTCCTCCTTCCCCACCGACGGCGCCCACCTCGGCATGGGAACGCGCTTCCGCGGTGACCAGCTACCACCGCGCGTATACGGAGGGGGCCGGCAGCGCTCGTCGCCCCCTCCGTATACGCGCGGTGTTTTTTTTGGGATCGAGAGGGGGCGGCGAGGGTTATGTGTCGTCGGCACCGCCACCGCCGCGCCCTTTCGCCACCGGTTCGCCACCGCCACGCGGTCATTGCGAGGTCGATCGTCCGCATATAACACGCGTCCCCCTCTCGCCTCCCGCTCGTCGCCCTCTCTGTTTAATTATATGTAGAAGAGATGTGATAATGCATATACACAATTAATTTGTTTTGACTACATGTTTTCGGGACCGACATATGGCGGACGATAGAGCTGACCCGATTCCGGACAACTATGATCCGGACGCTGAAGACCATATGTTCGGCATCATAAAAGGCGATATTCCTTTTGTGCTCGACCGGAGAAGAAGAAGATGATATCTCTTCTTATCCGAACCTTGAGTGTGAAGATGAAGGGCGCCGTCGGCAAGCGGATGATGCCGAAGAAACGTCGATAAACGACGATCTTCAATTGGAAGTAGCAACCACCTCCGGCGCCGAGGTATATATATATATATACATATTGAGCGTACGGTGATACAACTAAGCGATTTGAATAAATGTGTGTGTACTAACGCGCGCGACTCTCTTTCTTATTTTAGCCCTCGGCCGGATCGTCGAAAAAATCGAGTACGTCGTCGTCAAAGCGTGGCGCAACCAAGACGATGAAAGCAGGAGAAACATGCACCATCGATGTTGTCGACGAAGAAACCGGCAGGCCGGCGGAGCCCAGCAAGAACGCCACCAAGTTTGTCGGCCAATGCGGAGCCGTTGTTAGAGACAACGTCTCGATCACCCGCCAGGAGTGGAATGAGCCAAAGAAGGCACGTGTTGGTTTCACTTTTGTCGATAAGAGAGAAAAAAAGATTGCTTCAACAAGCTTATGGAACATTTCGTTCTACCTCCGGAATACCGCAAATACGATGAGGAGGGTAACAAGATTGCGGAAAACAAGAATAGGCGCAAGCTAGTCAAACAGATTCGCTCTTTCTAGGATGGCCAACGCATTCGGAAATACAAGCAAAATCTAGCCCATGACTTTGTCAACCAGGGCAAGACTCCGGATTTCAAAGGACAATATGAGAAGCTGCAACATGATTGGCCAGAATTTGTGAAGCAAAAGAAATCGGAGTAGTTCCTTGAACTATCGAAAAAAAATAAGGAAAATGCGGCCAAGAAGGAGTACAATCATAAAATGGGGCCAGGAGGGTATCGCTTTTGGCAGCCTAAGTGGGAGAAGATGGAGAACGAGCTGAGGGCGCGAGGAATCCGTCCAGGTACGGAGGGATGGGACCCAAGGGCCAAAAGCTGGTGGTACGGGCATGGGGGATCGGCTGAACCCGGAGACAGGGGAGTGTGTTTACCAGGGCAAAATAATTACACCCACCCAAAACCTTATTGAGGCAATGAGGGATGCTCAAGAGGGGAGGATCGGGTTCAACGAGAGAGAACGACGCCACGACAAAAGCCCTCGGGAATCCTGAACACGGAGGACGTGTACGAGGCATGCCCGGGGACATTTCGTGGAAACTAGGGTTCCCCCGGAAAGATGACCCGTACGGTTACGAAGCCGTAAGAGAAAGATGGATCGGGATGCGGATGTTGTGGCGAAGTTGGTAACGGAAATGGATGTGATGAAGAAAACCGTGAGTGTACTAGTCGCCGAAAGAGATGCAGCTCGGGCGCAGCATGAAGATCATCCAATGGATCTCGGAAGCCGGCGGCGGAGAAGAAGCGGCGTGGCTTCCACGGAGGCCTCACCGGCCGGTGCACCGACGATCGAAATTACTGCACCGGAGCCTCGGCTGGTGGTCGAAGTTACTGCACCGGAGCCTCCTCGCTACCCCGTGGACGATATAAAGGAGATGAAAGCATGTCATCTGTATTATCCTATCGGGAACATGTCCATGAAGGTAGCCATCGGCGGTGCTTTACGACTCGGAGCACTCCACCACAACAACCCCATTCAAGATGGCTATGCTCGTGTCACGGTGGAGGAGATAGTCCAAGGGTTTGAGGACCTGGACATTGACATTGCTACACCTGAAGGGGTGAAAAGACTTGGAGATGTCAAGCGTCGGTTCATTCTATGGCAGAAGAAATTTATCAAGTTTCCGGGCGAGGCGCCAACAAGTCACCCCGTACGGTGGTGGTGGTGGCGGTGGCGGTGACGGTGGCGGTGGCGGTGGCGGTGACGGTGGCGGTGGCGGTGACGGTGGCGGTGGCGGTGACGGTGGCGGTGGTGCTTCACCTAATACACCTCATTCACGTCGGCCCGACGACGCCGCCCCCAGTCCTTGTCCGGCGGGTGATCGGACACCGGTACCGCCCCCAATCCACCTCCGGCGAAGAAGCGAAGCGATCCTGGGTTATTAACCCGGACCCTTATGTACCTAAGAAAACAAAGATACCGAGCCATCATCGAAGCCTCTCATCCCGAGGCCTTGGGAACTTAGTGCCGAGGAAAATGCGGCGGCCGTGGCTGCTCGGCATGAGAAATGGAAGGAGGAGTGCAAGAAGAAAAGAGAGGGCGAGCCCAAGCGGTATTTTCTCGATGAGCAAAAGAAGTGGGCTAAGTCATTTTTGAACACACCGTCCCAAGCCGCGAAGAATCTGCTCGACGACTATTTACGTGAACTTCGTAGGCAAGCACTCGAGTTCAAGAGGAACAAAGAGTTGGCTGAGAAGAAAGCCTTGGAGGCCGAGAAAAAATTAGAAAGGGGGAAAGAAGTTGCCCAGCTCGGGGAACAAAGTAAACAATCGATCGCCCCGCTCATAGTGCAAGCCGCCGGTCCGGATGCCCCCGATATCATAGCAGCTGCGGCAGCACATGGATTGACTGTAGAAAGTGCCAGAAAACAAGCGGCCGACTTAGGTATCACTCTTCGTGCGAGTGTTAGGCCTTGATGAGGCGCCAATGAAGGACGTAGTATTTACATATGTGAAGAATGGCCCTCTCATCGAGCCTGCGCGAGAAGAGGATCTACCTCGACAAATGAAAGGTCTGCTAAATTGGTACAAGGGTTACATAAAACATGAAAACGCCAAAGACTATATCTATGCGGAAGTTAAATATGTGCATCACTTCAAACGTTACTGGGTACAAATTCCTCCGAGTGAATTGTTCCGGCTGTTCAATCTGCGCGAGCTCGACAAATCTATCATCGGTTGCTACGTTACGTAAGTGATTTATTAATTTGTACCCCATCTCGTTCATTGCACTGCACTATATATATATATATATTGTCCTAACTATCTTGTTGTGTACGCTATATATTATGCGAGAATGAAGAAGCGGGAAATGCGAATAAGGAACATCCATGATGTTGGGTTCATTGACCCACACATCGTTAATTCATATGTGTTAGAACACCACCCCGCCGACGTGGAGGAAGACCTGTGGCGGTTTATTAGAAAACAGCAAGAGAAAAGTGATATTCTATTTCCTTACCATTTTGGGTGAGTGTTTTTGTCTTGAGCACATTCTCTTTTGTTTACTCCATGCATGGTATGTGGCTAATCGATGAGTTATGCATGACTGTGCATGTATCGTGTCCGCGGGTTCCATTGGATTCTTATGGTAATTAAAGTTCAGACCTCCTCGGTTCTCGTCCACGACTCTCGAATATGGATCCGGCGCTTTGGGGCGACATGAGAAAAATGATGCAAAAGTAATTATTTTCATTCATTTGCGCTCTATATCGATCGGCCTATTTCGTTCATCATTTCCTAATATCAAGTAACTAATTAATAACTCTCTTGTTTATTTAATTTTCTTTGCCTCATAGGGTTTGGAGACGGTTCGTAGATACCAAGGTCGGTGAATTCAAAAAAGAGCTACGTTTTAAAATGGCAGTGCCGACGACTGGGGATACTCAGCCACCGGGGACCAATCTATGTGGATACTATGTTTGTGAGAGGATCCGGAGATACTGCAATGAGCGGGACCGGACGTGTGAGAACAACATCCCGAGGAATAACCTCCGGAAGACGCTTAGTCCGAAGCTCGCTTCCGACCACTTCAAGAGGAACTAGATGGATGGTTGGCGAGGAAGTCATCGATCCTAGAGGAGAACACTATTACGATGACGTAGATCTTTATGTGCACCGGAATTTGTAACTAACTTGTTCAAAATTGTATATGGTCATCCGATATTGAATATATATTGTATATGGTCATCCGATATTGAATATATATTGTATATTCCTCTTGAATTCTTTTTGGTTCTAATTTCAAATTTGTTTGAAATTGTACATTCATATGCATGTATGTATACGAGTACCATAGAATATGTGAAACTCCTTCAAAATTAAAACCCAAAAGAAATAAAATAATACAAATTAAAAAGAAACCAGATTTAGGGCGAGGGGGCTAAACCCTAAACCCTGCGGAGGCCTTTAGTCGCGGTTGGCCGGAAGAACCGCGACTAAAGGTCCTCCGCCCTGCGCTCGCCTGCGGCCCACGTGGATGGGCCTTTAGTCGCGGTTCGTAAGGAACCGCGACTAAAGGGGGGGGCCTTTAGTCGCGCTACTTTGGTCGCGGTTGGGCCACCGCGACTAATGGCAGTTGCCAACCGCGACCAAAGCCCCTTTTTCCACCAGTGCACTAACCTCGACATGGTGATTAGGAGTATTGAATTGTCTTTGATATATGTGTGTGGCAAGATCGACCTCGGTTACGAGGACTAGGCGGCCATGGCGCAACCCTAATTACCTAGGGTTTTTATCTATTTAACTTTAGTTTTTTTTATATTATTTCGAACTATGCAATTTACATTTTATTAATATAAATATTTCTGGAAAAAAATATGAATATGGCCGCTGGGCGGCCCCTGTCCAAATAGACATACGCTGAAAATTAGCATATTTTATGCCAGCGGCATGGCCCGAACGAATGAAAACGAACAAATTTAGTGTCTGTAATGGGTACAGGCCGCAGAGATGGCCTTAGCCAATGTTGTATACCAATTGGGTGCTGGAGTTAAGTTACATTCCGCATTAACATAATACCAGTGTAACATAAATCTTGACTCGTTTTGTAACTTTGTATTGCACCAGTTTGGCCAACACACCCTCCCCCCAATGATTCTTCTTATGTTGTATGTGCACCTAGCCTAACTATAGTTTCTGTAGTCTTCATACACGTATGCACTTATACATTTTTGCGTGTATTTGTTCTAGCATCAGTAGTAGCATGACTATACTAAGGATCGAATGGGTAATGGTGGTCTCACAAATCCATCTGGATATCCGTGAGAGCTGCAGCAGAGGCTTCGTGGCCAGCTTCGAAGTAGCACGACACTGGGTCGTCCACGCTGGCAGAGGGCGGGCCCACGAGACCCGACTGGGCCTGTGGGTTCGTTTGGTACTGGTAGTCCTCGATGGGCCCCCATAGGCCCAGCTCTCGCTCCAGGTCCTCCAACCACCACTCTTGTCCGTCGTCGGTCGTTGCGGCGCTCGCCTCTGTTCCATTGCCGGGGCATGGCGCCGCATTGATACATGGTGCCTGTTCTGTTTCCGTGCACGCGCCGGTGCCGTCGTCGACGCCGTCCATGATGCTCCAGAGCTCCGGCACGATGTCGATCTCCGGCAGATCGAGCAGCCCGTCGTCGTCCACCACGCACGGCGGGGACGCGGACGAGCAGGGCGAGGTCGGCGCTGAAACGGACGGGCAGTGCGTCTCGGGGACGGTGTCCAGCAGCATGTCGAAGTCGAAGCCGAGGTCGACCACTGGGATCTCGATCTTGTCGACCTCTGGTTCTTCCTTGGTCGTGTTGCTCTTTTCGCCGGAGTCGCCGCTAGAGGAGCCGGTCGTCGCCGTGGTCGTGGAGGAAGACGGCGAGGCTGACTTCACCGGCGCGTCGACGCGGGTGGTCTTCTTCTTGCTCTTGGCCCCGCCCGTCTTCTTCTGCTCGCCGGCGCTCGCCGCCACCCGCTTCTTGAGGTGCGTGTTCCAGACGTTCTTGATCTCGTTGTCCGTCCTCCCCGGCAGGCTCGCCGCGATCTTTGACCACCTAGACGTACACAATTTCGAGTTCAGTTGGTTGTTAGTCCAGTTGAACAGAACGGCAGCTAATCCAGCTTGATGCAGGGTGTGCAAGCAATCGACGTACTTGTTGCCGAGCTTGTTGTGCAGCTTGATGAGAGTCTCCTCCTCCTCGGCCGTGAAGTTGCCGCGCTTCAGGTCGGGCCGTAGGTAGTTGATCCACCGGAGCCGGCAGCTCTTCCCGCACCGGAGCAAACCTATCAAAAACATGTTAACATCCTAGACCAAATTGCCATGAACATGTACGACTCTGTTTCATCGACCGGAGGCGGCCAGGCCATTGCGTACCTGCTTGCTTGGGCAGGGCTCGCCAGTTGGGGTGGCCATACTTGTGAATGTAGGCGATGAGGCGCATGTCCTCCTCCGGCGTCCATGAGCCCTTGTTCAGCCCCACCTTGGCGCAGCACGGTGCCCGGCCTTTCCCCATCGAAGCAACCTCCCGGCGTCGATCTTCTCCAAAGCCTCCGGCCTCTGGACTCTGGCTGTGTTGTTGCTGTTGCGGTAGTGCGCTCGCTCTCTTGTACCGGACGTGTGCAAGCTGCAACCTGGACACCTCCAGGACATGGCGTATATATAGTAGGCGAGCACGGTGAAAGATTGAGGCTGGTAGGGACTCGCGTCCATCGTCTCCCTTGACACCGACGCGGGCGACGCCGACCGGCTGACACCGAAGCAGCGGCCACCCGCGGTATGTTTGTGTGTCGCCCCCCGTCCCCACCGCGCGGACTCCGCTCACCTACCTTGTCACGGCTCACGACACTACTACACCTGACTCCTGAATGAGAACCGGCGAGGAGGTGGCGTTGCGTGTGACACAGCGGCGGATCCGCCTGGCCGCGACGGGCGCGCCACACGGGCGGCTCGCCGGCGTGGGCCTTGGCACGATCGATCTCCATCGGTGGAGGCATTTCGTGCCAAGCTGGGTGTGTGAGTAGGATGTCCAATCTTGTCTGCCCGGGACGTTCTCGCGTGGTTACCCCACGACTGGACGCCTGTCCTTCCTTGCCGCCGGCGATCCGTGCCACGGCGACACGGCGGCATCAGACATGCCGTGGATTCTGAACTTCTAATCATCGAGTTGCGGTATGCAAGTTCTACAGAGGTATTTGTTGTTACAATCACGACATGCAACGGAGAAAGAAGATAGATGGAACCAACACACGGACACAAGAATTTTAACGTCGAAAGCCCATCCAACAATTAGAGAGAAAAAAAGATGAGACCAAAAACTCACTATCGTGAAAAGAGTTACACAACACTGTGAATTTCATAGATTCAACTTCTTCCGTGCGGCGGCTTACAAAGAGGTATACATAGTGGTGGCATGACGACCTTTATGTAAATTTAGATCGCAATATAACATTTTTAAACCTCTAATAATCGCGGATCTAGCTCTGTCGTATGCTTCTATTTATTCAGTGAGCAAGGTTTATGAGCATGTGGGTTTTGAGATAGATTCTGTTCTGTTGCTCAAACATTGGAAAAATTGAACCTGTTTTAGATTAAATTAGTGTCGTAGGCGTTGATTTTCTTTCCTTTAATACTGCAATTGAACATTGCGAAGCAAGAGAGGGCCCATTGTTATGCAAAGTATGCTGTTATATAGGAGAAGTACCGGGAGTCATGAGCCACCATCTTTTTTTACTCTCTCGATCCATAATAATTATCAGGGGAATCTTAACTTTGTGATGATGGATCTATAAAGCACGCGTTTTGCCTAAAAATAAAACATGCCGTGGATTATGTTCTGGATGGACTTCAGGTCGTGGCAAGCGACACACACAAAGAAGTAGGTTAAACGGGACAGGGATGGCCAACTAGTAGTCCCAAGATCTCTGCTTTTTGTGTGTGCCTCGTCCAAATCAATTTTAATGGTGGGGAACAGTCTCCAAATAAAGTGTCTTGCTTCCAACAAAATTTATTGGTAAGATCGGAAATAGTCCCCACTGTTCTGGGAACTCTGATAGGTGAATCAATAGTGCTCGCACCTAAGATTCATTACACTGGTTGTCTAATCTATAATTCATCCATTTTCTATTAATTATTACGGGGAGAGTGGACTGCAACCCGATAACAAACACTTAGTTGATGCGCATAATTGTGAGTATAATGTATTATATTGCTTGTTAGAGTCAAAGAGAGAAGAGAGAAAAGTCCCAACGTACGGGCATGATAAGGTTTAAAGCAAGCGATCGCTGAAGAATTCAGTATCCACCACAGTACCAGGATTAGATAGATCAATGTGAAACAAATGTGCGGAATTCGCACCAAGCTAGCGCTAGCTATGCTGTCGTCCTTTCAACATATTCCATTTGCAGCGACCGCATTAAAAGATGGAAGAAGAATATGCGACGCCAAGGAATTTTATGTTTCAAAGCATACATGTAGAAATCGGAAGATTAGTGCAACTTGATGCGTGCTGCTCATTTATTCCCCCAAGACATGTTGATCAACATTGGCATATGTTTATACATAGATTTGCTATTCCTCGTACTCCCTCCGTCCCAGTTCGCAAGGCAAAGTTTTCAAATATCTTGGCCCAAGATGAATTCTCATTGGCTTTAAATTTGCATGTTAAAACATGCAAAAACTGTGCCTTTCACATGCATGGAGTACTAGTGCACGGTGGTTTCACATGCATGGAGTACTAGTACGTGGTGGGAGATGAAAAGAGGAGTGTTTGCATGCAAAAATAAATTAGTTTACTTCCACATTAAATGCAAAATGTGCCTAGGAGGTGAGAAATTTTGGGACAAATATTTTTTTGGGAATTTGCCTTGCGAACTGGGACGGAGGGAGTATAATTGTTTTTGGAGGATTTTTATTATTTATAGCCACTCTGCCATTTATATGGTAACAACCCGATTTAACAACTTTTCATCTTGATTATCGCATCGAATGATTTTTTTGCTGGTTTTTACCCTTTTGAAGGTTTCAGAGCATCTCAACAAGTGGGTTTAAGCCATCAGGTCCAAGTGGCCTGCCATGTTGTCGATGTTCGTCTTCTCTCATTTGCTTCCACTCCCAAACCGGTTTGGATCCACACCCAAACCATTTAAAATCAACGCATATGGTTAAACCACATGCATGAAGACTTGCGCGGTCGTATCACAATCTCACATACCAATACCGCCTAGTACGTGGCTCGCTTGTGCATGCCTAGGATTAGGGTTTCATATCCAGAAAAGGCGACAAACTGGCTTTCGACAAAGTGGCGGCAATGAACTGGCTTCCGACGAAGGCAGTGGCTACTATTGAAGCTGGCTCACAGCAGTGCTTTATCTATGGCTTCTGCGGTGACCCAGCATACCACTGCATGGTGTAGTACGCAAGTCGTTGATATAACACAAGTGAAACATCGTTCCACTCATATTACATCCCTCAGAGTGGTACAACAAAAACATATGCGAGTCCAAGGCATGTCTATAGAAGGATACACGAACTGTTTACAGAAGATCAACATAGCCTCCTACTTTACAGTGAAGTAAAACTTCAAATAAAGCTTCAGAAGAACAACTCGTAGACTAACTTATTGCTACCTCTAGCTCTAGAGCTACTTGGCTTGCTATAGAACTCTAGCTACTTAGGTGCTAGGATTAGGGAAAAAGTTCCCTTCTATTACTAGTTTAAGTTTCCACTCTAGCTGATGCAGAAGTTGACTCCATTGACTTCATTGATTGGGTTCCCCACCTTGTTGTACTTGACTCCTTTGTCTTCGAGTTTCACGGTAGTTTCTCCTTCGAGGATTTTGATCTAAGAAGGGGTACAAAAGGGAGGGAATGAGTACGAGCGTACTAAACAAGTTCATTACAGGAAACAGGTGTATCATGCACTAGCTACAGTCACAGACCAGAAAGTCATAGACGAATGCAAGTTTTCGTAAACATTTCTTCAAAAGGTTTATTTTAATCTGAAAACTATGCCCGTCAGTCTTCACAGGTTGACCAGAACTTCATGGAGTTCCTTTCATGCCGCGTTCGTAGTTCCCTTCCCGGAACAGGGAGTGACAGTCACAATTCAATACACTCTGCAGACGTGCGTTACTTTTATCATAAGAGACCTTATCCTTGTTGCCAACCAGGCGCGGCTTTCCGGTCCACACTTCCTTGGTGTGAGGCCAGGTGTAAGATCCAAGCCAATCACTGCCTTCTCCGCGACCCTGCATACCCACGCTTTTGTCCATCCGCACATCCCTAGTAGACATCTCATGTTCATACGGCTTTACACTCGATGTGCTACGGACAATCCATCATAGACGGTAGAGCGCTCTCATCCACTTGGATGGGGATTTAAAAGGATTTCCCAACCAACTGTGCGGTGTTAGCACAACACCCAACTAGGCTCTATCAAGTCTGTTGATATACATAAGGGAAAAGATACAACTGACTTCCCCAAAGCCATTATAGATCTCATGGTTAACACGATATGTACGATGCTAGAATCACTAGACGGTATTGGTGATTAGTCCTAGATGAGTAGTACCCTTGCAATGGAACCTCCACCAATCAACACAAACCATGGTTCCATTTCCCACCACATAGTCATATTCATAATTGTAAAATAATATTTTGATTTTCAATGCAGGAGTGATAAGTATAGTACTTTGCATATAGTCTGATAAAAATAATCAAATGACATGAGCAAGCGATGAACTTACCTTTCTTGACTGCAAGATTATGCAGGCAAAAGCTTCGATACATGATAGCTCCAAAGTCTGAAATACCATCATTGTCCGGTAAGGAAAATGTTTAAAGAACTGGCAAAGATGCTATAATGCATAGTATGAGATGCAATCGCCCCAAGCGTAACCTAACTTCGATGATTTAGGATTGGTGAGTTGTAAAGATTTCTTTAAGGTGTGTTGCACTTTTAGAATGGTTCTCAAACAAGGTTCTTATTAGGGCTTGGTGATATGAATAGCATAAACAAGTGATATAATGTATCATAACAAGCATACACACAAAGTAATTGTAGTTGAATAATGTGTAAAAAGTAGTTGTCAGTTTTAAGTTCTAAAGTGCATGGTTGATGAGTACTTATTATGTACTTCAAAAGAATAACTCTTGAAGAACAAGTTTAATAAAGAACAAGAATTACTACAAAGAGGAGCTATGTGCTTCTAGGGTTTACTAATAGATTCATCTAGTTCACTAATAAGAAGTAGTTGGTTCTTAGGTAGAGTGGGTCTATATGCAACAAGTTTTGATATGTTTATTATTATGGTTGATCATATGTATCATATCAAAGAATGGTTACCAAGGTGATGCCATGAGTTAAACATTAGGATTTACTATGACTTCTCATTTGCTTCACTAAGTAATCAATAATGGGTTCCTAAACTAGGTGGTTTGTTATCCTTAAGTAAGGTTTACTTGAGTAGGAGCATGTAAGGTGAATTGCTATTCAAGGTTGGTATTATGGTTGATCACCATGGTTCTACTATGGTATGATGGTTAACATTGATTCCAATGGTATGGTATTAAGGAATAATGGTCAATGGTGCTAACATGAGAGTACAAGTTAGGGCTTACCCTAGGTGGCACTAGTTGATTTCATAAAAGGTTTCTTTAAAAGGAAGAAATGAAATGATGACTTCATGTGAATTGGCCTAGCTTTATTTTAGTAGATCATAAGCATGTATTCATTCTCTTAGGTGACCATCTGAGTAAGGTGTAGATCATATGATCATATGTGATAAACCCTTCGGGTTTTAGAGTTGAAAACAATTTGAGATGATCTCATAAAATAATGAAGTTAAGTTCCTACTTATATTAGAACTAGGTTTCTAATTTATGATACAATTCCTAAAATAATAATTGGTAAAAGAGTTGAAGTTACTAATCACTTTGAAATAAGATTAATAATGGTCTTAGCATTTAATTATTTTAAAATATTTAATAATTGAGATAAATACTATTTAGGGTTTAATTTATAAATTACGGTTTTATAGTTGTTGTTAAATTTTAAAATAATAATAAATTGTCAACTAAAAAGTTTAAGTAAATAAACAACTGTTAATAATAAAAAATAATATTAGTTTTTAACATTTTCTTACTTTGTTATTATTTAAGGTAGATGGTAAACGGCAATTTGCACTTTAAGGTTTTTAAAATACTACTAATACTTTAGTTAATGAAATATGATAAAGAAAATCAATCTTAATATTTTATTTACTTACTCACTAGATATTATTTATTTTTTAAAACTAAACTAATTAATAAATTTTATTTGAATTAAGCATAAACGAAAAGGCATAAATAATAAAGGTTAAAATAAGTGAATTTTTATTTTGACAAACATTTTTATATTATATTTTTATTGGATAGGGTTTATTTTGTGAGTATTTTGATATCTTATTTATATTTTTATGAGATAAAATGAATTTTATTTATTGTAGCAAATTTTGAGTTATTTTCTGGAATTTGAAATTTAAACGAAATACTAAACATACCGGTTCATACCCTAGCTCTAGAGACAGACAGGTGGGGCCTTTGACCAGTCAACTACCACACGGGCAGAAGACCAAGTCAAAGCTGCTGACGAGGCAGGGAAACGTCACCCTCGCCGGAAAACACGCCGGTGAACGACAGCGACGGCGCTACAAGGCACTATAGACGATGATTTGAAGTGTGTTTGAACCGCGACTCGATGCTGAGCAAGTGAGCGTCAACGCCACCACCTAAAGGTCACCAGAGCTACTCTGGCAAACTCAACTGCGGCGGCTCAGCTCGGCCAAAACACGAACTCGACCTAGGATGCACTCTAGGAAGCAAGAGTTGGCTCTATAGATGCGCAAACTCACCCTGAGTGTGATGGTGTTGTCGGCGACGACGATTGCTGCCGGAGTCGACCTCGATTTAGCCATTACTGGCAAAATACCGAGAAAGGGAATTCCAAAATTGGCGCGGCACCGAGCTCCCTTTGAGGCTCCGCTCCTCCAGGATGCTCCTGGTGATGAGGCACGTCGCTTGGACTGCTCGGTTGGCTCGGGGGCGGCTTGTACCGTCGAGTTCTTCCTCGACGCCGGCGACAGTGCGTGGAAGAACACGAGAGATAGAGGGTGATTGAGAAGAAATGGAGGGGTGGAGATGGATTAGGGATTCCTTGCGGTTCTCCAGACATATTTATAGAGTAAGGCGAGGTCTATTCGGTAAGTTCACCATCGGTGACGACCGAGATGCGACGGCCATGTCGGAAGGTTCTGGGCGCGGATCGCTTCGGATAGTTATGGATGCGGGTTGATAACGCGTGAAGCACACGTCCGTTGGGAACCCCAAGAGGAAGGTGTGATGCGTACATCAGCGAGTTTTCCCTCAGTAAGAAACCAAGGTTATCGAATCAGTAGGAGATGAAGGCCACATGAAGGTTGTTGGTGAAGGAGTGTAGTGCGGCGCAACACCAGGGATTCCGGCGCCAACGTGGAACCTGCACAACACAATCAAAATACTTTGCCCCAACTTAACAGTGAAGTTGTCAATCTCACCGGCTTGTTGTAAACAAAGGATTAAACGTATGGTGTGGAGAATGATGTTTGCTTGCAAAGAACAACGAGAGAACAATGATTGCGAGTAAGTTGTATTTCAGATGTAAAAGAATGGACCGGGGTCCACAGTTCACTAGTGGTGTCTCTCCAATAAGATAAATAACATGTTGGGTGAACAAATTACGGTTGGGCAATTGACAAATAGAGAGGGCATAATAATGCACATACATATCATGATGACTACTATGAGATTTACTTAGGGCATTACGACAAAGAACATAGACAACTATCCAGCATGCATCTATGCCTAAAAAGTCCACCTTCGGGTTAGCATCCGCACCCCTTCCAGTATTAAGTTGCAAGCAATAGACAATTGCATTAAGTACTGTGCGCAATGTATACAATACAAATATCCTTAGACAAAGCATTGATGTTTTATCCCTAGTGGCAACAGCACATCCACAACCTTACGGGTTGTTGTCACTCCCCCAGATTCAATGGAGACATGAACCCACTATCGAGCATAAATACTCCCTCTTGGAGTTACAAGTATCAACTTGGCCAGAGACTCTACTAGCAACGGAGAGCATGCAAGATCATAAACAACACATATATGATAGATCGATAATCAACTTGACATAGTATTCCATATTCATCGGATCCCAACAAACACAACATGTAGCATTACAAATAGATGATCTTGATCATGATAGACAGCTCACAAGATCTAAACATGATAGCACAAGAGGAGAAGACAACCATCTAGCTACTGCTATGGACCCATAGTCCAAGGATGAACTACTCACGCATCAGTCCGGAGGCGGGCATGGTGCTGTAGAGCCCTCCGATGATGATTCCCCTCTCCGGCAGGGTGCCGAAGGCGATCTTCACCGAGATGGGGTTGACGGTGGCGGCGTCTCAGTAACTTTTCTCGTATCGTGGCTCTCGGTGTTCTAGAAGACTCCGTGGAAAATAAGACAGTGGGCTCTTGTTTCGTCCAATTCCGAGAATATTTGCTGTGTAGGATTTCTGAAACCAAAAACAGCAGAAAACAGGAACTGGCGCTTCGGCATCTTCTTAATAGGTTAGTACCGGAAAATGCATAAAAATGATATAAAGTGTATATAAAACATGTGAGTATTGTCATAAAACTAGCATGGAACATAAGAAATTATAGATACGTTTGAGATGTATCAAGCATCCCCAAGCTTAGTTCCTACTCGCCCTCGAGTAGGTAAACGATAAAAAGGATAATTTCTGAAGTGACATGCTATCATCATAATCTTGATCAATACTATTGTAAAGCATATGAGATGAATGAAGTGATTCAAAGCAATGGTCTATAGTTTGTTAACAAATAGATAATGACTAAACAACTGAATCATATAGCAAAGACTTTTCATGAATAGTACTTTCAAGACAAGCATCAACAAGTCTTGCATAAGAGTTAACTCATAAATCAATAGATTCTTAATAGATTGTTTTGAAGCAACACAAAGGAAGACTTAAGTTTCAGCAGTTGCTTTCAACTTTCAACATGTATATCTCATGGATAATTGTCAACACAAAGTAATATGATGAGTGCAAATAAGCAAGTATGTAAGAATCAATGCACACAGTTGACACGAGTGTTTGCTTCTAAGATAGAAAGAAGTAGCTAAACTGACTCAACATAAAGTAAAAGAAAGGCCCTTCGCGAGAGGGAAGCGAGGGATTACTCATGTGCTAGAGCTTTTTATTTTGAAAACATGGAAACAATTGTGTCAACGGTAGTAATAATTCATATGTGTTATGCATAAAACCTCCTATAAGTTGCAAGCCTCATGCATCGAATACTAATAGTGCCCGCTTCTTGTCCTAATTAGCTCGGATTTCCATGGATTATCATTGCATTACATATGTTTCAACCAAGTGTCACAAAGGGCTACCTCTATACCACCTGTACAAAGGTCCAAGGAGATAGATCGCATTTGATCTCTCAATTTTGATAGATCTCAACTTGAGGACATCCATACCGGGACAACATAGAAAATAGATAGTGGACTCCTCTTTTATGCTTTAAGCATTCAACAATAGATAATATTCTCATAAGAGATTTGAGGATTAATGTCCAAGCTGAAACTTCCACCATGATACATGGCTTTCGTTGGCGGCCCAATGTTCTTCTCTAACAATATGCATGCTCAAACCATTTAACTCATGGCAAATCTCCCTTACTTCAGACAAGACGAACATGCATAGCAACTCACATGATATTCAACAAAGGTGTGACAGGTTGATGGCGTCCCCAGAAACATGGTTACCGCCCAACAAGCAACTTATAAGAACTAAGATACATAAGCGACATATTCTTTACTACAATAGTTTTTTAGGCTACTTTCCCATGAGCTATGTATTGCAAAGACAAGGAATGAATTTTTTAAAGGTAGCACACAAGCAATATACTTTGGAATGGCAGAAAAATACCACATAGTAGGTAGTTATGGTGGACACAAATGGCATAGGTTTTGGCTCAAGGTTTTGGATGCACGAGAAGCATTCCCTCTCAGTACAAGGCTTTGGCTAGCAAGGTTGTTTGAAGCAAACACAAGTATGAACCGGTACAGCAAAACTTACATAAGAACATATTGCAAGCATTATAAGACTCTACACTTGTCTTCCTTGTTGCTCAAACACTTTTACCAGAAAATATCTAGACTTTAGAGAGACCAATCATGCAAACCAAATTTCGACAAGCTCTACGGTAGTTCTCCACTAATAGGTTTAAACCACATGATGCAAGAGCTTAAACATGATCTACTTGAGAGATCAAAACAATTTCCATGTATCAAATTATTCAAGGCAATATATCAATTACCACATGAAGCATTTTCTGTTTCCAACCAAATAGCAATAAATGAAGCGGCTTTCAAATTTCGCCATGAACATTAAAAGTAAAACTAAGAACACCAGTGTTCAATATGAAAAAGCGGAGCGTGTCTTTCTCCCACACAAGGAATGCTAGGATCCGGATTTATTCAAACACAAAAAAATAAAAGCACATAAGATGTGACGGAATAAAAATATAGTTTCATTAGTGGTGACCTGATAAGTTGTTGATGAAGAAGGGGATGCGTTGGGCATCCCCAAGCTTAGATGCTTGAGTCTTCTTGAAATATGCAGGGATGAACCACGGGAGCATCCCCAAGCTTAGACTTTTCACTCTTCTTGATCATATTATATCATCCTCCTCTCTTGATCCTTGAAAACTTCCTTCACACCAGACTCAAAACAATCTCATTAGAGGGTTAGTGCATAATCAAAAATTCACATGTTCAGCAAGGACACAATCATTTCCAACACTTCTGGACATTACCCAAGGCTATTGAAATTTAATGGAGCAAAGAAATCCACTCAAACACAGTAAAAGAGGCTATGTGAAATAAAGGGCAGAATCTGTCAAAACAGAACAGTCCGTAAAGATGAATTTTTTCGAGGCACTTAACATGCTCATATGAAGAAGCTCAAACTGAATGAAAGTTGCGTACATATCTGAGGATTACTCATGAATTGTTGCAGAATTTTTAGATTCTCCTACAGAGAGAACAACTCAAATTCGTGACAGCTAAAAATCTGTTTCTGCGCAGAAATCCAAATCTAGAATCAACCTTCTATCAAAGACTTTACTTGGCACAACAATGCAATAAAGTAAAAATACAAAGGTATTGCTACAGTAGTAACAAGCACCTTGACTCAAATATAAAACAAAAATTGCAGAAATAAAATAATGGGTTGTCTCCCATAAGCGCTTTTCTTTAACGCCTTTCAGCTAGGCGCAGAAAGTGTAAATCAAGTAACATCAAGAGAAGAAGCATTAACATCATAATTTGTTCTAATAATAGAATCAAAAGGCAACTTCATTCTCTTTCTAGGGAAGTGTTCCATACCTTTCTTAAGAGGGAATTGGTATTTAATATTTCCTTCTTTCATATCAATAATAGCACCAACGGTTCGAAGAAAGGGTCTTCCAAAAATAATAGGACAAGATGCATTGCATTCAATATCCAAAACAACAAATCAACTGGGACAAGGTTATTGTTAACCATAATGTGAACATTGTCAATACTCCCCAAAGTTTTCTTTATAGAATTATTAGCAAGATTAACATCCAAATAACAATATTTCAATGGTGGCAAGTCAAGCATATCATAGAGTTTCTTAGGCATAACAGAAATACTTGCACCAAGATCACATAAAGCATTACAATCAAAATCATTGACCTTCATTTTAATGATGGGCTCCCAACCATCTTCCAACTTCCTAGGAATAGTAGCTTCAAGTTTTAATTCCTCTTCTCTAGCTTTAATGAGAGCATTTGTAATATGTTTTGTAAAGGCCAAGTTTATAGCATTAGCATTAGGACTTGTAGCAAGTTTTTGCAAGAACTTAATAATTTCAGAGATATGAAAATTATCAAAATCAAAACCATTATGATCTAAAGCAATGGATCATTGTCCCCAATACTCTGAAAAATTTCAGCACTTTTATCACAAACAGTTTCCGCAGTTTCAGGTAATTTTGCATGCTTTGTATTAGAAGTAGAAACATTGCCAACACCAATTATTTTACCATTGATAGTAGGAGGTTTAGCAAGATGTGAAGCATCAACGTTACTAGTGGTGGTAATAGTCCAAACTTTAGCTACATTATTCTCTTTAGCAAGTTTTTCTTCTCTTTCCCACCTAGCATGCAATTCAGCCATCATTCTAATATTGTCATTAATTCGAACTTGGATAGCGTTTGCTGTAGCAAATGACTTAATATCTTTAGTTTCATTAGGCATAACTTTCAGTTTTAAAAGATCAACATCAGCAACAAGACTATCAACCTTAGAAGCAAGAACATCAATTTTACCAAGCTTTTCCTCAACAGATTTGTTAAAAGCAGTTTGTGTACTAATAAATTCTTTAAGAATGACTTCAAGACCATAGGGTACACTCCTACTATTGTTGTAAGAATTACCATAACCATTACCATTATTAGAAGGATATGGCCTATAGTTGTTGTTACCAAAATTATTCCTATAAGCATTTGTTGTTGAAATTACTATTTTTAATGAAGTTCACATCAACATGCTCTTCTTGAGCAACCAATGAAGCTAAAGGAACATTATTAGGATCATCATTAGATCTACCATTAACAAGCATAGACATAATAACATCAATCTTATCACTCAAGGAGGAGGTTTCTTCAACAGAATTTACCTTCTTACCTTGAGGAGTCCTTTCAGTGTGCCATTCAGAGTAGTTGATCATCATATCATCAAGAAGCTTTGTTGCAGCACCCAAAGTGATGGACATAAAAGTACCTCCAGCAACTGAATCCAATAGGTTCCTTGAAGAAAAAATTAATCCTGCATAAAAGGTTTGGATGATCATCCAAGTAGTTAGTCCATGGGTAGGGCAATTCTTTACCAAAGATTTCATTCTTTCCCATGCTTGGGCAACATGTTCATTATCCAATTGCTTAAAATTCATAATGCTACTTCTCAAAGATATAACTTTAGCAGGAGGATAATATCTTCCAATGAAAGCATATTTACATTTAGTCCATGAATCAATACTATTCTTAGGCAAAGATAGCAACCAATCTTTAGCTCTTCCTCTTGAGGAGAAAGGAAACAATTTCAGTTTTATAATATCCCCATCTACATCCTTATACTTTTGCATTTCACAGAGTTCAACAAAATTATTAAGATGGGCAGCAGCATCATCAGTACTAACACCAGAAAATTGCTCTCTCATAACAAGATTTAGTAAAGCAGGTTTAATTTCATAAAAAATTCTGCTGTAGCAGCAGGTGGAGCAATAGGAGTGCATATGAAATCATTATTATTGGTGCTAGTGAAATCACACAACTTAGTGTTCTTAGGAGTATTCATTTTAACAATAATAAAAATAAGTAAAGCAAACCGAATTAAATAAAGTAAAACAAGTAACTAATTTTTTTAGTGTTTTTGATATAAAGAAAGCAAACAAGACAGAAAATAAAATAAAGCAAGACAATAAACAAAGTAAAGAGATTGGGTGTGAGAGACTCCCCTTGCAGCGTGTCTTGATCTCCCCGGCAACGGCGCCAGAAAAATTTGCTTGATAACGCGTGAAGCACACGTCCGTTGGGAACCCCAAGAGGAAGGTGTGATGCGTACAGCAGCGAGTTTTCCCTCAGTAAGAAACCAAGGTTATCGAACCGGTAGGAGATGAAGGCCACGTGAAGGTTGTTGGTGAAGGAGTGTAGTGCGGCGCAACACTAGGGATTCCGGCGCCAACGTGGAACCTGCACAACACAATCAAAATACTTTGCCCCAACTTAACAGTGAGGTTGTCAATCTCACCGGCTTGCTATAAACAAAGGATTAAACGTATGGTGTGGAGAATGATGTTTGCTTGCAAAGAACAACAGAGAACAATGATTGCAGTAAGTTGTATTTCAGATGTAAAAGAATGGACCGGGGTCCACAGTTCACTAGTGGTGTCTCTCCAATAAGATAAATAACATGCTGGGTGAAAAAATTACAGTTGGGCAATTGACAAATAGAGAGGGCATAACAATGCACATACATATCATGATGACTACTATGAGATTTACTTAGGGCATTACGACAAAGAACATAGACCGCTATCCAGCATGCATCTATGCCTAAAAATTCCACCTTCGGGTTAGCATCCGCACCCCTTCCAGTATTAAGTTGCAAGCAACAGACAATTGCATTAAGTACTGTGCGTAATTTAAACAATACAAATATCCTTAGACAAAGCATTGTTGTTTTATCCCTAGTGGCAACAGCACATCCACAACCTTAGGGGTTGCTGTCACTCCCCCAGATTCAATGGAGACATGAACCCACTATCAAGCATAAATACTCCCTCTTAGAGTTACAAGTATCAACTTGGCCAGAGCCTCTACTAGCAACGGAGAGCATGCAAGATCATAAACAACACATATATGATAGATCGATAATCAACTTGACATAGTATTCCATATTCATCGGATCCCAACAAACACAACATGTAGCATTACAAATAGATGATCTTGATCATGATAGGCAGCTCACAAGATCTAAACATGATAGCACACCATCTAGCTACTGGTATGGACCCATAGTCCAAGGATGAACTACTCACGCTCAGTCCGGAGGCGGGCATGGTGATGTAGAGCCCTCCGGTGATGATTCCCCTCTCCGGCAGGGTGCCGGAGGCGATCTTCAGAACCCCCGAGATGGGGTTGACGGCGGCGGCGTCTCAGTAACTTTTCTCGTATCGTGGCTCTCGGTGTTCTGGAAGACTCCGTGGAAAATAAGACCATGGGCTTTTGTTTCGTCCAATTCCGAGAATATTTCCTGTGTAGGATTTCTGAAACCAAAAACAGCAGAAAACAGAGGCTGGCGCTTCGGCATCTTGTTAATAGGTTAGTACCGAAAAATGCATAAAAATGATATAAAGTGTATATAAAACATGTGAGTATTGTCATAAAACTAGCATGGAACATAAGAAATTATAGATACGTTTGAGACGTATCACGGGTGTACTTATACTTGCCTCTGGTCTGGTCTCTGGCGTCCGAAAATATCAGCAACGACGGCGAGACGTGGCAGCAGTGACTCGCCGGCGTGTCGACTGTGGGGAGGAAGACGACGTCTCTTTTCTTCCTCACCCCACGAACTGTTACGTAGCTAGGCTGCTTTGGCTGGTTGTTGGGCTGGCGAAGTGGGTTGCTGCTGGGCTGCTATGGCCTGGTAAGGTAAGCTCTTCCCCCTCTCTATTTTCTGTTTTCCTTTTCTATTTTCTGTTTTATATCCTAGTTTCTATTTTATTGTTTGACTTCAAATTTGAATTCTGGTTAAACTTGCAGGTTCATAAATATTTTAAACTCAATAGATCTTGACAGTAATGCTTACTGCATAATTGTGTTGTTCAACCAAATATTTAATATTTGATTAAATGGGTGTTCTTATGAGGTGCATTTAAAAATTTAAAATAGATATGAGTTTAGGTGTTTATCTCAATTCCTTTTTATTTAGGAACCAAATCTGTTGAAGTGATTTAAAATTTATAACAAATGCATGATAAACATATTAATAGATCTTTGCTAGGGTGCTTAACAATATTGATTGTTCACATATATTTTAATTATGGCTAGAGTTTAAAATAATTGGTAATGAGGGTGATGTTAGATCATGATTTTATGTGTATAGTTATTTCTAAGGATTTAAGAAGATGGTCGAATAAACTCTATAGTTGCTAACCTTACTTAACAAACTCTAGCTTAAATTACTTAGGTTAGATCCTATGTTGATCATGGTCAATTCACTTGCTAAGGTGATGGTCAAAACTATAATATATTATTCCATTTGGTCAACTAAACAAGTTACTTGGAAGACAAAATATAATTGGATATTGGTTTATCTCAAATCACCTAAATGATATTTAAGCTTAAGGTATTTCTAGCTTAGGTTCATACTTGTGATCCATGATTTACAAGTTAGGAAATATTATTTTATGTGGAGTGGATCCTATGTAAAATGGTTTAGGGTTTTGGTGATGCTTCACTAATTGAAGTATGAATAAGCATGAGCTATGGAAGGGTTCTACTTATAATCCCAAGTGATACATGTATTGGAACTCAAATTTTGTCTAGGGTTTTAGTGGTGATCACCCATGTGACACACAAACTAGAATTGGGTGTAAGCATAAGTTATAGTTATGTTTAATTGGCTAGGGTTACTACTCCTCTCCTTGATAGGATTCCTGCATCAAGACAAAACTGGGTTGTCTCAAGTGTTTGGATAAACAAGGTTTAGGTTAATGCCATTACTCCTCCACTCAAAATATGAGGAATGATCTAGGGTTAACTTCTAGTGATCTACCTATCATTTCATGTGATGGATGGTATCTACTTATCACATAGGTTTATCTTATCATTAAAATCTACAACATAGTTATACATTATACATGATCAACTAAATCCTCACTAATCACTGCTTATCATTCTTCTCATCACACTCAGCTAGATCCTTAGGGTTTATGATTATTACTCAATTTGTAATGATCAAAGTATTGGCCTTATAATGGTTTATTAGTGAAGCATGGTTCTCCTCTCCAAGATCAAGTACTGGTCAATATACTTGAGTATACACATTTAGCTTGAGCTCTCTTGGATAGGTAGGGTTCCTCTAGGGTTTATGATCATTACCAAGGTGTAATGATCATAACATTGGCCTCCTAATGAATTACTAGAGGAATAGGTTCTCACATACCATCAAGTGTTGACTTGATGAAGTAGAGTTTAGCACTTAACTTGAATCTCTTATAGCATTAGTTAGTATCACGGGCTTACCTCACTTAGATATGCTTTGAATGTTAACCTAGGTTCTACTCAAAAGATAGTATAAACATATGGATGGCTCTCTCCTTTCTCTGAGATTTAGTAGAAATGGGTTTGGATAAACAAGATTGGAATAGTCAAGGTTTGATAAGGAATTGATGTGAATGTCCTTGACATGAGTTCAATATTGTAGTTGGGAATATACCATGTGGATCATGGTAAGAATATTTATTTAGTAAAAGACATGGAAAAATAAGTAAAAAATAGTTTCTTGATTAATTGTGTTCTTTGATTTATAGTTGAATAAACATTCATGTGTTGTTGTAAGGAATGTCATGTTGAGATCTTTGGTAAGATCTTGTAATTGACCCTTACTTAAGGTGTTGTTATTATAAAGCTAATTCCATTTGATCTAGCCCATAGATCAAATCATCTCTACCCAAAACAAGGTTTTAGCAAAGATCACAGTGAAGTTTATAGCGCTTGACTTGATGATCTACTTTAATTCCAGCAAGTCAAGTGAAACTTCAGTTACTGTGGTAAGTTTTATTTGAAAGCGCGAAAATTCCCCGGATTTTCTATGCATGAATGCAATGCACACTTTGGTGTTCTCTTATTTTATAGCCTCTAAATCTAGGATATTACAGCGGAATCAATAATGAGAATGAAGCGATCAGTGAAGCTGAAGGGGGTGGGAATTCCCATCGCATGGCCTCCTTCTACTCCTAAGAAGGTTGTACATGTACCATGAAGACTAGGGCCCATATAACAAATCACTCCAAATTATTAATGTATAAAAATATTCAAAATTTGTTAATACTAAATGGAGCCATCCGAATGGGAATTTGAGAAACAAGATAACTAGGGTCAAACTGGTGAAGTAGAGGACAAAAACTAAAATTCACCTTTTTCGACAAACTGGAATGAGCACTATATATCTGGTATAGTTGTAACTTAGGTAATGCTGCTTTTTAAGTTTCCAACTAATCCACAACTGACAATCTGCATGCCTTTTGCCTGCATAATGTTAGTGGAGGTTGGATTGCATTTCAACTCCACTTGATTGTCCATCCAACCAAATTTGACTGAAGACATGGCCATGTGTGCAGCAAACAACGCTTGGCGCTCCAAGAAGAGATTGTCATGCACATCAGAGCTGATCGTAGTGTTGTCACCTCAAATAGCAGACGTTTTCGTGATAATCGCATTTAATTTCGCGTGTGTAGACTAACTGGAGGGTACCCGAGTTTAGCAAAAGCGTGCTCTGACCACCCAACCTCCTTCCAATATTCCATGCACATAGACTAAACACATACGAGCGGTGCCACGTCGTCTTTCAATTTCGGTTCGAAGGGAATAAGAAAGCAGGGGACATTATCTTGCTCATTATCTCGGCGCAATATATATGTCAGAGTTTCATACATAACTGGAAAGGGACTGGCAAGCCTGGCATTCACATAAATGGAAAGGAGGAGCTTGCAGGCTAGCTTCGCTCCTTCAGAAAACAAATCGTGACTGCCACTTGCACACGCTTTGTCTCTAAATTATTCAATAATTTTTCCAAGATCAGGACGAATCACGTTTTGGTTGAGAGCTTTGAATCGTCCTGCAGCACGTCACGATGTCCGACATCAGGAGACCTGCTGCTAATTAGAGTGGCGCATACAAACATTATAGAAGAGTAAGCGGCTCGATCCAAATATTGTCCAATGTTGTAAGACCAGCATATGTTCTAACACACTAAAATTAGAATGAAAATACATTAATAAGATCAATAGCAGTTGAGCAGTTGAGAGCTGCAACAAATCTTCTCGAGCTGCAAAGTGCGTACTAATCCACCACTAGGTGGCTGGGTAGTTCCATCCTGCCAGCATGCCTGCACCTATAGAGTTACGTGATGATTGCACAAAGTGTAAAATACAAACCCAAGATGTTCTTGGTGACGACTAAACAGGTGCCTTTCAACAACCAAATCGCTTTCTATCCGGAGACTGCAGCAGATTCTAATGTGTGCCCCAGCGCACGCGCCTCAAGTCTTCGAGTTAGGGTAACCAACATGGCTTCCGTCGCCGTTTTACCTTCCCTCTGAACCTAACCCTTGACATGCCTCTCTCCCTCATCGTGGAAATCCATCACGCGCCACGAATTTTGCGTCGCCGGGTGCGGCTCCATGGATCCGTCCCTGGAGAAAGAAATATAAGGAAATGGTGAGCTCGCCCGGCACTTGCCCTCTGTGATACGTACCCTACCTAGATCTGAATGACACTTTAGCTAACCTCATCGGTGACATGTTTGAAGGACGGGATGGAGAGCCAACGGCATGAGAGAAAGATGAGGAAGACATCACCGCCTGTAAGCTAGCGCGCGTTAGTGGCGTGGGGCAAGGCTAACCTACCTATCTCGAGATTGCTGCTTAGGTATCTCCAATGGTCCGACGTATTTTGGACGTTTAAAATGAACGTCCGTTTGCGTGCGGATTCGAAAATTATCGTTTTTGACTGCGTGTCCGTTTGCGTTTGGATGTGCTTCCAGCGGGGCGATCATATTATATTTCCAACATATTTTTCATTCAGCTCAAATACATGAAGTAAATATGAAATAAAAACAAGAAGGAAGAACAAGACAGTAGACTACTTGTCGCCCATCGGGGCGATTGACGCCCCGGTCCCGTCGTTGCCTCATTCCCTTCTCATCAGCTTCTCCACCGCCTGCCGCTTCATCCGCCGTGCGGTCGCCGGAGCTCGGTGGGCCGCTGCGTCCACCAGGAGGCGCTGCCGCAGCATCTCGTTGGCGGCATCTTAGGCCTTCTTCAGCGTCTCGAAGGACTCGGCTAAGACCCTCTGCTCCGCCGCCTTCTCCTCCGGGTCAGCCCCATTCCAGTCGAACTCGAAGTCGTCGTCGTCGAACTCGTCATCTGCGGCCGCCGCCTCCCTGCGGTGTTCCTACTCTACGACGAACACCGCGTGGGCCGCCCGCTCCTCCTCTGCCTCCTGCTCCGTGTCAGCCATGAACTTCGCGTCCATGGCCGCGTCGATGACGTTGTCCGCGTTATCTTCGTTCTCCTCGTAGGAGCTATCGGCCGGGGGAGGTGGAGTCGAAGGTGGACGCGTAGTAGCCTGGCCGCGTCCGGCACTGCTCATGGCAAAGGTGTAGGACATGTGCGAGGCGGCACTACGGTGGAGGTTGTGCAACGTCTAGGGTTTGTGTGAAGGAGGAGATGAGAGGCAGCCGAGCGCGCGCCCCTGTTTATATACGATGGAGCCAGACGAGGGGCGTGGCACGCATGGCATCGCCATTAACTTCATTGGCAGAGGTAGGCGGCGGCCGCTCGTCAGGCAAGGCATCACCATTAATTTGGCGCGGACTGCCGAAGCGACCAGTACTGGCTCGCTAAGAAGACGCATCGAGCCAGGGTCGCTGCCAGGTGGGCCCGGTGAAACGTCTGCCCAGAAGAGAGCGGTCAGGGGGCGTGACCGCGCAGCATACGCAGAGACGCATCTGAGACGCATATTTAGGCTAGGTTTGCGTCTCCGCGAACATGCCGATCACTATGCGTCGGGCCGCTAGTCCTGATTCCAAACGCATTTTTCGGCCGCGCGGTCGCAAATGGACGCTTCGCGTCTTTTTTTTTGAACCTTTAACAGTAGGAAAGGCTCCTACTGTTTTCATATATTGAAAATGGGTTAAGAAGACCAAGAATTTACATCTTTACAGGGGTGTGGTATCAGAAGTACAGGAGGGTAGAAGAGGATCTAAAGATTGTCTACAAAATTATTTATAAAGGAATGCAGATCCTTTTTTGTTCTATAGACTAACAAAGCAAAATCTTTTTTGAACCTCCTAGCTCAAGAGGCTTCGCGTCTATTTGTGTCACCCCGTTTAGAGATGTTCTTATACTCAACTGAAACTAGATTTGTTCAGTGAGATAGCAAATAGTATTGGTACTTCGGTTAGGTAGAGAAAGG
>NC_061514.1:47876824-47901531 GCF_022539505.1 Lolium rigidum | reverse complement strand
TAGTTCCGTAAAATGCACGAATATGACATAAAGTGTGCATAAAACATGTAGGTATCATCAATAATATGGCATAGAACATAAGAAATTATCGATACGTCTGGAGACGTATCAAGCATCCCTAAGCTTAGTTCGCTCGTCCCGAGCAGTAAAACGATAACAAAGATAATTTCTGAAGTGATATGCCATCATAACCTTGATCATACTATTTGTAAACATATGTAGTGAATGCAGCGATCAAAACAATGGTAATGACATGAGTAAACAAGTGAATCATAAAGCAAAGACTTTTCATGAATAGTACTTCAAGACAAGTATTAATAAGTCTTGCATAAGAGTTAACTCATAAAGCAATAAATCAAAGTAAAGGCATTGAAGCAACACAAAGGAAGATTAAGTTTCAGCGGTTGCTTTCAACTTGTAACATGTATATCTCATGGATAATTGTCAACATAGAGTAATATAACAAGTACAATATGCAAGTATGTAGGAATCAATGCACAGCTCACACAAGTGTTTGCTTCTTGAGGTGGAGAGATATAGGTGAACTGACTCAACATAAAAGTAAAGAGAATGGTCCTTCAAAGAGGAAAGCATCGATTGCTATATTTTTGCTAGAGCTTTTATTTTGAAAACATGAAACAATTTTGTCAACGGTAGTAATAAAGCATATGAGTTATGTACATTATATCTTACAAGTTGCAAGTCTCATGCATAGTATACTAATAGTGCCCGCACCTTGTCCTAATTAACTTAGACTACCGGATCTTTGCAATGCACATGTTTTGACCAAGTGTCACAATGGGGTACCTCCATGCCGCCCGTACAAAGGTCTAAGGAGAAAGCTCGCATTTTGGATTTCTCGCTTTTGATTATTCTCAACTTAGACATCCATACCGGGACAACATGGACAACAGATAATGGACTCCTCTTAAATGCATAAGCATGTGGCAAACAATTATTATTCTCATATGAGATTGAGGATATATGTCCAAAACTGAAACTTCCACCATGAATCATGGCTTTAGTTAGCGGCCCAAAGTTCTTCTCTAACAATATGCATGCTCCAACCATGAAGGTGGTAGATCTCTCTTACTTCGTGACAAGACGGACATGCATAGCAACTCACATGATATTCAACAAAGAATAGTTGATGGCGTCCCCGAAGCATGGTTATCGCACAACAAGCAACTTAATAAGAGATAAAGTGCATAAGTACATATTCAATACCACAATAGTTTTTAAGCTATTTGTCCCATGAGCTATATATTGCAAAGGTGAATGATGGAATTTTAAAGGTAGCACTCAAGCAATTTACTTTGGAATGGCGGAGAAATACCATGTAGTAGGTAGGTATGGTGGACACAAATGGCATAGTGGTTGGCTCAAGTATTTTGGATGCATGAGAAGTATTCCCTCTCGATACAAGGTTTAGGCTAGCAAGGTTATTTGAAACAAACACAAGGATGAACGGTACAGCAAAACTCACATAAAAGACACATGGTAAACATTATAAGACTCCATACCGTCTTCCTTGTTGTTCAAAACTCAATACTAGATGTTATCTAGACTCTAGAGAAACCAAATATGCAAACCAAATTAGCAAGCTCTAAGTATTTCTTCATTAATGGGTGCAAAGTATATGATGCAAGAGCTTAAACATGAGCACAACAATTGCCAAGTATCAAATTATCCAAGACATTTTAGAGTTACTACATGTAGCATTTTCCAATTCCAACCATATAACAATTTAACGAAGATGAAACTTCGCCTTGAATACTATGAGTAGAGCCTAAGGACATACTTGTCCATATGCTACAGACGGAGCGTGTCTCTCTCCCATAAAGTGAATGCTAGGATCCATTTTATTCAAACAAAACAAAAAACAAAAACAAACCGACGCTCCAAGCAAAGTACATAAGATGTGACGGAATAAAAATATAGTTTCGGGGAGGAACCTGATAGTGTTGTCGATGAAGAAGGGGATGCCTTGGGCATCCCCAAGCTTAGACGCTTGAGTCTTCTTAATATATGCAGGGGTGAACCACCGGGGCATCCCCAAGCTTAGAGCTTTCACTCTGCTTGATCATATTGCATCATACTCCTCTCTTGATCCTTGAAAACTTCCTCCACACCAAACTCGAAACAACTCATTAGAGGGTTAGTGCATAATAAAAATTCACATGTTCAGAGGTGACACAATCATTCTTAACACTTCTGGACATTGCATAAAGCTACTCGGACATTAGTGGATCAAAGAAATTCATCCAACATAGCAAAAGAGGCAATGCGAAATAAAAGACAGAATCTGTCAAAACAGAACAGTCCGTAAAGATGGATTTTATTAGGCCACCAGACTTGCTCAAACGAAAATGCTCAAATTGAATTAAAGTTGCGTACATATCTGAGGATCATGCTCGTAAATTGGCTTAATTTTCTGAGATACCTGCAGGGAGATAGACCCAGATTCGTGACAGCAAAGAAATCTGGAACTGCGCAGTAATCCAAATCTAGTACTTACTTTTCTATCAAAGACTTTACTTGGCACAACAAAACTCAAAACTAAGATAAGGAGAGGTTGCTACAGTAGTAAACAACTTCCAAGACACAAATATAAAACAAAAAATACTGTAGTAAAAACGTGGGTTGTCTCCCATAAGCGCTTTTCTTAACGCCTTTCAGCTAGGCGCGAAAGTGTTTCTCAAGTGTTATCGAAGGGTGGTGCACCTACAGCGGGGTTTGGAGTTTTCTCAATCATGCATAGTATATTGGATACATAAGTTTCAGCGTCTCCCTTTTCATTAGTCTTGGGCTTGCTACTCTCATCAAACAAATTTTCAGGAACAAGCCAAGCATAGTTATGTTCTAGTGCATCATTCATAGATAGGAGTTTACATGGTATTGGTGCTTTGATCTCCCCACCATCATTAGCATTATTAGTGTACCTTATCCTATCCATATCCATTTTTTCAAGGAGGCTAACAAAATTAGTATGAGAACCAAGCATATTAAATTTTAGCAAAGACCTTTCTAGCCTCTCTTGCTAGACCACCAAATTCTCTAAGAAGGGTTTCTAAAATAAAATCTTTCTTTTCCCCCTCTTCCAAATCACCAAGTGTAAGAAACATGTGTTGGATTATAGGATTAAGGTTAACAAATTTAGTTTCCAACAGGCGAACTAAAGCAAGCAGAGAGCAATTTCATAAGTAGGAGCAAGTTCTACCAAGTGTCTATCTTCAAAATCTTCAACGGTACTAACATGGGTGAAAAATTCTTCTATATTGTTCCTCCCAATTATAGACCCTTGTCCTACCGGTATGTTCTTTGTGGTAAAATTAAAAGGAAACATGATGAATTAAGTAAAGTAAATGCAAGTAACTAATTTTTTTGTGTTTTTGATATGGAAACCAAGACAGCAAGTAAAGTAAAGCTAGCAACTAATTTTTTTGTGTTTTGATATAATGCAGCAAACAAAGTAGTAAATAAAATAAAGCAAGACAAAAACAAAGTAAAGAGATTGAGAAGTGGAGACTCCCCTTGCAGCCGTGTCTTGATCTCCCCGACAACGGCGCCGTAAATTTGCTTGATGCGTGTAGTTGACACGTCCGTTGGGAACCCCAAGAGGAAGGTGTGATGCGCACAGCGGCAAGTTTCCCTCGCAAGAAACCAAGGTTTAATCGAACCAGTAGGAGTCAAGAAGCACGTTGAAGGTTGATGGCGGCGGGATGTAGTGCGGCGCAACACCGGAGATTCCGGCGCCAACGTGGAACCCGCACAACACAACCAAAGTACTTTGCCCCAACGAAACAGAGTGAGGTTGTCAATCTCACCGGCTTGCTGTAACAAAGGATTAACCGTATTATGTGGAAGATGATTGTTTGCGGAGAAAATAGTAAAACAAGTATTGCAGACAGATTTGTATTTCAAGTATTAAAGAATGGACCGGGGTCCACAGCTCACTAGAGGTGTCTCTCCCATAAGATAAAAGCATGTTGGGTGAACAAATTACAATCGGGCAATTGACAAATAGAGAGGGCATAACAATGCACATACATGACATGATAAGTATAGTGAGATTTAATTGGGCATTACGACAAAGTACATAGACCGCCATCCAACCGCATCTATGCCTAAAAAGTCCACCTTCGAGGTTATCATCCGAACCCCTCCAGTATTAAGTTGCAAAGCAACGGACAATTGCATTAAGTATGGTGCGTAATCTAATCAACAACTACATCCTCTGGACATAGCGCCAATGTTTTATCCCTAGTGGCAACAACACAACACAACCTTAGAACTTTCGTCACATCGTCCTGGTGTCAATGCATGCATGAACCCACTATCGAGCATAAATACTCCCTCTTGGAGTTAAAAGTAAAAACTTGGCCAGAGCCTCTACTAGAAACGGAGAGCATGCAAGATCATAAACAACACATATGTAATAACTTGATAATTGACATGACATGGTATTCTCTATCCATCGGATCCCGACAAACACAACATAGAGTATTACAGATAGATGATCTTGATCATGTTAGGCAGCTCACAAGATCCAACAATGAAGCACAATGAGGAGAAGACAACCATCTAGCTACTGCTATGGACCCATAGTCCAGGGGTGAACTACTCACTCATCACTCCGGAGGCCACCATGGCGGTGTAGAGTCCTCCGGGAGATGAATCCCCTCTCCGGCAGGGTGCCGGAGGAGATCTCCAGAATCCCCCGAGATGGGATCGGCGGCGGCGGCGTCTCGCAAGGTTTTCCGTATCGTGGTTTTTCGCATCGGGGTTTCGCGACGGAGGCTTTAAGTAGGCGGAAGGGCAGAGTCGGGGGCCGGACGAGGGGGCCACACCATAGGGCGGCGCGGCCCCCCTAGGCCGCGCCGCCTTGGGTGTCGCCACCTCGTGGCCCCACTTCGTATGTTCTTCGGTCTTCCGGAAGCTCCGTGGAAAAATAGGCCCCCGGGTCTTCGTTTCGTCCAATTCCGAGAATATTTCGTTACTAGGATTTCTGAAACCAAAAACAGCAGAAAACGTGAACCGGCACTTCGGCATCTTGTTAATAGGTTAGTTCCAGAAAATGCACGAATATGACATAAAGTGTGCATAAAACATGTAGGTATCATCAATAATATGGCATAGAACATAAGAAATTATCGATACGTCGGAGACGTATCAATGATGAACACATTGCGTAGGATTACACGAACCCTCAATGCCGGAGTTAACAAGCTCCACAATAATGCTCATATTTTAGTAACCTTTAGTGTAAGATAAATCAAAAGACTAACCCAAGTACTAACATAGCATGCACACTGTCACCTTCATGCATATGTAGGAGGAATAGATCACATCAATATTATCATAGCAATAGTTAACTTCGCAATCTACAAGAGATCATGATCATAGCATAAACCAAGTACTAACACGGTGCACACACTCGTCACCTTTGCACACGTGCAGGAGGAATAAAACTACTTTAATAACATTGCTAGAGTAGCACATAGATAAATTGTGATACAAACACATTGCAATCATAAAGAGATATAAATAAGCACCTCACTATGCCATTCAACAAGTGAATAAGTATTCTGTGAAATATAGCCTAAGAGACCCACACGGTGCACACACCGTCACCTTTACACACGTGGGACAAGGAGTCTCCGGAGATCACATAAGTAAAACTCACTTGACTAGCATAATGACATCTAGATTACAAGCATCATCATATGAATCTCAATCATGTAAGGCAGCTCATGAGATTATTGTATTGAAGCACATAGGAGAGAGATTAACCACATAGCTACCGGTACAGCCCCGAGCCTCGATGGAGAACTACTCCTCCTCATGGAAGCAAGCAGCGGTGATGAAGATGGCGGTGGAGATGGCAGCGGTGTCGATGGAGAAGCCTTCCGGGGCACTTCCCCGCTCCGGCAGGTGCCGGAACAGCAGACTCATGTCCCCCGGATCTTGGCTTCGCGATGGCGGCGGCTCCGGAAGGTTTTCCGTATCGTGGTTCTTCGCATCGGGGGTTTCGCGACGGAGGCTTTAAGTAGGCGGAAGGGCAGAGTCGGGGGCCGGACGAGGGGGCCACACCATAGGCGGCGCGGGCCCCCTTGGCCGCGCCGCCTTGTGGTGTCGCCACCTCGTGGCCCCACTTCGTATGTTCTCCGGTCTTCCGGGAAGCTCCGTGGAAAAATAGGCCCCCGGGTCTTCGTTTCGTCCAATTCCGAGAATATTTCGTTACTAGGATTTCTGAAACCAAAAACAGCATAAAACGGAACTGGCACTTCGGCATCTTGTTAATAGGTTAGTTCCAGAAAATGCACGAATATGACATAAAGTGTGCATAAAACATGTAGGTATCATCAATAATATGGCATAGAACATAAGAAATTATCGATACGTCGGAGACGTATCACTTACTTACGAATGTTGAAAGCATTGAGACAATTTTCATCAAACTTAAACCGAACATCTTTTTCTAAAAGATTAGTAAGGGGTCTTGCTATCTTAGAAAAATTCCTCATGAATCTTCTGTAGAACCCGACGTGACCAAGGAAACTTCTTATATCTTTGATGTCTTGTGGAGGTGTTATTTTCTCTATGGCTTTCACTTTTGACTTGTCAACTTCTATGCCTTTTCCCGAGATCTTGTGCCCAGGTACTATCCCTTCTTGAACCTTAAAGTGGCACTTCTCCTAGTTCAAGACTAGATTAGTATCCTCGCATCTCGGCAACACTTTATGAAAAAATTATGCAAGCAAAGGTTAAATGAAGTTCCATAGACGGAAAATTCGTCCATGAACACTTCCATTATATGCTCAATATAATCGGCAAATATAGTAGTCATGCATCTTTGAAAAGTAGCTGGAGCATTGCGTAATCCAAAAGGCATTCTACGATAAGCATATAATCCAAATGGACAAGTGAAAGTTGTTTTCAATTGATCTTCCGGGTGAACGACTATTTGGGAGAACCCAGAATATCCATCAAGATAACAAAAATGCAAATTCTTAGCAAGTCTTTCTAGATTTTGATCTACAAAAGGCAATGGGTAATGATCTTTCCTAGTTTCATTATTCAATTTTGTAAAATCAATGCACATCCTATGTCCTACAACAATTCTGGTTGGGACATTATGTTTATTTGGTACAATAATAAATCCTCCTTTATCAGGAACACAATGAATATGACTCACCCAGTCTTTCTTTGACATGATAGGTGATACCTGCATCAAGGAGGCGGATGATTTTCTTTCTTACCACTTCCTTCATTTTAGGCTTATGTTTCCTATGAAAATCTGCAACTGGTTGGGCTCCAGCTTCCATGAATATTCGATGAGTGGCTATTGATGTTGTGCAGTTGCACACCGTTGGGGAACCCCAAGAGGAAGGTATGATGAGCACAGTAGCAAGTTTTCCCTCAGTAAGAAACCAAGGTTTAATCGACCAGTAGGAGAAAGGAATGACTTCTGAAGGTGTTGCTAACTGACTTGTGGCAGGGTGCACTACCGGCGTCAGCAACAACGTGGAACCTGCACACAACACAACCAAAGTACTTTTCCCCAACTTACAGTGAGGTTGTCAATCTCACCGGTTTTTCTAAAAACAAAGGATTAACTGTATAGTGTGGAAAGAGATGTTTGTTTGCAGTGGAATTAAAGTGAACATTGCTTGCAGTAAAAAAACAGAACAGGTGTTTGATGTCTACGCACGCTTCTATTCCTGTAGACAGTGTTGGGCCTCCAAGAGCAAAGGTTTGTAGAACAGCAGCAAGTTTCCCTTAAGTGAATCACCCAAGGTTTATCGAACTCAGGGAGGTAGAGGTCAAAGATAGCCCTCTCAAGCAACCCTGCAATTAAGATACAAGAAGTCTCTTGTGTCCCCAACACACCTAATACACTTGTCAGATGTATAGGTGCACTAGTTCGGCGAAGAGATAGTGAAATACAAGTAATATGGATGATTGTAAGTAGTAATTGCAATCTGAAATAAAGATGGCAGCAAGCAAACATGTAACAGAACTTGTTGGAAACGGGGTTTCAATGCTTAGAAACAAGGCCTAGGGATCATACTTTCACTAGTGGACACTCTCAACAATGATCACATAACTGAATAAATAAATGCTAATCTCAAACACTCTCTTGTTGGATAACAAACGCCATTCATTGTGTAGGGCTACAAGAGCACCCTCAAGCCGGAGTAAACAAGCTCCACAACTTCATAAAGGAATCACACACGATGCGTGCACTGTCACCGTCACACCGTGGAGAGTGAATCCGGAGTTCATATTAAAGTAACATCTAGAGTGCATAATAGACCGTTGCAATTTAGACCGAGTACTAACATAGCATACACACTGTCACCAATAGCTATGAAAGGGGGAATAGATCGCATCAATACTATCATAGTAATAGTTAACTTCATAATCTACAAGAGATTACAATCATAATCTACGCCAAGTACTACATGATGAACACACTGTCAACTTTACATCATGGAGGAGGAATAGACTACTTTAATAACATCACTAGAGTAGCACATAGATTAATAGTGATACAAAGCTCATGATCACATAAAGATCACACCATGGGAGAGAGAGATGAACCACATAGCTACCGGTAGAGCACTTAGCCTCGGGGGAGAACTACTCCCTCTTCATCATGGGAGACAGCAACGGCGATGAAGATGGCGGTGGTGTCGATAGAGATGACTTCCGGGGGCACTTCCCCATCCCGGCGGCGTGCCGGAACAGAGATTCTGTCCCCCGAAACTTGTCTTCGCGATGGCGGCGGCTACGGAACTCTTCGTGGAATATGACTGGATGTTTTAGGGTTTTCGCGACGGAGAGAATATATAGGCGAAGGGGCGATGTCGGTGGAGCCAGGGGCTCCCTCCCCATAGGTCGGCGCGGCCAGGGGGCCACCCACGCCGCCATAGGGTGTGGGTCCCCTGCTGCCCTTCCTTGACTCCTCTTCGGTGTTCTGGAAGACTCCGTGGAAAATAGGGCCGTGGGCTTTTGTTTCGTCCAATTTCGAGAATATTTCCTGTGTAGGATTTCTGAAACCAAAAACAGCAGAAAACAGGAACTGGTGCTTCGGCATCTTGTTAATAGGTTAGTTCCGGAAAATGCATCAAAACGATATAAAGTATGAATAAAACATGTAGGTATTGTCATAAAACTAGCATGGAACATAAGAAATTATAGATACGTTGGAGACGTATCAAGCATCCCCAAGCTTAGTTCCAACTCGCCCTCGAGTAGGTAAACGATAACAAGGATAATTTCTTAAGTGACATGCTACCAACATGATCTTGATCAATAATATTGTAAAGCATATGAGATGAATGAAGTGATTTAAAGCAATGGTAAAGATAATGACTAAACAACTGATCATATAGCAAAGACTTTTCATGAATAGTACTTCCAAGACAAGCATCAATAAGTCTTGCATAGGAGTTAACTCATAAAGCAATAGATTCTTAGTAGAAGGTTTTGAAGCAACACAAAGGAAGATATAAGTTTCAGAGATTGCTTTCAACTTCAACATGTATATCTCATGGATAATTGTCAACACAAAGTAATATGATGAATGCAAATAACCAAGTATGTAAGAATCAATGCACACAGTTGACACAAGTGTTTGATTCTAAGGTAGAAAGAAGTAGGTAAACTGACTCAACATAAAGTAAAAGAAAGGCCCTTCGCAGAGGGAAGCATGGATTACTCATGTGCTAGAGCTTTTTATTTTGGAAACATGGAAACAATTTTGTCAACGGTAGTAATAATTCATATGTGTTATGCATAAAACATCCTATAAGTTGCAAGCCTCATGCATCGAATACCAATAGTGCTCGCACCTTGTCCTAATTAGCTTGGATTTCCATGGATTATCATTGCATTACCTATGTTTCAACCAAGTATCACAAAGGGGTACCTCTATGCCACCTGTACAAAGGTCCAAGGAGATAGATCGCATTTGATTTCTCAATTTTGATAGATCTCATCTTGAGGACATCCATACCGGGACAACATAGAAAACAGATAATGGACTCCTCTTTAATGCTTAAACATTCAACAACAGATAATATACTCATAAGAAATTGAGGATTAATGTCCAAACTGAAACTTCCACCATGATTCATGGCTTTAGTTGGCAGCCCAATGTTCTTCTCTAACAATATGCATACTCAAACCATTTAATCATGACAAATCACCCTTACTTCAGACAAGACGAACATGCATAGCAACTCACATGATATTCAACAAAGGTGTAACAGTTGATGGCGTCCCCAGAAACATGATTACCTCTCAACAAGCAACTTATAAGAAATAAGATACATAAGCGATATATTCAATACCACAATAGTTTTAAGCTATTTTCCCATGAGCTATGTATTGCAAAGACAAGGAATGAAAATTTAAAGGTAGCACGCAAGCAATTTACTTGGAATGGCAGAAAAATACCACATAGTAGGTAGATATGGTGGACACAAATGGCATGGGTTTTGGATGCACGAGAAGCATTCCCTCTCAGTACAAGGCTTTGGCTAGCAAGGTTGTTTGAAGCAAACACAAGTATGAACCGGTACAGCAAAACTTACATAAGAACATATTGGAAGCATTATAAGACTCTACACTGTCTCCTTGTTGCTCAAACACTTTTACCAGAAAATATCTAGACTTTAGAGAGACCAATCATGCAAACCAAATTTCAACAAGCTCTACAGTAATTCTCCACTAATAGGTTCAAACTACATGATGCAAGAGCTTAAACATGATCTATTTGAGAACTCAAAACAATTGCCAAGTATCAAATTATTCAAGACCATATACCAATTATCACATGAAGCATTTTCTGTTCCAACCAAATAGCAATGAAGCAGCTTTCAACTTTAGCCAAGAATATTAAATTAAAACAAAGAACACAAGTGTTCATATGAAAAAGCGGAGCGTGTCTCTCTCCCACACATGGATTGCTAGGATCCGAATTTATTCAAACAAAAACAAAAATAAAAGCACACAGACGCTCCAAGTAAAGCACATAAGATGTGACGAAATAAAAATATAGTTTCACTAGAAGTGACCTGATAAGTTGTTGATGAAGAAGGGGATGTCTTGGGCATCCCCAAGCTAAGATGCTTGAGTCTTCTTGAAATATGCATGGATGAACCACGGGGGCATCCCCAAGCTTAGACTTTTCACTCTTCTTGATCATATTATATCATCCTCCTCTCTTGATCCTTGAAAACTTCCTCCACACCAGACTCAAAACAATCTCATTAGAGGGTTAGTGCATAATCAAAAATTCACATGTTCAGAGAGGACACAATCATTCTTAACACTTCTGGACATTACTCAAAGCTACTGAAAGTTAATGGAACAAAGAAATCCATTCATCACAGTAAAAGAGGCAATGTGAAATAAAAGGCAGAATCTGTCAAAACAGAACAGTCCGTAAAGACGAATTTTTTAGAGGCACTTAACTTGCTCGGATGAAGAAGCTCAAATTGAATGAAAGTTGCGTACATATCCGAGGAACACGCATGAATTTTGGCAGAATTTTTAGAGTCTCCTACAGAGAGATCTACTCAAATTCGTGACAGCTAAAAATCTGTTCCTGCGCAGAAATCCAAATCTAGTATCAACTTTACTATCAAAGACTTTACTTGGCACAACAATGCAATAAAATAAAGATAAGGAGAGGTTGCTACAGTAGTAACAACTGTAGCAAAATAAAATCATGGGTTATCTCCCAAGAAATGCTTTCTTTATAACCATTAAGATGGGCTCAGTAATTTTAATGATGCACTCGCAAGAAATAAGAGTTGAAGCAAAGAGAGCATCAAAAGCAAGTATGAAACACTTTTAAGTATAACCCACTTCCTATGAAAAGGAATCTTGTAAATAAACAAGTCATGTAAGCATAATGCAATAAGCATAGGAAGACAAGACAAGCGCAACTTCAAGATTCTCAACATAAAGAGGGGAAACTTAATATTATTAAGATGCATATAACCATGTTTCCATCTCTCATAATAACTTTCAGTAGCATCATGAACAAACTCAACAATATAACTATCACATAAAACATTCTTATTCATGTTTGCTTGCTGCCATCTTTATTATTGATACGTTGGAGACGTATCAGTGTTTGCAGTAGATGATTTTATCAATGTAAAAGAAAGGACCGGGGTCCACAGTTCACTAGAGGTGTCTCTCCATAAAGATAAATAACATGTTGGTTGAACAAATTACAGCTGATCAATTGACAGAATAAATACCAAACATGAAAAGATGATTACTATGAGATTCATTTGGACATTACAACATAATACATAAACTGTAATCCAACTGCGTCTATGACTAATAATCCACCTTCCGGTTAGCGTCTGCACCCCTTCAGTATTAAGTTACAAGCAACAGATTATCGCATTAAGCAGTGTGTGTAAAGTAAAAAATAGAATTATCCTTAGACAAAGCATTGTTGTTTTCTCCCTAGTAGCAACAACCCATCTACAACCTTAGAAGTTATTGTCACTCTTCCATATTACTAGAGGCATGAACCCACTATCGAGCATAAATACTCCCTCTTGGAGTTACAAGCATATACTTGGCTAGAGCATCTACTAGCAACGGAGAGCATGCAAGATCACAAATAACATATGACAAGTATATAATCGATCTCAACCTAGTATTCAATATTCATCGGATCCCAGCAAACACAACATGTAGCATTACATAAAGATGATCTTGATCATGATAGGCAGCTCACAAGATCTAAACATAAAGCATAAATTGGAGAAGACAATTATCTAGCTACTGCTATGGACCCGTAGTCCGGAGATAAACTACTCACACATCACTTTGGAGGCGGGCATGGCAATGTAGAGGCCTCTGGTGATGATCTCCCTCTCCGGCAGGGTGCTGGGAAGAGCTTCAGAATCCTCCCAAGCTAGGGTCAGCGATGGCGACCGCAACGGAACTTTTCGTGGATGGAGGCTCAGGTATTTAGGTTTTTCCAAACAGGTGAATGAATAGGCGGAAGGGCAAGGTCGGTGGGTGCCCGATGGGCCCACACCACCCGTTGGCGCGGCTAGGGGGTGGGCCGCGCCAAGGCCTGGTGTGGCCACCTCGTGGCGCCCCTTCGTCTCCCCTCTGGACTCCGTCTTCCTTATAGTAAAATAGGAACTTCGGCTTTTGTTTCGTCCAATTTCGAGAATATTTCCTGTACAACTTTTCTGAAATACAAAACAGCAGAAAATAGGGAACTGACACTGTGGCATCTTGTCAATAGGTTAGATCCGGAAAATGTATAAAAGTGCAACGAAATGTAATCAAAATATATAGAAATTGGTGCAAAACAAGCATGGAGCATCAAAAATTATAGATACGTTTGCAACGTATCAGCTATTGAGGGACTAATCCCTTTCAAGTCATCCAAAGAATATCCAAAAGCCTTACGATGCATTTTAAGTACCATCATTATCCGTTCTTCCTCTTTTTCTGAAAGGTTAGTACTCACAATAACCAGATATCTATTTGTCTCATCTAAGAACTTATATTTTAAATCTGGAGGAAGATGTTTCAGTTCTGGAGGTAGTAAATCTTCATCTCCCTTTCTTTCAGGTACTTCATACTTCTAATTAGTTGAGTATCAGCTGTAGGGAAGGATTCCAAATATTTTACAATATTTATTTTGGTTCGATCCTATCAGATTATTTTCATTTCCAAGTAAACTTACCTCTAAATCATCTTCAGGAGTATTATAAAGTATTGCGAAAAGAGTAGCAAGATCAACTTCCTCCTCGAAGTCCTCTTCTTCAATAATTGGTTTATGAGTGAATTTCGAGAAATGAAAACTCATCACTTCCTCCCCAAACTTAAGAGATATTTTCTTTGCTGCAGTCAATATTAGCTCCTGTAGTGTTTAAGAAAGTTCTTCCAAAAATGATTGGACAATGAGAATCAATTGGCATATCAATGACAACAAAATCAATGATATAAGTGTAAGGTCCTATTGTAATAGGTACTTCTTTTATTACTCCCATAGAAACTCTAACAGTCCTATCAGCTAACATTATTGTCATATCTCTATGTCTTCTAATTGTGAATGCTCAAGTTCATATTGGATAGCAAAATAAAATCTACAAGGAATAACAGTAATGGATGTTCCAATATCACAGAGTACATAATAAGAGGATCCACTAAAAGTGCAATGTAAAACACGTTTTCCCACACCTCTTGCTCTAACCATACCTTCTACAAACTGTGAGGCTTCAGAATCGAGCTCAACTATGTTGTAAACGCAAGACCTGTGATACGAAAGACAGGCCATTCTCCAGACTAGAGATCTTAGTTTCGAGAATCATCCTACTGGAGAACCTTCTTGCTTTGTCTTTCCCTTATCTTGCTAGCTCTATACCAGTGCTTGAAATAGGCATGTGCAAACATAGCTAAAATACTTTCCTTAGTTACCTCACTCTCTCCATTTGCAGCTTCATGAGTAGGTTCCTCGTTACTAATTTTTAAATATGATGCTCTTACCTTTCTTACCTCCTCTTCCTTTTGTTCTGCAAGGAGTTGAGCTCGGATGTGCCTTGCCACTGTCATTGGGAAAGGTAGCGGCTCATTGTAAGGCATCCTTTCAATAGGCACCACTTTGAGTACTTCAGCTTGAACTTGTGTTTCTTCTATAGTTTGAGGTGGCGGAGTGTAATGAAGCCATTCTTTCTTGGGTACTTAATGAACTATGTAAAATCTTGAAGAACATCCAATACCATAACATCATCGAGATTAATCTTGTTAGCCGTTTCTTTTAATTGCATGGTGTTTTTATAAGAATTGAAACAATCATATTAAATTTGTATTTCTCCCTCACTACCAAGATCAAAGCCCCATGATACTCTATTTCTATGAACTTTGTCTAGGCGTATCCAAGCTTGCTTGGCTGTGAGTTTCATAAAAGATCCACCGGGTAAAAAATCTAATTCCCTTTTATTATCTTGTTCTAGTCCTCCATAAAAGATATGTAAAACGTACAAAAGGTGGTAAATCGTGATGGGGACATTGTTGAACCATACCTTTGAACCTGAGATATGCTCTCATTAAGATTTCGCCGTGGCGATTCTTCAAATTTGTTATAGCCCTTCTTGCTTATGCGGACATAAATTTGGGATAGAACCCGAAATAAAAATTCCTTCATAAGATTCTCCCAAGTATCAATCTTTTCTGGAGGGCAAGTTCTATACCAAGGTAATGCAGTGTTGGTTAGAGATTGACTAAACAATTTAAGCTTAAGTTCATCATGAGTGTAGTTTCTCAATTTAATTGTCCAACACAACTCAGTAAAAGAATGCAAATGACTATAAGGATCCTCATCGAGATCATCTCCTGCAAAACTATTCTCCTTCATAATAGCAATAAAACATGGATGAATAGAATATCCTATGTTACTCCCATTGGGAATTTCTTAATGAACCCTCGGTTGAATCTTGTGAGGTATTCAGCTGCATCAAGTTTATTCATAAGCCCGAGAGCATCCATGGTATTACCTGAAACTGTCAAACAACTTTAGTAAAAACAATAATAAATAAGAAACTAAGAACAAAGACCAAAAGCGCTGAGGTCCCTGGCAACGGCGCCGTAAAAATAGTTTGATAACTGCAAGAACACAGATCAGTTGTAGCTAGTTTCGAAATAAGAGTATCGAACCACGAGGAGCTACTTATTTGGGTCTTAATGCCCGTTGCTACTTTCTACTAAAGATTACTTAACAATTGTTTTCTAATCTCAAAATGCTTAAAAAGGGGTGTTGTAAATGGTTGCAAATAAAGTAAATAAAACAGTAAATACGTTGTATGAAATGGGTTGAAACATAATAAGACAAAGTGTTCTCACAGATTATTGGATCCACCTCTAGCACTAGGATTTATGTTAATTAAGATAAAATATACTTTTAAGCATGTTGTGTGTGGGAAAGCTCTGTAATAAGATGCGCCCAGAAAGTCATCGGCCATCGCATCTCTAAATAACCAGAGCATATAGCCTTATGCAAATCACATATGGACTATTGCTATTAAGGGGTTTACCCAGTGGTTATCGATATGAGCTTTGTGAATCCCTCTTATCCCCCTTATTCATGTGTCAAAGCGTCGATACGGTAATGTCACTTCCCGCCGTTCATTTTACCACACTTCAAAGAGTAGTTCCCTCTCAAAACCATATGACATATATTACATGTTGCACAACACGTAATATCAAGATAGAAAACTAACACACATTAATACTTAAAACCGTAGATCATCTTAGATTCATATCATATTCATGCTAGGATTTCTCCATCTCCCGAAGAACTTATAGGACTACTCACACATGCATGGAGACAATCAAGAACATCATCACAATCTTGTGGAAGGAATTAAAGGAATGGAACAAATTCGAATACAAATCCACAATAGCAATCAAGATTACAACTATGGTTGGAGGATGATGATGGTGGAGATGCAGCGGTTGATGATGATGAAAGGGATGATGCTTTGTCCTCCGAGGATCCACGTAGCAGCCTGGATCTTGTCTTCTCCAAAGTTCCTTCTTGAGATCTGATCTGGGGCGGTGTTTCTCGGTTTCACGGAACTGTGTGTGTCTGATATCTGATCCGTCTACGGAAGGTGAAAGTATTTAGCGAGGCGGTGCTTCTGGAAGGTGGTACGGGTGGACGGTATGGGCGGGCCTTGCCCGACCAATGCCCATTAAAGCTGCTAGAAGCTGTCCTCGCATTGTCCTTTCACCCAGGTGCATTATTAAGTGCAAAAATGATTTCTATCACGTCAAAATGCCAGAAAATGACAGTTTTCATGATATTTCAGTATTGACTTATTATCCTGAGATCCTATGTAGACAAGCATAAAAGGTCGCGGTAGCGCGGTGAAATACAAAAAGTCTTACCACTACTCGATGATATCTTGATAAAATAACAATGCAAAAACACGCTAAACTTTCACTCATCACTTATCATCCCAGAACCTTATTCCCGAGCCATCCTTAATATATACTGAACGAACAATATGAGAATAAGTATTTCTTTGTCGCCATTAGACCAACCTGGAAATAATAGTCCAAGGTTTCCAATAAACCCGAGACAATGCACATGAGCCTATTATTTCATTTTTAGAATAGTTTCCACACCCTATCTTCGATAAGAAGTTTAAATAACCATTTACTTGCTAGAAGGACTCTCATTGATCTTAGGGTGGCAAACTACATTCTATATTTAGCCAGTCAATATTAATTTTTTTCGCTATCTCCTTGCCAAAAGAATTTGAATCGGAAATAATTTAATCTTTGCTACGAAATTGAAACTAGATGGGTTAGCAAAATAAATAACTTGATGTTTCGTGTATGTTTAAGCTTGTGTCTCATTGTAGCGTATGTGACATCGGTGGTCACTCTCTTCTTGTTAATTTGCAATGCTATTCTTTTGGCGAAGTTTTTTTTTTCTAAGAGCCAAAATCAGACAAACTTGACTTTTCAACATTCAAAAACTAGATAGATTTGATCGCTAGCCTTATTCAAAGCGGTTTGACCAATTATGTCATTGTGTCTAAACACACCTAAAAACTAATAGATGCAATAGAATCATGAAGAACCGGGACTAAATGTTTTAGAATAATATATCTATATGTATAAATAAGTGGAATGTTTCTTGAAACGTGAAACATATTTTATTTTGAAAACCTCAACTTCTACAAAAAAAATAGCACCTATTGAAAACTCAAAATAATAAAATAAAAAACAAAAGGTTATTTCATGCAATTACAAAAATATGGGCATATTATAGATGGAAAAAATGAAGAAATATAGAAGATGGTTAAAACCTTTATCTTTCCTAAAGGGCACATAATTCAAGTACTCCATTCGCGGGAAATAAACATATTTTATGTTCAGGAATGTCATATACTTCTTACTTTTCTACCTTACCTTTCCCATTGAAAAATGTAGTACTTAATTCATGTTTTCATCACTCATTTGATAAATATTATTTCTTTGAATAATCTTCATCTTAGACTTTATCTTTTCCATTTATTTTATATATGTTGATTGGGCCGTGACATGTGTAAGACCATTTTCACGTTATGAGTCAACCCACTTTAATATGAGTGGGCTACCAATATTACCAATATGTTTGGTAATTGGCTTAAAGGAGTAGATAGAAAATCTAAGGCGTTTATCCGAATTGGGGTGTCTGCCTTATGTTGGTCTATTTGGAGGGTCAGAAATGATACTCCCTCCGTTCCTTTCTATAATGCCTATTGTTTTTTCGCTTTTGTTTCAGAATATAAGAGTAAAGCTATATTTTTTTGCATAGAACCCCTTCCACCGATCTGTTCCCGTCTAGAAAATCTGGAAACGAATCTGTTCCTGTCCAGTAAATCTGGAAACCAATCTGTTCCCGTCCAGAAAATGTGGAAACCAATCTGATTATAGAAAGAATAGCGGGAGAGGGAGTACATGACGCGATCGGTTATGGAAACAAGATTATTTTCTGAGATCTTATTTCAGTTTCCTATTTTGTTTCTAAGATTGCTAGGGGGTATTGTATCAAAAAATGGCTTGCGCTAATTTCCGTGCCAAAATACAATAGGCACTATAGAAAGGAACGGAGGGAGTATTATCTTTAATAAAAAAGTCTCTTTTCATTTCTTGCAGGTTATTCACATGGTCTCCCATTGGGTCCAGCTTTGGGCTCTACTATCCCCGGAGGGATTGCGGGATACCATGGCTTCTGGATGCACACGTCTCCCCGATGGTCGCTCAGGATATCTTGTGTCAGGCTGGTTGGCGGCATACTAGAGGACTATGTTGAGTTGTAGTCGTAGTATGCATTTCTTTCGGTGGTTGATTCTTGTATCAATCCTCGAGCATGTGTTATTTGTAAACTATACTTTTGGATCTTTTTAATAAATGGCCGTGTGCATCGTCATGATGCAGAAGCCGGGGTACATCCCCATTTCGAAAAAAAATATGAGTGGGCTACCACAGTAGTCATGTATGGGTAGTTGGGTACTTCATGGCCATGCTCGTGTGATTGAGCTAACAATTGTTAGACCAGAAACGGGTCGTTTTAATCACTATAATTCATAGTGGTGCATGTGTGCAAATACCTGATGGGAGCATAGCGCGTGTGCTCAGTGTGTCGGTCTTTTTTTGTGAGCCCTTCTCTGCGCGGGTATTTCCGTGTTTCGATAAACAATACTCCAGTATTTGCTTCATCGATCACTGGTGTACTTGATGAACAGTATGGAAAAAAAAAAGATAAAGACTACACTGTCTACATTGAGCACGTTTGCTTTGTACAGTAGTTGAATAGTCTAGGACGAGCTGACAGAGTACCAACTCCGTGCGTGCGGCTGTACAGTAGGACGCTGCTGCGTGCCCCTTGTTGTGTTGAAAAACAGGGAACGGGGTGAAAATGATGCAGGAATCCACGCACAGAGATCAGCGTCTCGGTGCAGGTAGGTGATCATACTGCCAAATGGTTTTTATTTATTCTTTTGGAAAGGAGATTTAAAGTACTACTCCTGTACAAGAAATTAATTAAATTGCCAGGGCCTTTAGCCTGCCTTGCACGCGCGAGCACGGCATGACAAATTAATTAGACTGAGTAGTATGTGGCACCAAAAGATGCTTCAACGACGCCTTTCAAGCGAGTCCTTTTGGATAGCAATCGTGATAATAATATTCCCTCTCTCACAGTTTATAAGGCGTGTGCATACTCCTAGATCGCAAATTTAATCAAGTTAGTATTAATTATATGTTATAAAAATTATATCATTAGAAAGTTTAGATGTTTTATTTTCTAATGATATAATTTTTGCATTATATAATCTAAATTATATAGATCAAATTGACGACCTAGAGATACGGGAAAAACTAGTAAACTGAGACGGAGGGAGTACTACTGTATTTTCAATACATGCGGACTTGGAGCGAGTAATGATGATGAGCTTTTTGGGATAGATCGATGCGAGTAGCTACGAAAAGAGAGTGAAGACAAATGGAACCTACTCGTGCCACACACTTCTTTTCGTAATTCATAATTACACGTATAGGTGTGGATGTTTCCGTCATCGTTCGTTGTGTTTTAAAATTTGGAGAGAGAAACTTTCTCTCTACCATGGTGAGCATGGATCTTAAGAAATAAATGAACAGTGACGAAAATATCCACACCCATGTGTGTAAATATAAAAGTATTTTCATTTATAAATATATGTATTTTTCGAGGAAGAAATATATTAATATCAAGATGATATTAATTACTCAACCTCTATAACAACATAATTACTAGAACAATTCTAGATATAAAGGATGCACACAGCCGAAAAAAAACAACAAGAACTAGCCAAAGTAACCAGAGACTGGCAGCAGCAAGAACAACTTGTGGTGAAGACATCAAGACCACGTAAAAGGTTCTCCAAACTCCAAAGTGATATATGCCGGAAGATAACCATGAACAAATACCGCCGTCATCCGGTCTAACTAACATAGGAAGATCTTGTGTTATCACCTTTGAGAAGATCGGGTCTCCAAACCAGTAGCGGGCGCAAAAAAAAGTCAGGTGGGCACACCCCAAGCTTTTATTTTGTATTTCCCATGCCAACATAATAAGTAGAACAATTCTAGATATAAATGATGGACACAACTAGAAAAAAAATCAAGAACCAACCAAAGTAATCAGAGACTCGCAACAGCAAGAATAACTAATGGTGAAGACATCAAGACCACGTAAAAAGTTCTCCAAAGTGACATATGCAGGAGGTAACCATGCACAAATACCGCCGTCATCCAGCCTAACCAACATGGGCAGATCTTGTGTTATCACCTTTGAGAAGATCCGGTTTCCAGACCCGTGGCCGACACAAAAAAAACACCCCCAACTTTTACTTTGCGCTGCCAATGTCTCATAAAATGTTGCCCAAACGACTAAATATAAAAAATATTCCAAAATTTCAGTGTGGGTTGGGCCCACCTAGCCGCGTCTGCCACTTCTCCACACAATGCCTTCAACAAGGAGACGACTAGAAAGTCATTATTGCCAGGTAAAACCGACAAAGGTCGGACCTAGGATTTTCACACTAGAAACTGATACCGCCAAGAATGAAGTCGAAAACTGATGCAAAACGAAAACTTTGGTTGACTCTGTTCAATTCATTGACAAAACATTTCCTGGCTCTTACCTAATTCATGTTTATCGGATTTAAATATTGAATGATTATGGTGCTCACACATACATAAACCGGATGGTTACCGGAACCAAGAGACGCATTCCAAAACTCTAAACTCAAGTAAACCGACAAATTTTTTGCCAGCCCTAGCAAGATTGACACAGAGTAACAGTGCAAAAAGCCTCCCCTTGCCTGGGGTTTTTTTGGACGGCATAAACTCCAGTCGCGTGTAAAAAAATTTAGACGACAGATGAGCATTCCCGGTGGACAATAAGGCCGACAAACAATTTTACGCCGTGATCGGTTTGATACCGGCACAAAATTGGGCCGTGGTAGGTGCCATTGAAGATCGGAACTCATTTATGCCGCACTTGCGGAAGGGGTCATTACTTATTGCACCGCGCATTGTAACTACAGTTACTTGTGGTCCCATGTTTGAGAATGGTCAACCACATCCCGCTGATTCTTGTATCACTGAGTAATGTGGCCCACCTAAACCGGGTCTTGGTTTTATATCTCGCAATATGCACAACAACCGCCCGAGCGGCGGAGGAGACTTTGGAGAGGGAGAGGCGGAAAAGTGCTCGGCGGCGAGGCAGAGGAGCGACCGGCGGCAACACGAAGATGCAAAATTAGGGGACATGATGTAGATTTGAAAGTTTCTCATTCTTGTGTAGATCCAATTCAAGGATCTTTTTCTCTAGATCTATTTTGGTATTTCGATCTCACAAGAAAATTTTATGATTTTCTTATCACCTCAACATTGTATCGCGGTGGATCTATGATCCAGAGTGGAACGGCATTTCTTTAAGTTATGGAAAAAAAGAAAATATTTATACGATCAATTCCATCGCATGATCGTCGCATTCGAGGGCAAAGAGACATGCCGCAGATTTTACGGCTGGAACTACGAAACCACACGGTCCCCTTACAAAATCTGAAGGGATAGACAGCACTCAAGGCAATTACAACATTCTTTGCTTGTAGTGTGGCAGCGAGCCCTTGATAAAGAAGGGAGTGATTTGGTAGATGAGGAGGAGGCCGTGGAGTAAGCAAGGAGTGAAGCCAAACAAGAAACTGCCCCTTTGGTGATAGCGGTTCATGATGCCCGCCTCGGTGTGTCCCAATCTCTATAGCTGGTTGTAATGTCCCAGGTTTAGAGACGATCGAGGGGTAGATTTTAGAAAGGGATGCGCATTGCATAGCAAATTCTGGGGAAATTTCGCGCTTTTAAACAAAAACTGCATCAAAGGGGAACAAGTTTCTCTCTCGACACCTTACAGGGTTAGGGTTTCGAGGGTGCGACAAACTTGCATCTCACTTAACTAGATTAGGGTTTTGAGTTGAGAGGGGAGAGTTTGAATCATCAATTTAAGTTGTATGATTGAATTCTAAGTTAAGATGGTTGATCAAGCTCAAACCAAATTTAAATTTGAATTTCAAATTCTAACATCAAGTTATTATCTCATAATTCAAACTTGAGATAATTTAATAAACAATCTTTAATAATCAAGATATAAATAGAACAATTAATATATCAAGCTCAATAGAGAAAAATTGGAGCTTTATTGATATTCACACAAGATACATTGTTTTTACAATATCCAGAATAAAATATGAACATTACAACATATTACAAGAATTGGACAAAAATAGAAAAAGAAAAGAAAAGGAAAATTACAAATCAAGGATCTATCCTAAACACTACAAGCTAAACTTCATTAACTTGATGATCTTCATGATCAATTGAGCCACAGATTGTCCCTGCACATAAACACAACAAAGGAGAAGTTATGCCAAGTGGTAAAACCACTTGGCAGGTTAGAAGAATAATGAAATTGAGTAGATATGGATCAGCTCTGCCGAGCTGATCATCTCACAAGCCAAGACACAAGCCGGGTACCATGAATTTGCACACACACACGGCTAGGCTGCTCACACACGCAGTGTGCATGCAGCACACCACACACACACAGCTGGTGAGTCACCAACGGTCGCCGTGGCTTGCTCGTCGACTCGCAGAAGGAGCAGGAGACCATATAAAACCTCCACAGTAAACCCTAGTCAATCCATCGACGAGATTGCACTGGGTAAGTTCATCAGGAAACCAAGAACACAAGAACAGCTTGAACAGTCACTGCTGTTCAACACAATTCCACCACCACAGCACATAACCAAGAGGCATCAAGCTCACCAGGAGGAGCAGGACAAGAAAATCATCCACAAGAACCACACAGAAGCAAACCCTCTACATCAACATCAAATCCTAGGAGCTGGAGTGAGGTATACCAAGCATCATGAACAAACCAGAGAGTTTTGTTCATATATAAGCATATGCATCTAGCACACAAGATCAACAGGGTATGATACCCAAGGTTGTGTCATCATCTGGTTATTAAACCATATGGTACAAGCAAGAGCAGATAGGCCACTGGTGAATCATCTAAAGGGAACAACAGACTATGACACTCAATGCATAACTCGAAGGAATCCAACCGGAGATGAGAGCACAAGCTAGCCTACATACACACTTAGCACCTACAGCTATTCAAGCCATCAGACTTAGACAAAATCATTGTCTATTTTTGATTTCAACATCAAGAGCTACTGGCAATCCAATAAATGGATCACCCGAAAGCATTTGTCCATTCACATCAAGCCAACTATGGTGGGAGCTTCCGAGCAGCCTAAGAATGGCTGCCGAGGCCACCTCAACCAACCAAAACAATCAAACCACCAAGCCAGGTACTTGCATCATCACCCAGATGGGTTCAGAGTGGGCTAGGGTACCCAACAAGTGTTGGCATCCCTCTATCCAAGCAAATTAAATCATTATGATCATCACTGTATCACAGTTCACATCATTTATCTATTCAAACAACAAGAACTGCACAGATAAATGAAATAATCAAGCTACCTATGCACTGGATCTAACAGATGATCCAATGGATCATTGCAAGCATCCACTGATGCTTGGACAAGCACCAGCATACACAAAGCCAAGCCCGTGTGACACACACACAACACAGAATAGATCACGAGTGAGGCACTCGACAACAAATAATAGTTTCTACAAGTAGCCGGTGATCATATGACCACCGAAGCTTGCAAGAGCATACCACGAGCATGCTAGACATCAATTACAAGCATCAATACATGTCGGACAAGTGAATCAGCCACTGACAACAGAACTATAGTAAAGCAGATAATCATAAATATAACATATAATTATATGCAGAAGCACACCATCAAGGGATGGTGTTGTTTAGTCCACAGGCATGCTCAAGGGAGCAGGTCTATGAATTGTAACACACTGAATTGCACCAAAAGGCACTGGTTCTTGCAAACTTGCACGGAATTGCACACTGCAATCAAGTCAGGGCAATCCATATGAATACACTTGAGAAATCAACAAGAATAGCATACAACAAAGGTGCACAGAGCAGAGTAGAAGAGCAGCAGTAGCTAGCAATTCATAGCAAC
>NC_061514.1:47832929-47876724 GCF_022539505.1 Lolium rigidum | reverse complement strand
GTGGCTGCTCGATTAAATAAATGTTTGTTTAATGAGACAATGGTATTGTAAGTTAAGTTGGGTTCACCTCGAACCCAGGAGATATCCTCTTAGGACCCAAGAGGAGCTCCGAGACGACTTGTGTTTGTGTATTGTAATAATATGTGAATGAGTTATGGACCTTGCTATGTTCTGTTGTACTACTCTGAGGGATGCGATATTTGCGGAATGGTACTTCGCGAATGTTACATCAACGACTGGCATACTACAACATGCAGTGGTATGCAGGGTCACCACACTGGTGAGGGTTAAACTAGATGTACTATATGTTGATATTATTGATTAGTAACAAGTATGTTTAGTCAAAACTATGTTTAGCAAGTAATATAAGTAGTGTCCAAATGTTTCTTTGTTTTCTGACCCTTATTACTTGCCGCATATTTACCACTTTGTACTAAATTTGCGACAGGTAATATGGATCGGAGGGAACAGTTTTTTATCAGGAATATGCTAGTCACAACTATGTGAGGAGACTATATTTATTTATCGTTGACAAACTTGACCCACTTCTTATATGGACCATAAAAAAACATTACCCATACTAACCACTCCTGTTTCGTGTCCTTTGTGTCAGCTTGGCCCGCTACTTTTGTGGTGCATAAACCAAACCATAACCCCCACTTGACACTCCTATTTTCTATACAACACTTACCACTTACATGCCGTCGTACTCGGATCCTCACTTCTTGCTCCCAGAACCATATATAGACTCCCACTCACCTTCTAGCCGCATTGCCCACTTCTCCTTACGAACCCTACCCTCTCCACGCGAAGGAGATGGTGCTAGAGTCGGGGACGTCCACGGGCGATCCCAAGCCGAAGGTTTGTTCTTCATTCCATCCAGATATCGTGTTTCTTCTTGTTTCAGATGTGTGTATGGTTTCGTATCACTCTAATTGATCTCCGTACGGTTTCAGTTCTACCCGACTTTCTTAGCTAGGCTCCCGTAGGATGAGGTAAAGGTACAAGCCAACATCATCAACCGCTCGGTGATTGCTATGCAGATCCACACCGATATTCAGTCGATCGTTGATTGTTGGGAACATCCACGCCGACATCATCAGCAGTTCGTTGATTGCTACGAGGATCCACATCGCCATGGTCAGCCGCGAGATGAATGACTTGAATAATAGAGAGGAGTTAAAGATATAAGATTTAGGTGTTCTATTTTTCTCTTCCTTTTAAATTAGATTTAGGCCTCTGAATAGAGCAGGGCTAAAGACGAAGAGAAGTCGAGTAGGTGGATGAGATTCCTTTGATAAGTGGTTGTGGTGTAATATGCTGTAATACAAATAATTATTTATCTTAATGACATAAAAAATTGCATTTAAACCGAACGGATGAACTGCTATTGTTAGCATAAATAACGATTAACTTTTCTGTCATCGATAGGTGCATGCAATACATAAAAGATAATACAGTTCAACTTATCTATGCACAACACTAAATAACCGACATATGTTAATGGATCAAGGCGTAATAATTTCCGTGTCGCGCACCAGAATGCGCGGCGTATCGCGATGTGCCAGGGAAAAAATATCGGATCTGCATTTTCAGCACCTCTCGCGATTTTTTTTTGCCGTGATAGCGCAAACGCAGCGATTATGGGTGGGTCTCGGTGCGTCCCACGTGTCATATTAGGGAGTAGGGGATGTGTGGTTGAGTAGGTTTAGTGTTACAAGATTACATATCGTGCGTGCTTGCTCAACCTCGGAATGGAAATTCTGTACTAGTCGGAAACGAGACTGTTCCCTCAAAAGACACGATCGAAAGTATTGTTTCGGAAATTATGTTTCACAAAATTCCTTTACATATTTTTGTTTTTGATTTTATGGAAAATTAAGTCGGAAAGTTTCAACGCCTAGTGGATCGGATCAGGTGTTCAGATTTCAGGTGTGCCGCGGAGAACATATCTAGTGATACCATACCTTATTTAATACCATGATACCACTATTTAAAATTTAAATTGTAAATGTCAAAAAATTTGGAACTAAAATTTTAGGTGTTCACAAGATGTGTGTTTACATACCTTGTAACTTTCATATCCAAATTCGGAATATCCTCAGAGAAACAAAAAAGAGAAATCTAGCATGAATAGTGTCACATAAAGACAAAAACTCAAAATGCCACTATTCACACAACATTTGTCTTTTTTGTTTCTCTTTGTGTATTTTAAATTTGGATCTGAAAATTTTAGACAATGTAAAGACACATCCTGTGAACAACCACAAATTTATTGTAAATTTTTTTGTCACTTACAAATTTAAATTTTGTGAAGTGGTATCATGGTATCATGTGAGGGGTGGTATCACTAGATATTTTCCCGTGTGCCGCGTCAGCCGGCACGTGTGGCGTGCTCTGCTGGGTATTGTTTTTTCGATAATGGATACTTTATTACTTGACCAAGCAATTACACATAGCCTTTGCATAAATAGAATGCACACAGCCGTCCGAGTTTTAGATATCTCAAAATAAAAACAACAAAGGCGAATTACATATCAATTATGAGCAATTGTAGAATGTCTAAGAAGATATTGTAACTCAAATTCGTAAATGATGCTGCCACCCATGTAGAGAAAAAGTATCCCTCGTCGTATCGTCCAACCGTGTACATCCTCCGTAAAAAAGATCCTGGTTCTCCACTCTCTGTAGCGCAGACCACGAACGGAGAATAGCGGTGCATCTGTAAATAACTTGCAAAAGGGAATAATTTTTATCCTTAAAAACTTTGTCATTTCTACAGAGCCATAGCGACTATATAACGGCAAACGCTCCCACCCAAATAAGTGTTCTAAACCTGTGATCAATACCATGAAACCAATTCTCAAAGATATTGGTTTCACTGGTCGGAGGATATAGATCTGAAGCTATTTGGATGCATGATCTTATAGATTTGGCAAAACGATACTAGAAGAACAAGTGTTTAATTATCTCATTGGTGGTGACAGAATGCACGCTTAGTTCTGCTGGGTATTGTGCTCCGGCCGGGTGCCGCTCGGACCTGTAGTTTGGAAGTGTGCGTACGTTACGCCGGCGGGAGTCAAATCGGCGATCGATCGACGTCGTCTCGAGGTGGCGGGATGCGAGATAGATGGAGCCGGCCGATGGATGCTTCGGATTACGGCAAGGTCTCGCAGGCAGCACCGTCGCCCGTTGGCTGCCGGACGTACATCGCTCGATCGGTCTATTCATTCATTCATCACTGTGAACGTTGCGCCTACAGATCATCGACGTATCTCGACTTCTAGAGGGATGCCAAAGTTGACGCACGGCTGGACATACGGACCAGCTACTGTACGTCAGCGCGTCACCCCTTCCTTCTGTCTGACCAACCCGGCCAGGTTTCACGGCCCCACTAAAATATATAGGAATAGCGGCAATGCCTATTCTACAGAAAAAAGGTTGATACGTGCTATCCTTTTCTATATATACGACATTCTGAATTCCTGATGTGCGCCAGTCATATCTCATATGGTACACATGGCTTCTTGATGGTCCGGACAATCGGTCCATGCAATCAAGCCGTCTCTAAACCAAAACTTCCAGTCCATAGAAAAAGTTCCACATCATAACAAAATAGGTTGCAATTTCTAGATGGTATTTTTTCCCCCTGGCGCCTACCTGCACAATTTCGGTTCCATCCTCGTTGGTGCCGAACTTAGGGATCGTATTTCAAAATAGTTTAGACATGGAATAGATGAGGCGTTAGTTTCGTCGACTTGTTGCATTTGTCAAAACAAAATACTCTCAATGAAACTAAGGTCATCTTCACCGGTAGGGCACAAAACACGAAATGAGCTTCCAAGGGCGCCCCGAATAATCTGTCGGCGCACCGCCTGGCCCAACACATATGTCGGGCAGCCTCACACTGGCTCGGCCCCACCGGCATGAGAGTGTTGGCACATGAAAGTGAGACACCAACAGTCAGCAAATTTATTGTCTGCTTATAGGCCGATTAGTTTGTTTAATGGCGTGATGGTTCCCTAGGAAGGCATTGTTGCGGTCAGAAACCCACCGGCGGGCAGCGACTGGCAACACCGTAGAGCCGGGAACAACTAGGGCTGCGGCTGGCCCCAGTCCCTCAGAGCGACGGCCCGCAAAGCCTTCTGGTCACACGTCCGATGCTATCGCAAGGGCGTGCCACCTGACCTATACCTGGTCAGGAAGGTGTTGGATGATGCCTCGCTTAGTTTCCTGCATGGCATACACGTAAACGTTAAATACGAGCCTCGATCGGCTCTCAGGTTGTCCTGTGAATCGGCTCAAAGAGCCGATCCACCCATGATTCGTACGAGGTGCACGAATATATGGTGGTCCTGCTTGATCAAGATAAAGCTAATGCGATCTACGACGATTTAGGGTTTTCACCGCATAATCGGATCATCCTACTCACGATTGGGCCTCGCGCTCGCGCACGGTGATCGTAAGCCGATCCTAGACAGGGCCTAAAAACCAACACGAGGTTGATCCCGGAACATCCTGTCTAGGGCTAGCAAATTACACCCTACACGCCGCTGGATCCTCCAACCCTTTGTAAGGCCTAACTATTGCGGATATTAAACTAATCCTTGAAGAACAAGGAGCAACCGTAACGGATCGGATCTACTAAACAATGATCAAGCGGGGTGCCGCCCCTACACCTAAGATAGGTGTAAGAGCGGCAAGATGTATAAGGGTTGCACTACGACAGCATATGATACGAAGAACAATGCTAACCCTAACACATCTAAGATAACTACGTTGCTCGCCATCAAAAGGCTTCGAGCACGAGCAACGCATGAACAACGTAGGTAGGCTTGTGCTGCCTAGATCGCAAGATGCGATCTAGGCAGCATGGTGCTTACCGGAGAAACCCTCGAGACGAAGGAGTTGGCGATCCGCCGAGATTTGTTTGTGTTGAACGTTGGTTGTTGTTTATTTCATAAACCCTAGATACATATTTATAGTCCAAGGGACTTTCTAATTCAGGCGTGCGCCTAACCGTGCACGGGTAAAACTCTAACTCCTAACCGACACGTAACCTAATATGTTACAGATACAAGGGCAAACTAGCCCAAACTTTGCATGTAAGGCCGATTCAAGTATTTCTTCTATATATATTCTTTAAGCCCATCTTGATCGCGGCCCACCTCTGACTCGGTCAAATTCTGGTGATAACACATGCCCCCCTGGTTTTGGAAATGACATTTCCAAAATCATTACGCTTTCTTTCGTCGGGTCATGTCGTGGCAGAGCAGGACTACCGCAGAATCTTCCATCATTTCGCCTCGCCCCCTTGGCTTCTCTGCACGAATTGCTAATTTCAGCATCACGTCCTTGAGAACCGTCCCGGCATTAAATCTCCACTACACCCCCTTTATTTATCTGTGCCGAACGGTTCGCCACTTCATCCCTTTGCTCTGTTCTATCCACCAGCGCCCAAAAAACCCTCTCCCCCTGTAGCAATGTCTTCCTCTTCCTCTTCCCCCTCAGGCCTCCCCCTCCAATCGTCGCCGAAGAACAAGAAAGAGGACGACCTCCACTCCGTGGCGAACCCCATCTCCTCTGACAAGGAGAAGAAAGAAGGAGAAGCAGAGAAGACCAAGGCCTCCCCCTCCGCCAGGCTCCCGCCGAAGAAGCGCTCCCGCATGTGGGCGGACAGCGAGGACGACGATGACGACGAGGAAGGAGAAGAGGAGGAGGAGGAAGATGATTCCTCCTCCTCCGCTGGGTACCCGCCGACGAAACGCTTCCGCACTTGGGCGGATAGCGAGGATGATGATGATGACGAGGAGGAGGAAGCTCCGGCCGACGGCTGGGGCAGCAACGGCGAGGAATTCTCCGGCAGTAGCGCCGATGGCGACGCCGACGACGATGCTAGCGAGGAGTAGTTATGTAGGATTAGTAGTCCCTTGAGCAATCGGCTCTTCTTTTGTAAGAAATCCCAATATTAATGAAGAATTTCCCTTAACTTGATTTCGCCGATTTCTTTCATGCTGATTTAGCCGATTTTTCCTCATCTGACTTTGTCGACTGTTGGCCTAATCGATGCTTAATGACTGATGGCAACGCATCAGTTTCTCACGATAATCTGCGAGACAGGCCAATTCAGTCATCCCTCCAAGTTAGCCAGCTCTGCCGATGACGATGGCACAGCCGATCTCAGTAGGCTGGCGATTTGGTCTTGAGCAGGCGTCTTTAAGAGAGCCCTGGAACTGTCTTGGATGCTAAAGCCGATGACTTCGTAACAAAAACACCACTCTTCAAAACGGTTGCGATGTAGAGCCGGCCGATTCCAACCAAATCGGCTCTCCAGAGCAAAGATTTTTAGGGCGAGCTGCCCCCCGAGCCTTAATCAAGGCGAGTCGGCCAAATGTGCCGCCATTGGCCTCAAATCATGACGTAGCCAGCCGATTTCAACAACATCGGCTCCCCAGAGCAGAGAACCTTCAGGGTGAGCTTCCCCCCGAGCCTCTTCAGTCCACTTCTTGCGCCTTGCTGGTCAGATCGGCTCCTTTCCTTTGGCGGATTTGATGCAACCCATCCTTAACCTGATCTGCACGTCCATGCTGCTCTTGGCATTGGTCAGGGTCATGATCCCTCAAACTGCCCCAGCTGATACTGCGGACTCGAATACTCGCAAAAAGAATCCGGAGGTCCTTGAAGAGAGGATCCACTTCCTGCTCCATTGACCCTCTGCTTATCCCTTGAGTCGATGGCCATGGATCGGCTTTCTATCCTTAAGTCGATGTCTGCGCATCGGCTGTGCTTAAAAAATTTTGAATTTTTACGGCCGATTTATGTATCGGCCCCCATACTTCAATACCCATCATCAAAGAATATCTTGGGCTGCTGGGCACTTGCAAGACACTCCTACTGCATATCCTCGTGTTTTATCCAACTAGGTGCCCCCCGAGCCGATTCTTTCAAGGGACTTGATGGTATCGGCTCTTCAGGTATTCCCTGTTGGATCGAATGTTGAACCCAGGCAGAATGGATGGTGAGGATAATTTTGGCCGATTGCTGGAATCGGCCTCCACGTTGCTTGCTCGATGAAGGTTTTGTAATGTTCCTCCATAAATTTTTTGGGGCCGATCACAAGGATCAGCCTCGCCACGTTTGCGCATTGATTTGCTCCAGCTACATGGTTAGGCCAGTGGATACGACCAGCCTAACTTCATCCTCTGTCATGTCGATGCGTTCGCCGTCGTCCACCTTGAGTGCATCGTTTAATCCTCGAGCAGCAAACTCCGTTGGGAGGATGAGCACCACGTTTGTGCCAGCCGATGTCTCATCATCGGCTTTCCTTTGCTTGGGGCGCCACTCTTTTCTTTGTGGCCGACCTTCTTCGTCCAGGGTTCGCTGAATTTTGGCGGCCAGATCAGGCCGTGCCTTCCTCAACGTGTGCAGGTATAATCTTTCGGCTTCCTCTAACCCACGCGGACGCTGAACCCTTCGTTTTTGGGAACGGCTGAGCCCATCGGGGCACCACCTTGGCCGATGATACTTGTCTTCTTCATCATCGTCCTCTAGTTCCTCGAGATCTTCCACCCGAGCGGACTCGGCACGCTTGTTCCGAGGCGGGAGGGGTCCTAGACGCTTGAACACGGATACGTTGGCTGCATCCTTCTTCTTCGTTTGCATTACGGGCGGTTGCCGATTGTAGGCAATCGGCTCATTCCTGAATCCCAGCGGTGTCCGAAGAAGGGGCGGTCCAGTGCCTATCCACGTCGTCTTGCTCCCTCGACTTTTCCTTGGCGTGGCGCTCGTATCGCTCCTCGTCGTGATCATGCCGACGACGTCTCCTGTCGTCCCTAGCCGGACGATCTTTTTCATCATCGTCGGCTGTATCGCCGGCGTTGGTCATGCCGACTCACATACTTGTTGAGGAGGTGATCGAGAGAGGTCGTTGATATCTTATGTTCTTCACTTCTCCCTCCGTGACGTAGCGCTTGCCGTCTTGGCGGAGCCGATCGCGTGGAGCGGCTTCCTCCGTGTCTTTGCTATGAGAGCAGCTGCCCTCATCTCCGTCCTTACCAGAGTGGTGCCCAAGTCCTACCATGTTGATATTGCACGAGAAATCTGGCTGGCACCCTCCATGGTAAGTATACTCCACCATATTAACGGCGGGGAAGGGGTGTGTGTCGACCTTCATGGCGTACTGGTTGAAAATTAGCCGTCCTTTTTCTATCGCCATTTGGATCTGTTGACGCCACACCCTGCGGTCGTTAGTGGTGTGGGTGAACGTGTTATGCCACTTGCGGTATTGCTTTCCGTTCAGCTCCTGCACCGTAGGAATCTTGTGGCCTTCGGGTACCTTTATATGCTTCTCCGTGAGTAAGAGATCGAAAATCTGCTCGGTTTTGGTCACGTCGAAGTCGAACCCTTTTGGAGGGCCTTGTGGCTTCACCCATTTGCGGGACACGGGGCCTGCCGCTCGAGTCCATTCAGCCACTTGCTACCTCTCGATCTCCCGCAGCACCTTCATCCTCGTACTGCACTCAACCGGGGCCACCGCACGCTTGAATTTGTCTGGTAAACATCCGGGTGGCGCTGTTCATATGCTGATAAGCTACGCACCATGTGCGCCAATGAAGGGTAGTACGCTTGGGAGGCCACGTCCTTGATCGATGATGAGAGACCCACCACCGCCAACTCGACTGCTTCTTTTTCACTTACGTGAACCGAATAGCATCGGTTCCTCACGGTCCTGAAGTGCTGGATGTATTCTGACACTGTTTCCCCGCGCTTCTGTCGTACTTGTGCTAGATCGGCGATGCCAGCCTCGGAAGCCTCTGAGTGATACTGCTCATGGAACTGCTCTTCCAACTGCTTCCAAATCCGGATTGAGTTCGGTGGCAGCGATGTGTACCACCCGAAAGCCGATCCTGTGAGGGATCGTGCGAAGAACCTCACACACAGCTCGTCCGACGCCGAGATCGTGCCCGGCTGTGCCAAATATCGGCTCACATGCTCGATGGAGGCTCGGAACCATCCGATCCACTAAACTTTGTGAAGTCCGGGAGCCGATATTTGGGTGGTAGCGGGATCAATTCGTACTCGTTAGGGTACGGCTTGGTATAGCCGAACGTCTTCCTTTTCGGCATCATGCCGAACTGATCTTTCAGAATCGTACAAATCTGATCCGCGGTGATGGCTGAAGGTGTCGAACCCTGAAGATTCGCCGGGGTGGCATACTTAGCCAGCCATGCCTGCTTTTCCGGTTCTGAGCTAACTGCAGGAGCTGAGCCCTGGAGGTTTGTCGGAGTGGCGTACTTAGCTAGCCACGTTTGCTTCTCGAGATCTGCTCCCGACGTTCCTCCTGCTGTTCCAGAGGCCCCTGCTGTTGCAGCCTGGTTCGAGAGTGCCCGAGTGCTGCGATCGCAGCACGTATGCGCACGTGTATCCGTGCGGGATCTCCTTGGGCGCCTCAGGTAGGAATTGGTAGTCACTAGGATCACCACCAATCTTGTAGACGACGTATGCCGATGAGTTCGGCACTTCCGGTGCCGCCCATGCGAACGGCAGCGGTGGATGGGACTGGAGTTGCATCTCTCCTTTGTAAGTCCCCAGAGCTGGTCCCGACGGAGAATACCGATGGCTCATGATTTCCTGGATCACGCGCAGAGCGACACGCTCCAAAGTGTTCACCGGGCTCTCGAGTGGCGGTGCAGCGAATGAGCCACCATGTAGTTGATCTCCTGACGCGGCGACTCGGTGCGTTCTTCTGACGGGGCGGACAGGTCCACCCCATCGAGTGCGCCTTCAGGTGAGAACCCCTTCCACCTGACGCCATGGGAGCGGGTTCTGTGGAAAGAGCCGATGAGTTCGGCCTCGAGGACTGCCTTGATCTCGTCGTGCTTCTTCTTGAGCTCGTCAGTCAGATCCTCGTACTTGACCGGAGTGCTTTCCGCCATCTCGGATGTAGATGGCGATGCGGTGGATGTCGAAGATTGTCCCACCGGGCGTGCCAGAATGTGTTGCGGTCAGAAACCCACCGGCGGGCAGCGGCTGGCAACACCGTAGAGCCGGGAACAACTAGGGCTGCGGCTGGCCCCAGTCCCTCAGAGCGACGGCCCGCAAAGCCTTCTGGTCACACGTCCGATGCTATCGCAAGGGCGTTCCACCTGACCTATACCTGGTCGGGGAAGGTGTTGGATGATGCCTCGCTTAGTTTCCTGCAGGGCATACACGTAAACGTTAAATACGAGTCTCGATCGGCTCTCAGGTTGTCCTGTGAATCGGCTCAAAGAGCCGATCCACCCATGATTCGTACGAGGTGCACGAATATATGGTGGTCCTGCTTGATCAAGATAAAGCTAATGCGATCTACGACGATTTAGGGTTTTCACCGCATAATCGGATCATCCTACTCACGATTGGGCCTCGCGCTCGCGCACGGTGATCGTAAGCCGATCCTAGACAGGGCCTAAAAACCAACACGAGGTTGATCCCCGGAACATCCTGTCTAGGGCTAGCAAATTACACCCTACACGCCGCTGGATCCTCCAACCCTTTGTAAGGCATAACTATTGCGGATATTAAACTAATCCTTGAAGAACAAGGAGCAACCGTAACGGATCGGATCTACTAAACAATGATCAAGCGGGGTGCCACCCCTACACCTAAGATAGGTGTAAGGGCGGCAAGATGTATAAGGGTTGCACTACGACAGCATATGATACGAAGAACAATGCTAACCCTAACACATCTAAGATAACTACGTTGCTCTCCATCAAAAAGGCTTCAGCACGAGCAACGCATGAACAACGTAGGTAGGCTTGTGCTGCCTAGATCGCAAGATGCGATCTAGGCAGCATGGTGCTTACCGGAGAAACCCTCGAGACGAAGGAGTTGGCGATGCGCCGAGATTTGTTTGTGTTGAACGTTGGTTGTTGTTTATTTCATAAGCCCTAGATACATATTTATAGTCCAAGGGACTTTCTAATTCAGGCGTGCACCTAACCGTGCACGGGTAAAACTCTAACTCCTAACCGACACGTAACCTAATATGTTACAGATACAAGGGCAAACTAGCCCAAACTTTGCATGTAAGGCCGATTCAAGTATTTCTTCTATATATATTCTTCAAGCCCATCTTGATCGCGGCCCACCTCTGACTCGGTCAAATTCTAGTGATAACAGGCATAGACGACGATGTTGCGCCTTCACCACGCACCGACTGTGTGTCTCCCCATAGGAGTGAACGCGCCATCAGCCCGTCCATTAACCGCCCTCCGGCCATATATTCCCTCCAAGGCACTAGGCTGGCACAACCCTTCCTCCTCCGGCGCCCCTCATGTTCCCTTCCTGCACCACTTAGTCTCCATGATGCATAGTTGCGGAGAGGGAACCAGGCGGAGAAGTGGCCACATGTCCCACGGGCTCACCATGGACAAGGCCACTGTCACCATTGCACTCTTCGAAAAAGCCATCGTCCCAGTGTAGTGGTGGTATTGTATTCACAAGACAAATCCCAAACCGCGCTCGGCTTATGCGTGGTGGCATTGTGTTACAGAAGCCAAAGCATGAGCCATGCTCGCAGCTGCGCGGTGCCATTGCATTTTCCAAGTCAAAATAGTGCTCAACACCAATCCCAAGGCCAAACCGGAGCCATCTCCACCAAATGGCCGCCTCTTTCCTCAAGTGCCAAAGAAGCAGTAGACATTGCCGAAGAAGGTGAAGCAGGAGGAGCCGGCATGGGTGGCGAATCTATGGGCGCATGTAACTATGCGTGACCCCGATGACGAGCCAGGCCTCAACAAAGCCTTGCGCAAATCCGGCAACTTAGTTCTGTCGGCGACTCTTGAATACGGCGAGCGATGTTTGGCGCAAGATATTTGGGTGATCATTGACCTGAGGAGGATCCCATGGCTAACAACGGCTTCAACGACTGATCTAGGGTTTAGTTTGTGTTTTTAATCATTTCCTTTATATATTTTGAAAGTATGTAGTATAATTTGTCTTGAAATTTGTGGTACGCTATATGCTTATGATGTCAATGTTGCTAGTTTCCACAATGTGTTAACTTTTAATTTGGTCTTAGTGAACTTTGGGATTTATTATGCCTTCACTAAGACTATGATGTCTTATCCAGATATTTATTTTGTTTATATATACTTTTGCTTTAGTCTCGTAGTTTTAATATGGTAGTTGATGTCACCAGATTCACTAGAATACCAATTCCTTTGGACTCTAGGCTCAAAGTGATGTAGCAAGGGCTACTACCCCACAAGCATAACTCGAGAGTTTATTTCAAACTCTTGGAAAAAAACTTTAATAATAATTGTACTTCTCTTTCCCTTCTAACAACCTATAAAACATGTAGTGTTGTCTTGTGTCCCCAACTCCACCAAATAGTTGTCAAGCATAAGGTTTTGTATTAGAATTAGTTATTTTTTATAAAAAAAGTAACAAAGTAAAGTAAATAGGCTGCAAATTAAATATAGTAAATGAAATATGAAAGTATACTAACTGCTATGCTAGATTCTATCCCAAGGGGCTCTCAATGTAATCACTCAATATCAATGTAGAATCAATACAACTATTATGCTTCAGAAACTTTACCATGAAATCGATGTACAATTATATTCTCAGCCCTAGGGTTAGCTAGATCTCAGAGGTGGGGCTCTTAACCTCCTTTTCGAAAAGGAAAAAAAAAAGAAAAAAGAAAAATGGCAACTAGAAATTGGCCGGGGTCAGTGTTATGTTTGTCTTGTGAGGTAATTGAGTATGTTAATCTCATTTTCAACTGTACCATTGCTAGACACAACTGAGATGCGCGATAGAAATTGTTTTGATAAAACAGTAGTTCCTAAATCCAGGGGAGAGTTTCTATTGCTTGGCACAATGTGGAGATAAAAGTAACAAACTGACCTGGTGGCTGGTACTAGTTTGCTGCTATTGCTTGGTCGCTTTGGCTTACTAGAAACGAGAGATTCTACAAGATAAGGTGTTGTTTAACCCTGTTCGCCCTCTTTACAGAGCTTACTCTTTGATGTTGCAGTGAAAACTATTGATTGTGTCTAAGCGTCTTGAGGCGACTGAAGGAGCGTTGGCAAGGATCGACAGCACGCTACAAGCTACATGAGCTAGGTGCACGAACTGAAGACCGAGCTGGTGTAGGTTGATCTGGTCGTGACAGTGGTTCTCCCCTGTGTTGGGTTTTTCGTTGTCTTCGGTGTTGTGTTGGTGAGCTGCGTTCACACTTGGGCAGTATGTTGCAGTTGTAGCTCCCTTTGACTTCATAATTCTAGAGTAGCTGTTTCTGCCCTGTTTGTGCTAGGTTCGACTTTGTTACAGAAAAGGTTTCAGTATAAGCTGGGCCTGAGAGGTCTTGTTTCAAAAGAAAACTTGCGGACCACTGGAGCACGTCAGGGCTTAAAATTCGTTTAATGCAACGAAGGTCAAATGTCTAGCAGGAATCTGCATCTACAATTCCCTGGCCAACCAATTCTCTAAATTTCAACGCAGCCAAATACTCTGTAAATAAAGTTTATATAGAATTCTGAGCGACTGTTTCCATCTGAACGAGACGTTTGAATGTGTACGTACGTAAAGAAGCAACAAAAGCTCATAGGTCACCACTCCACATAAGTATGGTGATGCAGTACCGATGCTAAATTATCTTGGCAAGAAGCTTCAGTTTTGTAATCATGGGCACCACCTTTAACTAGTTGGAGTTGGCACCAATGATAAGGAGATCGCAGTCTAGTTTACTATCGGCATCTACTAGTCAATATGCATGTTGTAGAGTTTTCTTTCTTGCACACAACTAAAGAAGAATATATTTTCAGGCAATTGAATAACAACAAATCTGTCGGTATTAATAAAAAGCTGGAAACAGAGCCTCAAGATTGAGAAAAGGACAATAAGTATGCAACCATTTTTATGGTAACACTTTGTATAAGAAATAATTAGAATAAGTACAAAACCGTGCAAACTAAATGGAGCAGCTACTTCTGACTTGTGAGATCGATCGCTCGATCTTTTCTTTTTTGAAGGATAAGAATCTATCCCGTAATCTATTTAGTTTATCCAGTCGGCTGCTAGCTGTCACCCATGAAACTAGTATTTGTAGCCCGACGCAACGTCAACCGGCCAGGAACAGACACAAATAGATTTACTTAACTACTAGTAATTAACATCTATCCACAAACATTTTCAAAGATTTAGTTCTTCCATCCAGCAGCCACAAATTAATACCTGGAGAACGCATCCAGTATGGGAAACGCTGACGTTCCCCCGGGGAACAGGGCTCCGATCGTCCGCCTCTAGCGCTGGACGCGTGTACTATGGGCCCTCTATCTTATCTCTTCCACCTCCTTCCCCAAATCGCGAGAATTCCTCTGTGCCGCTCGCCTCGCACCCTCTCTCTCGACCGCCACCGGCTCGTGCTCTCCCTTGCTGGCGTTCCCCGTGCTCCACCCGCCGCCGGGCGCCCACCTCCTCCGTGCGCCGCCGGGCGCCCCACCTCCTCCGCGCGCCGCCGGGCCCCCACCTCCTCCGCGCACCACCGCCCCCTACCACCTCTGCGCGCCCCCGGCCCCCCACCTTCTCCTCACGCCGTCGACCCCAGCAGCTCTGTGCGCCGCCGGAGCCCCAGCACCTCCGTACGCCGCCGGACCCCCTCCTCCTCGCGCCCAGGTCCCCCAACACCTCAGTGCGTCGCCGGGACCCCAACCTCCTGCTGCTCCTGCCGCTCGCTGGTGTTCCCCCATGCTCCTCCTGCTGCTTCACTAGCCGCCCGCACTGGATTCTGCCCCATTTGCTGCCAGTGCCGGTCGTCAATTCCTGCCCCATTTTTTGCTAGTTTTTTGTTCTATATGGTTGCTACAATTGTTATGTATTTCTACTATAATAGTACACATTTGTTGCTCCGAGGTTTTCGGCTAGAGTTTTGCGATGAAGTCATTTTTGCTAATTTTGTTCTATATAACGTTGCTACAATTGTTCTTTATTTCTGCTATAAGTGCTCCGGCGAGGTCTCCGGCAAGCTTTCAACGAGTTCGGTTTTGCTACAATAGCAAAAAAAGCCGCTACAATTTTTGTGTTTTTTTGCTACTTCAGCATTTTTTTTTTTGCTACCATGTCTCCGGTGAGGTTTCCGGCGACGCCTCCGGCCAGTTCCCGGGTGACATCTCCGGCGAGTTTTTTTGCGAGGTCTACGATGAGATCAGTTTTGCTACAATACCATAATTGTTTTGCTACAATAGTACAACATGTTTGCTACATCGTCTCCGGCGAGGTCTCCGGCGAGTCTCCGACGAGATCTGTGTGTATTTTGGGCGAACCGTGTTTTGCTACAATTGGGTTGATTTTGCTACTAACGAACCGTTTTTGCTACTTTGGTACATTATGGTAGCAAAAGTGGGACTGAGATATACTGTCACACGTGTCACGATCTGGACTGTCCAATCGAGTTAATCCAACGGCTGTCCACCCGGAGGATTAATCTAATCCCCTGGGAACGCTCAGCAGTCATTAATCGAGTCGAACGATCAAGTGATGGATAGAACGTGCAAGATGGTGAAGGGCTTCCCGGCCGGCGCTGACGATGACGAGGTGTCAGACTGATTCCCCGTTGCCATCTCCATATGTTCACTGCGTCCACGTGGTCGTCGTTGCATCCGACGTCACACGAGATCCGTAACTTTCACATTCTGCCGCCAACACTACCGCCTCCGTCCAACTAGGTGATTTGCACAAAAATAACACAAAATTTAAAGAAAAGCACACACTGGCTCTCCGGCGAAACTATTTCACCCATCTAATCCTTTTGTGTGGCGCCCCACACATCGGCGCCACACATGCCAGTGTTGCGCCCCTCCTGCCGGCGCCACACACCCAGCCGACGTGGCGCCCTCGACGCTGAGATGGTGCGCCCATCCGACGTGGCGGCATGTGTGGCGCCCCTCCCATCGGCGCCACACATGACCTTACAATTGCCCAAAACATACTGTGAGACAATTCGTCTGGGACTTAGCCGTTTTGCGAGCCTCTACGTGTGGCGCCGATGCCACGGGCGCCACACTAGCATGTGTGGCACCGATGCCACGGGCGCCACACAAAGAGCATCGCCAAAACGGCTAAGGACTTATCGTCCGGAGCCCCTGGATGTTTTCGACCCAATACTGGATATAAGTTGGCATGTGTGGCGCCGATGCCGTGGGCGCCACACAGTGCAGTGTGGCGCCACTGTGAAGGGCGCCACACATTGACTTGTGTTAAAAACCTGAAAAATCCTACCAAACTCCAACAGTTTTCATTGGACACAGCAAGTACCAATCTCAGAACATACACAACAAGTAGCAATATCAGAAGATGTAGTCTACATCGTAGCAATTAAATTCAAACAACAAGTAGCATTACAAACATTGTTCGAAATGACATAGGGTTCACAATTCGATACTTATGAAGATATAGTTCACAACAACACGGAGCACATCCTACTGTCGTCCTCGACGTGTCGTCCTCACGGGCTGCTTCCGGACGGCCATCCTCTTCGTCTAGCTGTCGTGGCTCTTGTTGTTGCTGCTCCTGCTGCTCCTCCTGCTCCTCCTCCTCTGAAGAGAACGGCTCGTAGTTCCTCATCCTCAACAAAGATGATCTCCGCACCGGCCCCTCATCCTCCTCAATGATAACCTTCTTTCCTCGGTTGACATAATCTTCCGGAGTGTACCGTTTTGGAGCATTGCCCCTTGGCTTCAACTGGTAAGCTGACCGTGGGGCTTGCTTGGAGGTATGCTTTGGAGGTATGCTTTGACTCAGAATCAAGTCGTCGTCAGGCGGAATCTTCACAAACATGAACACATGAGATTACAAAAGTTGAAATTAGTAAGAACATGTTTGACAGCAACAAAATAGTCCATACCCGCGGTTCTTCAGAAGAGGAGGATGTAGGGATTTCGCCTTCGCGGCAACCTAGCAAGTTCGCTAACCGCCGCATCTTTCGTGCAGTGTTCTGCGTCATGGAACTCATGATTACAAAGCCACCAGAACATAATAGCTAAGTCCCAGACGAATTGTCTCACAGTATGTTTTGGGCAATTGTAAGGGCATGTGTGGCGCCGATGGGAGGGGCGCCACACATGCTGCCACGTCGGATGGGCGCACCAGCTCAGTGTCGAGGGCGCCACGTCGGCTGGGTGTGTGGCGCCGGCAGGAGAGGCGCCACACTGGCATGTGTGGCGCTGATGTGTGGGGCGCCACACAAAAGGGTTAGATGGGTGAAATAGTTTCGCCGGAGGGTCAGTCTGTGCTTTTCTTTAAGTTTTGGGTTATTTTTGTGCAAATCGCCGTCCAACTACGGCCATGGTTTGGCCAGGAGTGCCAACGGTGCCGTTTCCAACAATCCAACGGTGCCACCGAGCCCCCATCTCTTCTACCGCCGCCCTCGACCCGCTATCTTGCGGCCCCGCACGTGGGATAGGAGAGGAAACACCGACTAATTTTTGAACAAGTTTAATTGCACTTTATTTAAATTCTTGTATAAATATTTTTATATATGTTTGAATTATGTGTGGATCAATTTATGTGTATGAACTATATGATGTTATTTGAATTACTGTTTAATACTATGCAAAATCTTTTAACTTGTCGGAAAGGGAAAAACAACGCACAATATTGGGAGCGCCAGTATGGGCAGCCCCTCCCAAATGAATGGAACGAGTGCAGATGCCCTAATAGCACACAACCGACGCTTCTACGACATCTATTTGAGAGGTGTTGGTGAAGATGCTCTAAGAGATAATCTATTTTCCTAGTTGGATGTTGCCCATTAAGTATTTGTGGTCCGTCGCTACATCACACATAGTTGTATATACTTACCTAATAATACCACCATCCGAAAGGTTAAGTCTTATATTATTTTTATAAAGTCAAACTATATCAAATTTGATCAAGTTTTTAACAAAAATTATTAACATGTAAACTACGAATTCAATATCATTAGATAGCTCATGAAATATGATATCAACAAAATATCATATTTGTTGATAGTTTTTTTTTAAATTCAAACTTTACTTGGTTTGACTCTTCAAAAAAATATAACCGTTAACCTTGAGGATATCTTCACAAACATTTTCAAAGGAATGCATCCATTCAGCAACAACAAACTAATATCTTGAGAATGTCAAATCCATTATTCAAAGGGATATTTAGTTTGCACCATCATTATTAATCGATGGAGAATATGTGAAAGATGGCCAAGGGTTTCCCTGCGCTGCGTTGCCAAGGTGTCGGACAGATTCCCCGTTGCCGACAAACTAGGCGTCGCCTCGAACGCCACATAAGAGCATCTCCAGCCGCGTCCCCAAAGGGATTTGGGGCGCGCCGGATAAAAAAATGTTTCCAGTCGCACGCCCCAAAGCCTCCTTTTGTTCGGCGCGGCCCAATACGGTGTCGGTGCTTCCAGCCCGTCCCCGCTACACAGGGGTTGCTCTGGGCGGCCGCACACAACGAAATGCGAGGCGAGGACACGTGGTGCTGACGCGTCAGCGGCACATGAAAAATTCGTCCCCCTCTCCCGCCAAATCACGCCTCTCCCGCCGCGCATTTCTGCCCTCCCAAAACATTGCACCTCCTATCCCATCAATTCATTTCTCCCTCCCGTCGTTGCTACCCATGTCCCTCCCGCCGCCGCTACCCCAAAAAATGGCCAAGAAAGCGGCCACCAAGCCGTCGGGAAATGGGACGAAAGGGGAAGGAGCCCTTCGCGAAGCCACGGAAGGCGCCGGCTCCGAAGAAGAAGCCGGAAGGTTGGACCGACGATCAATGGCAGCAAGACTGCCTGCGCCGCAAACTGTTGACAGCGGAGCGGAGGGGACGGAGGGCAGTGCAGCAGGAGAAGAAGATGGTTGCGGCGCGCGCGCAGCAGCCCGCGCTGGCCGCGTGTATCGCGGTCAACAACGCAAGCCCATGGAGTACGTCGGCGTCGGTGTACATTCCGGGACTGTTGTCTTCGTCGACATCCGGGTTCTACAACGACGGCCCCTCCGTCACTTCCAGGTGTGTGACGCTAAACTTGTCGCCGCGGTACGAGGATACGCTGCCGCATGGCGGCTTCAACCCCAACGTCGTGTTCTACTCCCCGGAGTATGAGCAAGCGCCCCAGCACGAGCCAGGCCCCGGTGCGGACGGCGCGTCGATCACTGCCCGTAGGGGCCCACTCGAATTCGCGAGCGGTGGTGGTGAGGAGGAGGAGGAGGAAGAGGAGGAGGAGGGCGAGGAAGGGGTAGACGAAGAGGACGACGACGATGAAGAGGGCGGCGACGAAGAGGACGACGACGACGCGGGTGCTGTGGAGGATGCAGATGATCTCGTGCAGGTTGACGTGGCCGACGTGAGGAAGAAGAGAAAGAAGAAGGTCTCAGTTACACGAGGCCCCAAGTGGACGGTTCTGGAGGATCAATGTCTCTGTGATTCGTGGTCGACGGTGAGCCATGACTCCATCATCGGCACCAACCAAAAGTACGGGAAGTATTGGGCAAGGATCAAGGCGGAGTTCAATGAGCGTGAGCTAATCAACATCAATTACCGCAAAGTGACAATGAAGAGGAGCTAAAAGGTAATGTCGACGCGATGGGCCATCATCCAGGTGTCGGTGAACGCGTTCCATGGGTACCATAACGAGGCCGAGACCAGAGGCGACAGCAGCAGCGACGTCAACGCCGTGGTACACCTCTTTCTTAGATAAACTTTAGCGCCTACTTTTTGTTCGACGATTTGATTGTGCTTCCTTTGGTTAGTTCGATAAGGCCATGGATATGTACCGGAAGCACACATAAGGGCATAAGTCTTTCGCGCTGATGCATTGCTATAGCAAGCTCAAAACGAACGAGAAATGGCGATTGACGCGCCAGTCGTTGTCGAAGGGGAAGGACGGCATTGATCCGGATGTGCCGCTGGCAACATCGACAGGGCGTCCTATCAGCAACAAGCTGCCAAGGCCACCTTGGCCGACGCTGCGTAGATCGAGAAGACGCAGGCGTCGATCATGCAATGCCTCGCCGAGGTCTCCTCGACCCTGCTCTTTCGCGACAAAAATACCGACGAAAGGTGGGCGGCGCTGCTCAAGAGGCAAGAGGAGAAGATGGAGCTCAAGAAACGCAAGGAGGATATGTCCCTGCTGACATCGTCGACAGAAGGAATGTCTCCCCGGACGTGGGCGGCGCACAAATTCTTCAGAGGCCAGATCAGGTAGCGGTAGCAACCCCAACCCCGGAGCCGGCAGACGCGTCTGCGACAGCATCTGCGTCGGTCTCTGCCTCGGCATCAGCGACATCGACCTCTGCCTCGGTGTCAGCGACGGAGCATGCACACCGGGTAGATCACGAAGAGGTCGTCGTGATCGACGGCCTACGTCGACTCCGGATGCGCCATCGCTATCGCCGTCGCCCAACCCCTTCTTCTAATTTTTACGTCGATCTGTAATATGATCGCGCGCCCAGTACTTTGATCACGGCTATTCTGATCGCGACAACTTTAACGGGAACAATCTCTTTTAAATGCAAACTATTTTAATTTTTGTTTGAGAGCGGCGTTTGAAGAACGCGCGAGTGACGTCTCCCAAACGCAGCACGAAAGAAACATGTTCCGTTTGAGGGACGCTTTGGGTGGCTACCGGCTGGAGATGCTCTTACACTTCCACGGGATGTCCAAACGTCTCGCTAGCTATCTACCACGGTGGGGGCACGATCTCGCAGACACAGGTGCCCTGATGCGTAAGGCGAGGAGCTTATGCATTTTGCATTTCGATATTGCTGATGTCACATTTTGTCGCTGAAAGTGTAAGGATGTAGGCCATAGCTTGGCTAAGTTTGGCTACCAGAAACACGAACTCTCATCCAGTTGGATACTTGGATGGACGTCGCTCCTTCCTTTGAAACGGGTCTGCTTGCTAGCCATATTGCTATGCATTAACTTTAGTAGAATGAAATTTCCAGTTTCAAAATTGAAAAAAGAAGAAGCTATCTACCTCGGCGACCAGTACAGTCCCTTCTTCATGTCGAATCACACACGTATTCTTCCTATCAAGTTGCTGCGCTCTACTTGTATCGTACCGGCCGGCGTCGTCAGCCTGGGTCATCGATCAGTTTCGTCCATGCATGGCAGATTGGCAGGGGAAAGAACGAGTGAAAAACAGCATTGTGGCGCAAGATTGTCGCCGACACCACGGTGACCGTTCGGTGATAGTTTCTCTGTACTAGTGATACTACTTTTAATTAATCATCAGATACTACTGTACCCTAGTGACTTGTGGGTTAGATGATGTCCAAGTGACGGGTGAAAGACACCTCAATCGTCAGATCACATTTCTTTCAGTTCCAGGTGAAAACCGAAGGCAGTATCTTCGAGGTCGGTAGATAGCTCGATCACGCAACGCCTTGCTATAGCTAGCTCGTGCTACGCCCAACCCGACCGACAGTAGCAGGCAAAAAAGGATCACCCAGTTGAGATTTTCAGACAACGCTCCCTATCAAGACAAAATTGCGCGGTAAGAGCATGTCTAACAGACCCCCTAAATTTCTACACAGGGCCTGTATTCGATTTTGACCGGCCGAAAACTCGTCCGAGCTAGCAGACCCCGTATATCTAAATTGTAAAAGGGAATATTCCTAAAATATGCCAAATTAGATTTTTTTCCCCCTTCTTCCTCCTCCTCTAGCCCAGCCCCAGCCCCGGCCGCCCCCCGCCGCCGCGCCTCCCCGCCGGCCCGCCCCCGCCCGCACCGGACGCGCGTGAGCTCCAGCTGCCGCCCGCCACGGCCGCGTGCGAGCCACGGCCGGCCGCGCCCTCTCCCGCTCCGGCCACCGCCGCCCTGGCCGCGCCCGCTCCCGCTCCGGACGCCCGCCATGGCCACGCCTGGCCGCCCGCTCCGGCCACGCGCTGCCCTGCCGCGCTGCCGCCGCCCCAGTCTCGCGGGCCGCCGTTCTTAGCCCCCGTGCCGATACCCTCGGCCGCAGCTCGCTGGAATTTGGGCGGATTCCGGCGAGGTCATGCGCAGGAGCAGTTGCTATCTGCTGAAATTTCAGTCCGCCATGGGAGAGAGGTTGGCCCTGTATTCCCCCTCCCACCCCGTACAAGTAGGGGGCGAGAAGTCGCCCCGTAGTCAAAACTGTAAAAATTCGGGACAGGGGCCTGATTTACGGGGTCTGCTAGACGGCTGGGTAGAGCTCTACCCCGTATATCGACGGTTATTTTACGGGGTTGGGCCTTTTAAGGGGTCTGTTAGACATGCTGTAACACCGCGGTGCCAAGGCGGAGCTAGCTACCAGCTAGGACAGTATGATATGCTGCCGGAAAATCAACCTCGGCAACCCAAAGTGATGTGCATGCGCAGCCCCGATCAGCAAATGATGGGGTGAACCTCGAAGCAAACTGCCTTCACAAACGGGGCCGTGTCCGTAGCCCTGATCCAGTTTTCAACTGGGCATCAGCGGTTGATTCAGCACTAGCACAGTAGTTTTCAGTTGAGATTAGGTAGCACAACTGCGGCAGCCGGACTCCCTCGGTTCGCAATTGAACTAGTCGTCATGTGCCTTTCGCTGCGAGGGAATTTGGTGAGATTTTATGTACTTGCCCCTCCCATCCATTGGTCGGCCGATCGAGTTTCTTGGGGGTGGGGTTTGGATTGGATGCCTAGTGAGAGCATCTCCTAAATAGGCGCCGGGCAGGGCGCCGGCACCTCCGTTTGGGAGGCGCCTGCACTGCATCCCCTATTCGGGGGAGCTGTTTCCACACCGGCGCCGCTAAAACGGCAGCCCGATAGATGTTTTGAATTAAAATCATAAATAAATGCATAGAAAATTGAATAAAAAATATTTTATTCCACAAACTAATACATAATTGGGAACGTGGTTTACGTGAAGATATAGTTTGGAACATGGTTTTCCACCAACTAATACATAGTTTGAACCATAGTTGACACAAATATAAAACATTGCAAAAAAACTAAACCTAACTAAACCTAACGATGGCACGAAGAGTAAGGCACGCCCGACGGGACGGTTCGCTGCGCGTCTGCGGTAACTGCACCGCCGCTACGCCCCAATTAACTGTCGTCCCGAGGTAGACGACGGTTAGGTTAAAATTGAATGAGCCGCTGACGCGTCGGCCCCGCCACTCCCCGCTGGCGTCGACTTTTGGGATGTGTGGCTGACAGGCGGCTCCCACGCCCAAAACATTCAGCCTCGCGAGGCGCCGGCGCGCCCGATTCGCGCCCTTGACGAAGGGGCCGGCACGGGGTTGCCGGTGATTCTATTTTACTCCAAAATTGGCCGGTGCCGTATGGGGCGCGCCGGTGCGAGCCCATTTTCGCTCCCGGCCCCCAAAATGCTATCAGGAGCGGTATCGGGGGTGCCGGTGGAGATGCTCTGAGTGAAATAACATGGTGCTGGTATAAACCCAGTGTAAACTTGGTGCCACGGTTTTCAGGGTTCAGAACGAGTGGCTATCACCAGGCCATTAGCTGGGGACTGATAGACACCTTATGTGTTTCTTTAACTCCATTGTCTAAAAGACTTGCATTATTTTAGGAGGACTTCAGAAGCAAAAAAGGATGGATAGTTCGCTCGAGGAGATTATGCCTTTTCACATAAAAAAAAGGAGATTATGCCACATAGATGCAGTTAACTATAATGAAAAGACTTGCATTTCTTCTATTTATAAGATACACCTTCTAGGGTGTATTATAGAAAATCCTTTGAACCAAACGAGGCTTTAATGAAATACCTTATATTTTTGGCTCGGTAAAAAGGATAAATTAGATAAATTTTAGAAGATTTTGAAACGGCATTGTTCATCCTCCTAGATTACATATTGGAAATTTTCACATGGGTAAAATATATTATTTATTACATTATGGTATTTTTGTATAAAAAATCAAAGCTATAAAATTTTTTTTGACTTACGCAAAAATAAGCTTCATGGATCTCGTCTGCCACAATGACGCAGTAGTATATGTAATACCGTGATTTCCAGATCTGGAGGTGGAGAGTGTTGAAGATAACGGATTTTTTTGCATGCGCTGCAGGGTCCTCCGTCCGTGTAACCTCAACTCAAATTCGAAGTGGAGTTCGCTCTGGTTCAAGTACCTAGCCTCTGATTTTGTTGATTGGATGGATAGGCTTCCATTCTAGCCTCTTTTTAGTTTCAGTTTGAATAGATAGCAGTTTTTTGTCCTAGTTTTTCATTTTGAAGTTAGTTCCTTGAACCATGTAAATGTTCTGAGTGACTCTCAGTTTCTATTGAAACTAGGGATCCACTGTGGGGTTCCTTTTCTCGAAAAAAAAAGTGGAGTTCGCTCGGAGGAGGAAATTGAGGAGAGAGATTCAGATGTTCTGTTGGTAGAGAGGGACGCGGAGCGAGAGGATAAAGTCATCCGTGGGGCTTTATGCAAAACGGGCGAAGGTGGGATGGGGACTGAAGATCTTCACGTCGGAGCATGATCTGACGGTTCTGGTTGCGATTTCCAGAATTTGTTGTGTATTCACGTGATACATTTTCCTGGTATATGTGTGACTTTTTTGCCGTTGAGTGAGATTTGATGTACAGAAATGGAAGCCCCAAGTTCTGCACTTTTGAGGCAAGGATTTCATCCCTCATCTAATTCAGAGCGGTTTTTATTCTTAGAACCCATACTTTTGAAGATAAAACTATTTAAATCTCAAAAATCATAAATTAAGACATAGGATTATTCCACATACCTACAAAAATATGGAGATATTATAGATAAAAGAATATATAAAATGAAAGAAATAAATAAAAATACTGTAAAAAAGCACATAATTTAAGAAAGCCAGGGGCATAGGCGTATAGGTAGAGGGTGGTGGTCATAGTAAGTCTCATGACCACCCAAACCATTTGCAAAATTGTTGGAAGCCCGTAAGAGTGCAGGTAAATATCCACACAAAAATCATCAAAGAACAAAGCATGATCACCAAAGGTTTTTTTTACTCTATCAGTAAAGAAAGCTCACAATAAATTTACTAGCATTCACGGAATATCCCCATATTTCCTGTTCATGGATGTGACAAACATTTTCCTTTTTCTACCTGACCTTTCCCACTACGAATTTTAATAATCTTCTTCCTATTTTTTATCTTCATATTTCTCTAGTTCTTCAAATAAATTTTAATTTTGCATTTTGTTTGTTTCTTTAGTTTTGGTTCCTGCTATGTTGATTGGGTTACCACATGCGTGAGACCATCGTCACATCAAACCACTTAGATGGCTGAGAGATCATATCGTTGTAAGATTTTGGCGCTTGTTGTCATGTTTATTTAGTTTTATAATGTACTCGCTTCGTTTAAAAATAAGTGTCTTACTTTTGTTTAGATATGATTGTATCTAGAATTATTTTAATTACAGATACATCAGTATTTAAAAAAAGTTGAGACACTTATTTTTGCAGGGAGAGAATAGGCACTAAACTTAAACTCAGCTAATATATGACCGTTGAACCAAGAAATGAGTCTTTGATAATTCATATTGGTGGACATACGGCCAGAGAAAGATTTGCAAAGAAAAAGCTAAGCACCCTAATGGGGTACACGCATTTTGCTTTTGCAAATAAGCAAACCATACCCAAAACACACTTTTATTAAGAAACATTTTTTTGCGAATAGAATCCTAGTATTAAGAGAAACATCGATCAGTACAAAGCACCTAAATAAAAACAAAACTTACGACGAAATCCTTGAGATGCCTTACATCTTCAACCTCTAGACCATGTCGACGGCGCGGCGCCGCTGTAACTCCTTCCTGAGACGGTCTAACGTTGTTGGTTACGGGCGGAAAGTCACCGAACGGATAAAAAACCACATCCGTCCCGGAGACGAAGAAAAAAAGACTTACCGTCTATGAAGCTCCATGAAGATCCAGAGATCACCTAGCCAGAAAAAACTTCGAGAATCACACCACTCCCACAAGTTTCTTGACGTCGCTATCGAGACGGAGCTGAAGCCGGGGGGGGGGGGACTTTATTGAAGAAGACGTCGCTGCCACCACGTAATCGCCCCACCAAACTAAAACCCTAAAAATCAGGGGAACAGAGCCCTCCCTCCGACAGAAGTCAAGATCCATCCCACCTTCATGGCCCGAGAGCCACAGTGATGCAGAACGGCAGCGCTGACGGGAGGTGGCTAGGATCCCTAGTCGCCTTGAGATCGCTGAAGTGTGACCTACCTGTTCTCGCGTGCCTATACGTCTTATTAAGAACGTTATTTTCGTTGTTTCGATAAACAATGACATTTCCTCCATGGGTACGCGGTGTATCGATGAACAGTTCGGAGTATGCTATAGTCCAGAAAAAAACATGTAAAGACCACAGTTAGTACATTAAGCACGTTTGCTTTGTAGTAGTACAATAATCTAGGACAAGCTGACAGAGTACCAACTCCGTGCGTGCGGCCGTAACGTAGGACTGAAAAGGAGACGGGGATCTATGTATAGGTAGGTGATGACTGTCTAGGACAAGTGATCACACTGCCAAAAGGTTTTTATTTATTTTTCGCCACATCAGTGCTACTACCACTGTCCATAAAAAAGTGTTATAAGTTTGTCTAAATTTGCATATATCAAGACAAAACAGTGTAAATCTCGAAAGGGCGTCGTGGTATTGTTCAATCTCAGCCATCCTACTCCTAATTCTGAACAGATATCGTTTAACCCCAGCCGTTCTTGTATTTCGCTTAAGAAATCGTTTCAACCTTAAGAGTCTATGAAAGCATAAGCCTTTTTCGTATATATACATTTAAATTTAGACAATTCTCCACTATCAGCGGAATATTTAATATAAAGTACATCAAAACAGAAAACGCCATGGCCTTTAGCCTATCGTGCATGCGCGAGCGCGGGGTGAAAAATTAGTTAACCTGAATGGCACATGGCACGAAAAGAGGCTTCAACGAGGCCTTTCGCGAGTCATTTAAATAGCAATCGTGATACTACCTCCGATTCAAAATAATTACTTAAAAATTGATATATCTACATATTAAAATATGTCTAGATATATTTATTTTTAGACAATTAATCCGAAGCGAATGGAGTATTATATTTTCAGCACATGAGGACTTGGAGAGATGATGATGATGAGCCTTCTGTGATCCAATTGATGAAGTACACACGAGGCAACACCCGAGGTCCTCAGGGATCTCGCCGCACGTGCAAAACTATGGGGAAAATACCTAGAAAGGCAAGGCTTCGTTGATGCAGTCAGCCCGTGTGAACTACGGATTCTCGCACCGTGGTTTTCCCCTTCCTTGCTGTGCTAGGATCAACGGCCGGTCTCCACATCATCATCCTTTTATCGGCTACTAGAATACGAAAATTGGTAGTGGATAATCTATATTCTCTCACAATCGTATTTGAGGAAAAAAATGGTATTGGTAATATCGGAACCTAGATATCCGTGGAAATGGATATGGTAAATATTTGGATCCGTTTTACAAAAAAAAATACAAATGTGGTATTGAATTTTGAAGAAAATCTGGATATGAAAATGGATATATCCGTATCAGAATAAGATTATGTTAGCCAATTTTAGTAATTTGATAATGATATGCCAATTACCTGACCTGGAGAAACTAACAAATCAATTAAATGTTATTTCATGTGATTGAACTTGAAACTACTATTTATTATATCTGTATATTTATCTCTCTACCATTCTATAGTTGGGTCATTATAAGATATGAATCTATTATTTTCGTATATTGGTATATATATGCTCCGAATTGAGAAAATGAATGCTCTGTATTCGTATTCCAGTAACATCCCATCATGGTTGCCATGTCCTCCCTCATCCACGAGCACAATGGCAGGCGAATGTCGGCGTACTGGGGCTCAACGAAGGGCCGCTCGGCCAATGTGACGCGCAACCGAGTGAGTGGCCATGACCGGCTCTATAAAGACTACTTCCACCACATCGATCCGATCTACAATGAAGTCATGTTCCGACACCGCTATCAGATGTCACTAAACCCGTTATTCATAATGTTATGGGGCATCAGAGACTACAACCCCTACTTTCAATGTAGGGCCGATGCCACTGGTAAGCTAGGCTTCACCTCTTAGCAAGTCTTCTGCAGCTATCCGCATGCTTTCATACGGAGTGCGTGGCAATATCTTCGACGATTACATGCGAATGAGTGAGAGCACCTACCTTGAATCCATGTACAGAATTTTACAAGCCATGATTACGGTGTTCGGCAAACTTTAGTTGAGAGATCCAACAGTTGAGGATACAACACGACTTTTGTTGATTAACGATGTAAGAGGGTTCCCCGAGATGATAGGTAGCATAAATTGCATGCATTGGGAGTGGAAGAACTGTCCATTTTCATGGCAGGGTCAATACATCGGCCATGCCGAGGGATGCACTATGATTCTTGGGCTAGTGGCATCACATGATTTTTGGATTTCGCACTCTTTATTTGGCATGGTTGGTTCCCACAATGGCATAAATATGCTCCACCGCTCTCCGGTATTCGACCGGCTTCTAAAAGGAACTGCTCTTGTGGTGAACTATGAGATCAATGGCAATGCATAGGACAAGTCATACTATCTTGTTGGTGGCATCTATCCTGACCGCACCACACTTGTCAAGACAGTCCACAAACATGATACAGAGAAAACCAAGAGGTTTGCCCAGAGGCAAGAAGATTTGCAGAAAAGATGTGGAGCGGGTATTTGATGTGCTCCAATTTCGGTAGGCTATTGTTCATCACCCAGCTAGGACATAATCTTTAAAGATCATGCAAGAGGTGATGATCTATTGTGTGATCATGCATAACATGATCGAAGAAATAAAGCATCTTAATGGCCTCAATGACCATTGATGGAAATTCCAGGGTGACTTGGTTCAGTCATAGCCTCGGACATGAACATGGGAGGAGTTTTTGCATATGAAAATTGAAGTGTCTCACTATCACATCTCCAAACAGGCAAACGGATTTGATCCATCACATATGGGCCTTGGCAGGCCACGAAGAGAATGAAAAGTAGTCAATCTCATCTCTTTTTTTATTTTAATTATGAACTGTGCTCTTTCTTTTTACATATCTATCCGCCAATTTACGAAAGAATAGAGTGAAAAAAAAAAATCTAACATCGAACCACTGGTGCTGGCTACCTTCGATGAAAACGGTCACAATCGTGGCCGGCTATCCGCGGTATGACCCAAACAAACGTCAACGGACATTTTTTATGTCCGTTTTTGTATCGGACCACCGAAGATGCCCCAAGTAACAAAGTGACCTAGTATTTGTTTGGTGCTATTGCTTATTGCTTGGTCTTTCTAGCTTACTAGAAACGAGAGGATTCTACAAGACAAAGTCTTGTTTAATCCTGTTCGCCCTCCTTAGATAGCTTATTCTTTGATATTGCAGTGAAAACCGTTGATTGTGTCTAAGCGTCTTCAGGCGACTGAAGGAGCGTTGGCAAGGATCGACATCAAGCTACAAGAGCAAGGTGCAAGAACTGGAGACCGAGCCGGCTTGGGTTGATCTGGTCGTGACAGTGGTTTTCCCCTGTGTTTGGTTTTTCCGTTGTCATCAGTGTTGTGTTGGTGAGCTGTGTTCTCACTTGGGCAGTATGTTGCAGCTGTAGCTCCCCTTGACTTCGCAATTTTAGAGTACCTGTTGCTGAGCTGTTTATGCTAGGTTCGACTATGTTACAGAAAAGATTTCAGTACAAGCTGGACCTGAGAGGTCTTGTTTCAAGAAAAAGAAAAATTGTGAATCATGCGTGTAGCACGTCAGGGCTTAAAATTCTTTTAATGCAAAGAAGGACAAATGTCCAGCGGGAATCTGCATCTACAATTCTCTGGCCAAGTCTCTGAATTTCATGACAGCCAAATACTACAGCCAGATACTACGTAAATGAAGTGTATAGAATTCGAGCGACGGTTTCCATCTGAACGAGGCATTTGAATGTGTACGTACGCAAAGAAGCAACCAAAGCTCATAGGCCACCACTGACAAGGTATTAACTTGTCAATGCCTACAAGTTGTAGACTAGGTTTCACGAAAAATAGAGGGAAAGTAGATCTCGAAGGTTTCAGCCGAAAAGGTGCTCAATTGTTAAAACTAAGGTTTGTGTTGACAATGATTCGATCCTCTCTTTCTCCCTCGGCTCCTCTTTATATAGGAGGTGGAGCCGAGGTTTTCGTATCGTACAAGTTACAAAGTCCGGGAGACTTATTTGAGTCCTTCCCGTAATGATGCAAGTCTATTATTCTTAATCTATCTCTATTTTCCATATCGATACTCATTGGGCTTCCGAGCTTCATAAATTTCGGGTTGTAGGCAATTAGTTATTCCCGGGTACCTTATTCGCCAGTTCCATCAGGGATGCCTATGTCAACCACTCCACATAAGTATGGTGATGCAGTACCGATGCTAACTTGTCTGCGCAAGAAGCTTTAGTTTTGTAATCATGGGCACCAGCTTTAACTATAGATGGAGTTGGCACCAATGATAAGGAGATCGCAGTCTAGTTTACGTTCTTCATCAAGTCAACATGCATGTTGTGGATTTTTCTTTCTTGCACACAACTAAAGAAGATGCATTTTCAGGCAATTGAATAACTACAAATCTGTGGGTATTTAATAAAAAGCTGGAAACAGAGCCTGTGGTGGATTGAGAAAATGACGATGTGTATACAAACCATTTTTCATACAGTGCTATTCTATATAAGAAACTTTGTAAGTGGTGTGCGTGATTTGAATTAGTACAAAACCGTGCAAACTAAATGGAGATAGTACCACTTCTGACTTCTGAGATCGATTACGCTTTTCTTTTTCGAAGGATAAGAATCCAACCCATAATTTTCTTCGATAAAGAGTATATATTAATATCACAGAGATACGGTCATACCCTAATAACATAAAAGATGCACACAACAAAATAAAAGAGAAGAATTACAAAAAAAAAAGTCCCGCTACAGTGATCCATTTCTTGAAATAGCAACACTGACACCATCAAAACAACACCGGAAGATCAGCTTCTCCATAAGCGACGCCTCAAAGAAGAAAACAATGCACGGACGCTATCGTCGCCCGGTCATAAATCTTAGGTTTTCAGCTTAAAAAAGTTCTCGCTCTCAAAACAATGCGTTCAACAAGAACATTGCCAAGCACAACCATGTGCAGTCGCCCCCACATACATGTCGGTGTTTCAAGTCACAAAGCACCAAGCCAATTCCGCATCACCACCAAGATCCGGCCACCATTGCTATTCCACCGATCTCGACTTTCATGACCATCTCCGCCAGCACCATGGAAACAAAACGAGCTCCATGATATTAACAACCAGCAGAGCTTCAAAGCGCTCCCTCTGAAACCAAACGGTCATGGTCAGATAAAAAACATGGGTGCAGGGTCTTCCGGAACACGACAATCCATCTAGGCTAATGGGAACAAGCATCCAACAGATCATCAACTTCAACTTGGTGTGAGAAGAATCCGAGGACCACCACCATTATTCGCAAGACTAGTAGCCCCATCGCCGCCAGTCAACTACCAACCAGATTGGTGGACATGGAGAAGCAGCCAAGCATGACCCATCGGCGTGGCAAGAACCAACACCAGGAACACACACCTGCCTAGGCTCAACTGGCCCAGATGTTGGCCAATGCACAGATCGGATCAAGCCGACCTAGATCTCCACCGTGCGGTGGAGGACCGCCCGACGGCGCACCACCTCCTCCTCGTCGCCGCTTCGGTGGAGGCACTCAGGCCTCGGCCAAGCCCAGCCGTGCCGCCCATGATCCTCCGCCGCTGCCCACCGTCCCACATGAACCACGGCCGAGATGCACCTCCACTGCCCACCGCCAAGACGTCCGGATGGGCACCGCCATCACCGCCAGCACCGGCAGCAACGGTGTCCAGGAGAGCGGTGTGAGGGGAGAATTAGGGTTGGGGCAGGGGAGACCTATGGAGCCACCTGGAAGGGTGGCGGCTCGGGAGGGGAGGGGAGGAGGTGTGCCACCCATAATCTATTTATCCAATTGGATTCCACCATTAAGTATTTGTAGTCCGACCACACGTCACACAAAGTGGTACCCACAAACATTTTCAAAGGTTGAATTCATCCATCCAGCAGCCAAAAACTAATACCTTGAGAACGCATCGTCCAGTATTCAATTTGCACGACCATCATTAATCGATTCGAACGATCAATCGCTGGATAGAATGTGAAAGATGGCTGAAGGCTTCCCGGCACTGAAGCTGACGAGGTGTCGGGCAAATCCCCCGTTGCCATGAGTGATTCATGCATCGAGGTCACCGGACTTGTAAGAATTAGGGTCACTGCATTTTCAGGCAATTGAATAACTACAAATCTGTCGGTATTAGTAAAAAGCTGGAAACCTCAAGATTGAGAAAAGGGCAAAAGTATACAAAAGTGTGCAAACTAAATAACTACAAATCTGTCGGTATTAGTAAAAAGCTGGAAACCTCAAGTTGGAAATCTGTCACTGCATTTATAGCAACATTTTATATAAGAAATAATTAGATTAAGTACAAAAGTGTGCAAACTAAATGGATCAACTACTTCTGACTTGTGAGATCGATTGCTCGATCATTTTGTTTTTTTTTAGTATAAGAATCTATCCCATAACCTGTTTATCCAATCGGCTGCTGTCACGCATGAAACTATTTGTAGTCCGACGTCAACCAGCCTTGAACAGACACAAAGAGATTTATTTACTTACCAAGTACTAACATCTATCCACAAACATTTTCGAAGATTTTTTTTTTGTACTTAACTAGTACTAACATTTTCAAAGATTTAGTCCATCCATCTATCAGCCACAAATTAATCGAGTCGAACGATGAATGCATGCATGCATCATGTACTATAGATCGATTCGATTTGCACGACCATTGTTAATCGAGTCGAACGATGAATGGATGGATAGAATGTAAAAGATGCCAAGGCCGGGCTTCCCGGCGCTGACGGTGACGAGGTGTCGGACAGATTCCCCGTTGCCATCTGCATCGGTTCGAGTAGTTGACGCGCTCGCCGTCGCCTCCGACGTCACACGAGATCCGCAGCTTTGTGACTTCTAAGACGTCTCGGTAGACGGTAGCTATCTACCTCGGCGACCAGTACAGGTATTGAGCCATCCCCCTCCCCCGCTCTCTTCTTGTCGAATCGCACACGTATTCTTCCCGTCAAGTTGCTGCGCTCTACTTGTGTTTAGGGCGCAAGTCGGCATGGCAGAGGAAAGAACGAGAGAGAAAAACAGCATTGTGGTGCAAGATTCTCGATCGGTGACCAGTTATGTCTGAACGGTGATGGCTTCGTTGTACTATTAGTGATACAACTGTTAATCATCAGATACTACTGTGGCCTAGTGACTGTTGTGGGTAAGATGTTCTCCAAGTGACAGGCGAAGGAAGCCTCGTCAGATCACATTTCTTTCAGGTGAAAATCAAAGGCAGTATCTTGAGCTCGATAGATAACGCGATCACGCAACGCCTAGCTACCTAGCTCGTGCCGACGCCCAACCGACAGTAGCAGCCAAGGATTCATCCAGTAGAAAGTTTCAGACAAGGCTCCCTATCAAGATTCAGAAAGTGTTCCGTTTCATCACAGGCGAAACGACACGGCAAATTTAAATTTGCGCGGTAACATCGTGGTGCCAAAGCGGAGCTACCTACTAGCTAGGACATGCTATGATTAGGTGACATGCTGCCGGAAAGTTCAACCTCGGCGACGTCGACCCAGAATGATGGGCGCAGCCGCGGTCAGCAAATGATGATCGGTGAACCGCGAAGCAAACTGCCTTGACAAACGGGGCCTGAATCCTGATCCAGTTTTCAACTAGGTAGCGCAGTGGTTTTCAGTTGAGATTAGGTAGCGGGAGCCTTGAACTCTCTCGGTTCGTAAGCAAACTAGTCCAAAGGTGTCTATTGCTGTGAAGGAATTTGTTGAGATTTTCTGTCCTTCCCTTTCGCATTGGGTTGATCGGCGGATCGAGTTTGTTGGATGTGGGGTTGGATGAGCGAGTGAAATGACATGGTGCTGGTGTAAGCCCAGCGTAAACCTGGTGTCACGGTTTCAGGCTTCAGAACCAGTGCCCATCACCAGGCCACTAGCTGGGAGCCTGGGACACTGATAGACACCTTGTGTGTTTCTTTTAGTGACATTGTCTACAAGATTTGCATTACTCTATAGGAAGACTTCAGAGGCGAAAAGGATGGATGGTTTTCGTTAAAGGACATAATGACACAAAGATGTATGCCTGCTGAACTTTTCTGTGCTTATGGGTTGTGTGCTGAACTTTTCTGTTTTTTTTAAGTTGATATGACGATATGTGTTTACGTGTGCCATGATATGAACAAAATTTTTAATAACAAAGATTGTTCTCTTATGCAGGTTATTTACAAATGTACATCTACTCTCCGTTCGTAGTCTGCACTTCAGAAGGTGCAGAACCGAGACCTATTTACGGAGGTCTGTACACGGTTGGAGGATACGGCGAGGAATACTTTTTCCCTACATGGGTGGCAGCATAATCTACGGATTGAACCTCCTACATCTTCCTAGGCGTTTTACATTCGCATCTGTTTTGTATTTCACCTGTTTTTAGTTCCAGAACATTGATAAGACTTGTTTAAACGGTTGTGTGCATCTTAGCTATGCAGAGATCGGGTGTAATTGTTTTTATTAAGTAATAAAGCGCCCATTATCTAAAAAATATGTGTTTACGTGTGCGTTTTTTCGTTGTTGTTGAGGAAGATTTGATGTATGTGGAAATAGAAGCTTAAGTTTTGGGCAAATCCTATGTGCCGCCCAACGCGGGAAGGATTCCGCTCCTCTCACGCGGGCGCTCGCCTGAGGACGGTCCATTATTTTTGGATAATCCTAAATTACTTTTGGATTCGAATATGCGGGTGCTATTTGGCATACCGTATACGGTGCCAAGTTCGGAATCAGATATCTTTATCTGTTTGATTGCTTCAAACTAGATATTGATTCTTTGAAACGGATTTGAAAAGGAATTTGACTTGGAAATTATCCTATCCATTTAACCTTTATTCTTATTAGGGGTTATTAGGGGAATTTAGTGAAAACAGAAAGCTCAACTTCTCAACCTGTGAAGCCTATGTTAGAAAAAAACTTCTAAAGTCACATCACTGGGCCACAGTTTGGGCCTACTTATAGGAAAGACGGGCCAGATTAAGAGCGAAGCCGCCGCCGACCGTAGAGCCCAAGCTGCCATGAGACAGTTGTAGGCAAGGCAAGGCATGGCCCTGAGCCCCGGACTGGTAGGCGGTAGCAGTACAATACCCATAGCTTGAGAAGCTTTTATCGGCAGGTGGAAAGGATGTGATGATTAAGTCGGTTGTCCAAGCGATACCGATTTTCTCTATGGCATGCTTTAAATTGCCGAGAGGTCTATGTCAGAAGATTAATGCTATGGTGCGGAATTTCTGGTGGGGAAGTCGTGAGGGTGAAAGAAAACCCTGCTGGGTATCATGGAAGGAGATGTGCAAACCCAAGAACATGGGTGGGCTCGGTTTCCGAGATATCGAGCTCTTTAACCTGGCTCTGTTGGCTAGACAGGGATGGCGTATGTTGCAGAATCCGGGATCTCTTAGTGCAAGAATTCTCAAGGCAAGATACTATCCGAATACAGACTTGTTGAACTCGGAGGTCGGAGCTGCACCCTCGCAAATATGGCGAGCGGTTCATGAAGGCGTTCAAGTTCTGAAACAAGGGCTCATTCGGAGGATAGGGAATGGTTTTGACACTGACCCATGGAATGAGCAGTGGATACCAAGAGATGGCATGATGCGCCCTTTAGCATGCCTGACAGACAATGCCGACGTACCCCCGGGGCGAGTCTCGGATTTTCTAGACTTGACCAATGCAAGGTGGAAGGAAGAAACATTGAGGAAACATATGCTGCCAATGGACGTGGAGGCGATAATGCAGATTCCTATAAGTACAAGACAAGCCAGTGATTTTTGGGCTTGGCACTATGAGCGACGAGGCGTGTTCTCGGTTCGCTCGGCATATAAGATGCTCGTCTGCACAAGGGAGCGACGAGAGGCATGGCTGGATGGACGATCCGCTACCTCGGATACGACTAAAACGGAGAAGCAATGGGCCGACCTATGGCGAACGAAAGTACCATCAAAGGTCAAGGTGTTTCTTTGGAGGCTCGCGAAGCAATCTTTGCCTACGAACGAGGTACGGTTTAGAAGGAAGATGACGGATAATGACAGAGTGTCAATTGTGTGGAGCTCAAGATTCTTGGCGGCACGCTTTGATTGATTGTACGATGTCACGATGCGTGTGGGCTTTAGTCGATGAAGAAGTCATAGAACACATGCAAGCGGAAGAAGGTGAGGCTAGGGTCTGGCTGGCGTCCATGATGGCCACCCTAAGTCATGAGAATCAAACTAGGGTTTTTGTTACCCTGTGGGCTATTTGGCATGCACGGCGGAAGGCTATTCATGAGCAGGTGTTCCAGAGCCCGTTATCTGTGCACTGTTTTGTGGAGAATTTTCTGAAGGACCTCGGCCATGCAGAGGCGAGGCCGGCGGAGAGGCGAACGGTGCAAGTCACACGGTCTCAGACGTGGATCCCACCTCCCCATGGAGCGACGAAGATTAATGTGGATGCTGCGGTGAGGAAGACATTGGGCAGTGGGGCAGTCGCTGCTATTGCGCGTGATGATGAAGGAAGATATATGGGCGCTTCGGCTGTTGTTTTCCCTGGGAAGACTGACCCGGAGACCCTTGAGGCCCTGGCTTGCAGGGAGGGAATTGCTTTGGCTCTAGACATCGGAGCAAGGAGGGTGACAATTGCGAGTGATTGCAGCAACGTAATTGCAAGTCTGAGACAGGGAACAATGGGACTTTATGCTCATGTTGTCCGCGAAATCAAGGAGACGGAAGGAGACTTCGAGGACTTGTCGTTTGCGCACGAGCGACGAAAAACGAACAAGGAGGCACATACGATCGCTAGGTATAGTGTCCTCTTGGAGGAGGGGCGCCATGTTTGGCTGTTGGAGCCCCAGGATGGTATTTGTATCCCGATAACACTCGTGTTATAAGAGTGTTTATTGGAGCTCAAAAAAAAAAAAAAAAGTACAATACCCATAGCTGAGACGGATTTGTAATTCCACGGTATGGTACACTGCCCATGCCTGGGACAAATCAAAACAAAGTTATTGGGTTGACTAAATAATTGCACTCAGCCTGACATTCAGCTGATCACCCAACTCGCGAACACCAAACCGGTACAGTAACTAACAAGTTGGGTAAATGACAAAAAAAAAACTACCACAATGGAGCCACTCGTGTCATCGAACTACCAAATGTGTTCGTTTTGTTACATGACTACCACTATTTGAGCATGTTCGTGACGAAAAGCACTGATTTGCTACGTGGGAAAAACAAATAACTTGTTTCTACTAATTTTACAGAAGACCCCCTACCTCCCTTCCTAGTTCCTACGGAAGCGGACATAGGCCATGAGCGGTGGGATTCATTCGTCTCCACGCGACGACGAAGAGCCCTTGCCGCCGGTCGGCCGGCCAGTGCTGCCCCTCAACCGCCGCCCACGCTCCCTCACTTGACCTTGCCCCCGCCCAAATTCCAGCCGTGAGCATCTTGGAGGAGCTGACCGAGACCACCGGCGAACCTCCGCTACGTCCTCCACAGTTGGTCGCCCCCGCCGGCTTGGCTCCACCGTTGCTGACCAAGCTTGCTCCGCCGGACACCCCGTAGCTCCGTCGCCGCCGAGTCCCTTCATCCCGCGTTTGAGGACTTGCACCTATGCGCCGCCGCCTCAGGGGACCTGCAGAGGTCATCCTCGTTTTTTGCATACGGGAGGTGCCGAGATGACCTATGGCCATCGAGGTCGGGTTGTACTGTCGCTCCGCGACCATTATATGGAATCCAAGGCGTGGGGGCCTAGGGGGCACATGGATTTGGTGGCCAGAGCTTGCCCAACTCGACCATGGCGGGGAGAGCTCGAGGTGTCGACGATTTGCAGCACGGGACGATAGGAGACCACTGTAGCGGGTCCGATGATCTGTGCCGCGCTCGGGGATGGTGGAGACGACGTCGGGGAGCAGCAAGTGCGACCGGAGATGAGCGACCACGGCGGTGGCGCGACGGTGGATAGCGAGGTTTCAGTCGGAGCAGGAGGCAGCGCCAGCTGACGGTTTTTTATTTTCTTCATGTCTACTTTTTTATTTTTATGTGGGGAATTGGATCTATGTGTGACCCAAAAATATATTGTAAGGTTATATTTGCAAAAATGAAACTAGCATGTTGGTTTTCACCTGCCATCTCGTAGTACTGGGTCTAAATAGTTAGAAAACAGTTTAATATGTCTAAATATTAAAATCGGTGCGTCACGAACATGCCTCAATAGTGGTAGTCATGTGACAAACCGAATGCATTGGTAGTTTCGTGACACAACTGCCTCAGTTGTGGTACTAGTTTTTTTTATCATTTACTCAGCAAGTGAGCTAGGAGCAGCCAAGATGTCGCGGCAGACACCGATTTCCCACCACATAGGATTCAAAGCAGCACGTGACCAAATCCACACTCGTCGCCGGTGACCATGACAGTTGAGGCCAACCGGCGATTTGATGCGGCGATGCAACGGCGAGCCGCCTTGATGACATCGCGACTTGTGAACCCGCCGGCAAGTGGCCAACCAGCAGGGCCTGCCAACCGGAGTCCGGAGTACTCCCATGAGCATGACAAATCGCTCACCGTGACTCACGCCACAGCTCCTTTCACCCGTTCCAGTTCAGGCTCAAGACACACTGCTCGGACGTCGCTGTGATCGGCAGGCACTTGGCCACTTGGACTGGTGCACAATAGCTTTGCACACTGAACCTGTGCTTGCTGCAGTGCACAAGTGTTCTGCTTTCTGAACAAGTTTCTTTCTCGCCTTTGCTTCAGAAGACGAAAAAGGCTCCACCCTCCTGTACTCAAAGCACCACAACTGCTGTTAGTGTTAAGCAACGCATGCGAAGCGAGGCACGTGAGCCAACGCGTGAGATTCAGAGAAGCATAAAAGAAAGTTTGAAAGTACAATTTCGGTAACCATAAGAACTTGAGAAAGTCAGCAGAGTATCACGTTTGTACATTGCCCGGGCAGTACCCTATATACATTTCCTCCTCGTGTAGTAGGGGAGGATGCAGAGGCAGCTGAGCACACCGGAGATGCCCCTGTTCGCGCGGGAGGAGGAGGAGGCCGACCTGGAGGCCAAGCCGGAGAAGGCGCCGTCGTCGCCGTCGGAGCGGTACATCCACCTCATCCCGGTGCTCACCCTGCTGTGCTACGTCGTCCTCTTCCTCTGCTCACACGCCCCCTCGCCCGCTGGTACTGCGCGCGTGTATACATCATACAGCAACCGTTTCTGATGTTTGGAGTCTGCATTTTGATGCGTTTTTGCTCTTCAGATATGGCGAGCTTCGGAGGGAAGGCGGCAGGGAGCGGGAAGCCCAAGTCGCTCTGACGCAGACCACGGAGGAGTCCGTCGTGACAAGAACTGAACAACAAGTGATGTGCCAAACATATGGCCGTTTCCTTTCTTGATAAGCATAGGATAGATAAACTGTACGGAACTCCTTTTGAAGGCCAAATAATGTTTTTAGGCGAATGTATGTATGGAACTCCATGCAGTCTGAAGATATAAAGCTCAATTGTCAGATGCTCTGATCGCTTCTGTTCAGTGCCATCTTGGGCATCCATAATTACGTACGGAGACGGAGTAGTGAACATAACCTCTGCTCATTTCTTCGTTGCCAAACGTCGGTGTCTGATGCTGCTCGGTTGTGCCGTCACCCAGCCTCCCCAGTCCCATCTTATGTGCAAAGCAGGACTCAACATACAAGACAGAAGAAAATCAGCAAAAGAATGAAGAGAAAAACATCAGCAAAAGATATACGACTGTTTTTTTAGATTCAGCAAAAGAATGAAGAGAACTTAATGCCAAGCAAACGAAATATAAATCATGTTAGCAGCACAATACCAGAGCAATAGGCACAGTACTGACACCTGCTTCAGCAGCTGCATTGCATTCGAGTTTCCCCATTTTATCCAAAAGATTCTAGCCGAAAATATTGATTCATATTACATAGAAGTCTCAGGAAAATTTAGGCCATAGGAAAATTTGCCCAGTAAAATATAGATTCAGAATTTAGGCCACAGGTAATTTGCCCACTTACTCATCCAAATGAGCATCAATGGTACAGATAAGATGATGCAGCGAGATAAAAACATATATCTTCTCAGAAAGGAAAACAAAAAAGCATCCCAGGGGACAAGAGAAGAAAAGGCCATACGCAAACATTATCTTTGAGACAGATAATTTGACACTGCAAGTGCATGATAATGGTGTTTGATTAATTAAAACAGCTGCTACAAATTGCAAACTCTTTAGATCCAATAAATTCAACCTTCAAACAGGTGAATTAGAATATATCAACCACAATACTACATCTGAATTCAACAACAATTTCATGTCTATTTACAACAATGTATCAACCAGATCATAGTATCAATCCCTGGGCAGGCTCAGGCTTTTTAGGAGCAGTAGCAGCAGGTGGTGGTGGTGGTGGTGGAGAAGAGATGCTGGAATCCTCTACTGTAACAGGGACAGTTGCAGCTGTGGATATGGGGAAATCTGCAGGGGTTTCAGAGGCATGTATCTTTATAAATTCACGGTCCAAATCCTTGTGCTCTGCAGGGCCATCTGCCATGTTAGCTTGCACGGACTCGCCCGCAACAGCCTTGCCCTCCTGTTCAGCAGCTATTTTCTCCTTTGCCTTTGCCCCAACATCATTTGCGGTATTCGCAACCTTACTGAAGGCACCAGATACCCATGCTGCCCCGATGAGAGCATACCTGTTCTTCATGATGGCAGATCCAGCAGTACTGACACCCTGTTCAGCAGCTGCAAGTGCCGACCTTGTCTTCTCAGAGACTAGATATTTCTGATCCAAGTCCTTTACTTTGTCATTTACAACTGAGGTACCGACGCTGATCTTCTCACTTAAACCGATTCTCTTGTCAAAGGAAGATACTCTGGCAGTTGCAGTGGATGTGAGTTGATGCTTCTCATCCAAAGCTTTTGCTTTATCGAGCGCATCCCTACCAAGAATGAACCCCTTGGCAAGCATGGTTCCAACAATGTCCTCTGCCTTCTCAAGAGCAGAAGGCTTTGTATCCTTGGGCTGTGGATCCACAACAATGCAGCAATTTCCATTACCACCGGAAAAATACCTTACTACACTACAGAGATGCATATTACAAATTACTTATCATACCTCAAGCTCAGCTAAAACATAAGCTGGTAGCTCATAATCAGTGGCTGGTGTTACGATGACAGCCATGTCGACTATTGTGGCACCCTGGACAGCAATGAAACCATGTGTCACATATTCATCATAATAGCGATTCGAGCTGGTAAAAAAGTATCTGCAATTTAAGCAGCAGACCAAGAAACAATTCTGTGACTAGCTACGTGTGTGCAAACAAAAGTTCTTTTCTATCCAGGGCCATGTAGAAATATCAGTTGGGGACTGGATTAGTAAACTTCCAGCATTCAAATAAACCAGCATGGACAAGATATTTTGCTTGAAACATTCAATGGGACTAAGGAAGATCTTTTCTAACCATTTACAACTGGGAGCTGAGATCATGGCAACAAGTTACAGAACATGGTTACAGACCAATGATATTTAGATTTTTAAATAAAACTCCATCCATTACAAAATATAGGACTTAGTCTTAAGATAAACCAAGCAAACAATATAAGTGACTAAAGTCTAAAGTGATGTATTCACTGCATGCCTGTAGGTCATACAAAGTAAAACTCTATGAGGGATATAAATGAAATAATACACTTATTGGTCATTCAAATATAAAATACCCTTATTATTTTGACAGATTTAGTGTATCGGTGTATGCAATCAAATCATCCAGAGTTGCATCACTATTGCATGACGTAACAAGTCACTCAACCAATCATCTATTTTTGGGGGAAAACAGAAGACTTTTAAAGAGATGGGAGATAAAGAAGATACCGTAAGAAGCATAGCTGTCTCAGCTCCTTGCTTGTCTTTAAAAGTAATGTAGGCTACTTGAGACAGCTCATCATCACTGAAAAAAGCATTTAAATACGTTAATGCAATTCATAGTACATGGTGTGTAACAAATATAATGAAGATAGTACTAACCTTCGCATTTCAACATGCACAAGGTCACCAGAAAAGGAGAAGAACTCCTTTACATCTCTTTGTGCTGCTTTCAGTGACAAATTGCTCACCATGACTGTGCTAAGCGTGGTTGTCTTCAAACAAAAAAATAGTATAAAAGGAACAATTAATACGCCATCTGATAGACAATATATCCTAGGCTAAATGCGAAAAAGGAATGCAAATATAAGAAAACCTTCCTAATCAACATACGAAAACCCAGTTTACAAACAGGACCATAACACCCACAGTTCTGCTCATGAAAGAAAATGGGGACTTTGTTCCAATCTCTTCGGACTATTTTAAATATTGTTTTTGGATAACATTTACCGTTAATGTTCCATACAGAATGGCTGGAAAGAGATGCAGTCATTTTTATCCAGCAGGCATCTTTTAACTCTATTGATTAAAAGTCGTTGGTGTGCTAAAGTTAGCTTTAATACATAATGGCAATTATTCGATTTATATGAAAAATAAGTATGTGATGTTCATAATGGACACATATGCACATCTTTGTCATTTTTGTCGTGGCAGTGCATTACAGTGTACCAAATTTATTTTAATATAGTCAGCATAACAAGCATATCAGATTGAATAGAAGAGTTAAACTGCAAATCAGTGTAATAGGCGCTCATTTGTAAATTTTGCTTACACAACTGTACGATTTTACGAAACACGGTGGAAAAAGAAGGCTCGCTAGTCTGAATGTCGCATAACATTCTTAGTGTCTACAATGCAAGGAAGAGTTTCCCCCCTTAATTTCTTCAGCACCAACAAGTAGGCACAAACAGAGAATAGGGCCAAGGTATCAACTAGGGGGTGCACCGACTGGTTAAATCAGGCACTGAGCCAAACTTACATAACTGTACAATGACTGTGCAGCAGATCAGCTCCCCTGGCCATTGCACATTTGCACATCCAGCTCAGAGGTACAATGCCGACCAAAATGGGACGAGATTTCAGTAGGAAAAATTGGTAACAAATAAGTGCCCGACTGCCAAAGATATAACATCGCGCACTTTATTTCTATGGAATCACGGTTGCTGGAGCCTCAAGTCTCTAGCTTTCCCATCTTTTGCAGACAGCTTGACTACAGAAAAATCTATGCAAGGAGGTGTATTTACCCAAAATCTCAAATCTAGAAACCCCAAGAAACCCCTGAATCTAACTTCTAACTCGCAAACCAAATCAAGACAGAATAACGTATACACGGATCGGAAATGGCACAACGCACGGCCTCAACAGCGATTTGCAAAAAAGAAAGAGGGAAAGGGGGAGGGGGCAAACGAGGGCTCACCGACATGGCCGCGACGCGATGCGATGCCGAGATCTCTGAACCCTAGCCGCTGACTTGAATCGGGAAACGGGAAGAAGAATAGAGAAAAATATTGGAGAAATGGATCCGCCGTGTCCGGCGGGCGGGATTTATAGGTGGAGACGACGAAGTGGAGCACGCGGCGGTTACTGCCGTCCGACTACAGTAGACGTGCAAGCTGTGACGTGGTGACGTGTGGGCGCGCCTGCTATATGAAA
>NC_061514.1:47803671-47832829 GCF_022539505.1 Lolium rigidum | reverse complement strand
CCTACGGAAGCGGACACAGGCCATGAGCGGTGGGCTTCATTCGTCTCCACGCGACGACGAAGAGCCCTTGTCGCCGGTCGGCCGGCCAGTGCTGCCCCTCAACCGCCGCCCACGCTCCACGCTCCCTCACTTGACCCTGCCCCCGCCCAAATTCCAGCCACGAGCATCTTGGAGGAGCTGACCGAGACCACCGGCGAACCTCCGCTACGTCCTCAGCTGGTCGCCCCCGCCGGCTTGGCTCCACCGTTGCTGACCAAGCTTGCTCCTCCGGACACCCCGTAGCTCCGTCGCCGCCGAGTCCCTTCATCCCGCGTTTGAGGACTTGCACCTATGCGCCGCCGCCTCGGGGGACTCGCGAGAGGTCATCCTCGTTTTTGCATACGGGAGGTGCCGAGATGACCTATGGCCATCGAGGTCGGGTTGTACTGTCGCTCTGCGACCATTATATGGAATCCAAGGCGTGGGGGCCTAGGGGGCACATGAATTTGGTGGCCAGAGCTTGCCCAACTCGACCATGCCGGGGAGAGCTCGAGGTGTCGACGATTTGCAGCACGGGACGATAGGAGACCACTGTAGCGGGTCCGATGAGCTGTGCCGCGCTCGGGGATGGTGGAGACGACGTCGGGGAGCAGCAAGTGCGACCGGAGATGAGCGACCACGGCGGTGGCGGGACGGCGGATAGCGAGGTTTCAGTCGAAGCGCAGGAGGCAGCGCCGGCTGACGGTTTTTTATTTTCTTCATGTCTACTTTTTTATTTTTATGTGGGGAATTGGATCTATGTGTGACCCAAAAATATATTCTGAGGTTATATTTGCAAAAATTAAACTAGCATGTTGGTTTTCACATGCCATCTCGTAGTACTGACAGGTAGGTCTGAACAGTGAGAAAATCAGAAAACAGTTTAACATGTCTAAATATTAAAATCAGTGTGTCACGAACATGCTCAATAATGGTAGTCATATGACAAACCAAACACATTTGGTGGTTTCGTGACACAACTGCCTCAATTGTGGTAGTTTTTTTTTATCATTTACTCAACAAGTGAGCTAGGAGCAGCCAAGATGTCGCGGCAGACACCGATTTCCCACCACGTAGGATTCAAAGCAGCACGTGACCAAATCCACACTCGTCGCCGGTGACCATGACACTTGAGGCCAACCGGCGATTTGATGCGGCGATGCAACGGCGAGCCGCCTTGATGACATCGCGACTTGTGAACCCGCCGGCAAGTGGCCAACCAGCAGGGCCTGCCAACCGGAGTCCGGAGTACTCCCATGACAAATCGCTCACCATGACTCACGCCACAGCTCCTTTCACCCGTTCCAGTTCAGGCTCAAGACACACTGCTCGGACGTCGCTGTGATCGGCAGGCACTTGGCCACTGGGACTGGTGCACAATACCTTTGCACACTGAACCTGTGCTTGCTGCAGTGCACAAGTGTTCTGCTTTCTGAACAAGTTTCTTTCTCGCCTTTGCTTCAGAAGACGAAAAAGGCTCCAGCCTCCTGTACGCAAAGCACCACAACTGCTGTTAGCGTTAAGCAACGCATGCGAAGCGAGGCACGTGAGCCAACGCGTGAGATTCAGAGAAACATAAAAGAAAGTTTGAAAGTACAATTTCGGTAACCATAAGAACTTGAGGAAGTCAGCAGAGTATCACGTTTGTACATTGCCCGGGCAGTACCCTATATACATTTCCTCCTCGTGTAGTAGGGGAGGATGCAGAGGCAGCTGAGCACACCGGAGATGCCCCTGTTCGCGCGGGAGGAGGAGGAGGCCGACCTGGAGGCCAAGCCGGAGAAGGCGCCGTCGTCGTCGTCGGAGCGGTACATCCACCTCATCCCGGTGCTCACCCTGCTGTGCTTCGTCGTCCTCTTCCTCTGCTCACACGCCCCCTCGCCCGCTGGTACTGCGCGCGTGTATACATCATACAGCAACCGTTTCTGATGTTTGGAGTCTGCATTTTGATTCGTTTTTGCTCTTCAGATATGGCGAGCTTCGGAGGGAAGGCGGCAGGGAGCGGGAAGCCCAAGTCGCTCTGACGCAGACCACGGAGGAGTCCGTCGTGACAAGAACTGAACAACAAGTGATGTGCCAAACATATGGCCGTTTCCTTTGTTGATAAGCATAGCATAGATAAACTGTACCTGTACGGAACTCCATTTGAAGGCCAAGTAATGTTTTTAGGCGAATGTATGTATGGAACTCCATGCAGTCTGAAGATATAAGGCTCAATTGTCAGATGCTCTGATCGCTTCTGTTCAGTGCCATCTTGGGCATCCATAATTATGTACGGAGACGGAGTAGCGAACATATTTCTTCGTTTAAGGTGTATACTAATTGCGGCGCACAATCATACTTACCAAACGTCGGTGTCTGATGCTGCTCGGTAGACGGTAGTGCCGTCACCCAGCCTCCCCGGTCCCATCTTATGTGCAAAGCAGGACTCAACATACAAGACAAATGAAAATCAGCAAAATAATGAAGAGAAAAACATCAGCAAAAGATATACGAGTATGTTTTTAGATTCAGCAAAAGAATGAATTGAACTTTATGCCAAGCAAACGAAACATAAATCATGTTAGCAGCAACCAGAGCAATAGGCACAGTACGAGTGTATCAGGCTCAGAATCAAGAAACCAGGAGGTTCTTTCCGGCAGCAGGAAAGCACACATTGTATTCGAGTTTCCCCATTTCATCCAAAATATTCTAGTGCAAAATATTGATTCATATACATAGAAGTCTCAGGAAATTTTAGGCCACAGCAAAATTTGCCACAGGAAAATTTGCCCAGGAAAATATAGATTCAGAATTTAGGCCACAGGTAATTTGCCCACTAACTCAACCAAATGAGCATCAATGGTACAGATAAGATGATGCAGCGAGATAAAAACATATATCTTCTCAGAAAGGAAAAAAAAAAAGCATCTCAGGGGAGGAGGAAAAGATCATACGCAAACATTATCTTTGAGTCAGATAATTTGACACTGCAAGTGCATGATAATGGTGTTTGATTAATTAAAACAGCTGCTACAAATTGCAAACTCTTTAGATCCAATAAATTCAACCTTCAAACAGGTGAATTAGAATATATCAACCACAATACTACAGCCTGAATTCAACAACAATTTCATGTCTATTTACAACCATGTATCAACCAGATCATAGTATCAATCCCTGGGCAGGCTCAGGCTTTTTAGGAGCAGTAGCAGCAGGTGGTGGTGGCGGTGGTGGAGAAGAGATGCTGGAATCCTCTACTGTAACAGGGACAGTTGCAGCTGTGGATATGGGGAACTCTGCAGGGGTTTCAGAGGCATGTATCTTTATAAATTCACGGTCCAAATCCTTGTGCTCTGCAGGGCCATCTGCCATGTTAGCTTGCACGGACTCGCCCGCAACAGCCTTGCCCTCCTGTTCGGCAGCTATTTTCTCCTTTGCCTTTGCCCCAACATCATTTGCGGTATTCGCAACCTTACTGAAGGCACCAGATACCCATGCTGCCCCGATGAGAGCATACCTGTTCTTCATGATGGCAGATCCAGCAGTACTGACACCTTGTTCAGCAGCTGCAAGTGCCGACCTTGTCTTCTCAGAGACTAGATATTTCTGATCCAAGTCCTTTACTTTGTCATTTACAACTGAGGTACCGACGCTGATCTTCTCACTTAAACCGATTCTCTTGTCAAAGGAAGATACTCTGGCAGTTGCAGTGGATGTGAGTTGATGCTTCTCATCCAAAGCTTTTGCTTTATCGAGCGCATCCCTACCAAGAATGAACCCCTTGGCAAGCATGGTTCCAACAACGTCCTCTGCCTTCTCAAGAGCAGAAGGCTTTGTATCCTTGGGCTGTGGATGCACAACAATGTAGCAATTTCCATTACCACCGGAAAAATACCTTACTACACTACAGAGATGCATATTACAAATTACTTATCATACCTCAAGCTCAGCTAAAACATAAGCTGGTAGCTCATAATCAGTGGCTGGTGTTACTATGACAGCCATGTCGACTATTGTGGCACCCTGGACAGCAATGAAACCATGTGTCACATATTTATCATAATAGCGATTCGAGCTAGTAAAAAAGTATCTGCAATTTAAGCAGCAGACCAAGAAACAATTCTGTGACTAGCTACGTGTGTGCAAACAAAAGTTCTTTTCTATCCAGAGCCATGTCGAAATATCAGTTGGGGAATGGATTAGTAAACTTCCAGCATTCAAATAAATCAGCATGGACAAGATATTTTGCTTGACACATTCAATGGGACTAAGGAAGATCTTTTCTAACCATTTACAACTGGGAGCTGAGATCATGGCAACAAGTTACAGAACATGGTTACAGACCAGTGATATTTAGGTTTTTAAATAAAAACTCCATCCATTACAAAATATAGGACTTGCTTTGTCTTAACATAAACCAAGCAAACAATATAAGTGACTAAAGTCTAAAGTGATGTATTCACTGAATGCATGTAGGGAATACAAAGTAAAACTCTATGAGGGATATAAATGAAATAATACACTTATTGGACATTCGAATATAAAATACCCTTATATTTTCTACAGATGGAGTGTATCGGTGTATGCAATCAAATCATCCAGAGTTGCATCACTATTGCATGACGTAACAAGTCACTCAACCAATCATCTATTTTTGGGGGAAAACAGAAGTCTTTTAAAGAGATGGGAGATGAAGAAGATACCGTAAGAAGCATAGCTGTCTCAGCTCCTTGCTTGTCTTTAAAAGTAATGTAGGCTACTTGAGACAGCTCGTCGTCACTGCAAAGCATTTAAATAGGTTAATGCAATTCATAGTACACGGTGTGTAACAAATATAATGAAGATGATAGTACTAACCTTCGCATTTCAACATGCACAAGGTCACCAGAAAAGGAGAAGAACTCCTTTACATCTCTTTGTGCTGCTTTCAGTGACAAATTGCTCACCATGACTGTGCTAAGCGTGGTTGTCTTCAAACAACAAATAGTATAAAGGAACAGTTAATACGCCATCTGATAGACAATATATCCTAGGCTAAATGCGAATAAGGAATGCAAATATAAGAAAACCTTCCTAATCAACATAAGAAAACCCAGTTTACAAACAGGACCATAACACCCACTGCTCATGAAAGAAAATGGGGACTTTGTTCCAATCTCTTTGGACTATTTTAAATATTGTTTTTGGATAACATTTACCATTAATGTTCCATATAGAATGGCTGGAAAGAGATGCAGTCATTTTTATCCAGCAGGCATCTTTTAACTCTATTGATTAAAAGTCGGTGGTGTGCTAAAGTTAGCTTTAATACATAATGGCAACTATTTGATTTATATGAAAAATAAGTACTCCCTCTGATTCGTATTACTTGACGCTAATATAGAAGTATCTAGACACATTTTATTTGTAGATACATCTATTTTAGCATCAAGTAATATGGATCGGAGGGAGTGTGTGATGTTCATAATGGACACATATGCGCATCTTTGTCATTTTTGTCGTGACAGTGCATTACAGTGTACCAAATTTATTTTAATATAGTCAGCATAACAAGCATATCAGATTAAATAGAAGAGTTAAACTGCAAATCAGTGTCATAGGCGCTCATTTGTAAATTTTGCTTCCACAACTGTACAATTTTACGAAACACAGTGGAAAAGGAAGGCTCACTAGTCTGAATGTTGCATAACATTCTTAGTGTCTACAATGCAAGGAAGAGTCCCCCCCCCCCCCTTAATTTCTTCAGCACCAACAAGTAGGCACAAACAGGGCCAAGGTATCAACTAGGGGGTACACCGACTGGTTGAATTAGGCACTGAGGCAAACTTACATCACTGTCCAATGACTGTGCAGCAGATCAGCTCCCCTGGCCATTGCACATTTGCACATTTAGCTCAGAGGTACAATGCCGACCAAAATGGGACGAGATTTCACTAGGAAAAATTGGTAACAAATAGGTGCCCGACTGCGAAAGATATAAAATCGCGCACTTTATTTCTATCGAATCACGGTTGCTGGAGCCTCAAGTCTCTAGCTTTCCCATCTTTTGCAGACAGCTTGACTAAAGAAATATCTATGCAAGGAGGTGTCTTTACCCAAAATCTCAAATCTAGAAACCCCAAGAAACCCCTGAATCTAACCTCTAACTCGCAAACCAAATCAAGACAGAATAACGTATACACGGATCGGAAATGGCACAGCCGACGGCCTCAACAGAGATTTGCAGACAAGAGAGAGGGAAAGGGGAAGGGGCAAACGAGGGCTCACCGACATGGCCGCGACGCGATGCGATGCCGAGATCTCTGAACCCTAGCCGCTGACTTGAATCGGGAAACGGGAAGAAGAAGAGAGAAAAATATTGGAGAAATGGATCCGCCGTGTCCGGCGGGCTGGATTTATAGGTGGAGACGACGAAGTGGAGCACGCGGCGGTTACTGCCGTCCGACTACAGTAGACGTGCAAGCTGTGACGTGGTGACGTGTGGGCGCGCCTGCTATATGAAAAAAGTACTCCCTTCCTTCCAATAAATAAGAGGTTCTTGTTATTTGTGTTGAAAAAAAGTCCAAAATAAACTTTAAAGTTGTAGGAAAAAGATAAATCGAACCCTAAAGTCGGAATCCCTGAAATTGTCACTCTGAACTCTGTAATCCAGGTCTATTTTGAACCCTAAGTTAGTTTAGGCTGAAAAACGCTGACGTGGCCGGGATTAGTGTCATACGCGGGCTAGGGAGGTAGTCACTTAATGGGTACAGGTGGCTCTCCCTTACGCTCGCGGAGAGAGAGAGAGAGAGAGAGAGAGAGAGAGAGAGAGAGAGCAATTGGGGAACGAGTGTCGGGTTTCCTGCGGAGAGAGAGCGCGCGACGGCGGCGGTGGAGGCGAAAGCAGAGCGCACCGACGACGCCAGTGAAGAATGTCATCGGGAGCTTCTTCCACGCCTGGATTCCGTGTAGCTTCAGGTTGAAGAGGAAGTGAAGGGAGGTCACCAGTGACCTATCGGTAGAGTCGATGGCGTACGAGCCAGTGAAGCTCTGCAACTACAATCTGTCGTCGAGGAAGGCTCCTAGATGGATTTCATGGAGTGGCATGAACCCAGGAAGGAGGTAATACGCCTGCGTTGATGCGTTGGTGAGTTATTCATTGGGATTCCTTTTCTTCTTGTTGACATCCCCCCCCCCATTTTCCCTCATTTTCTCTGATTAATTCCATTTGTATTGGCCAAATTGTGCAGAACGGTCGTGGTTGTGGGTATGTCGAATGGCATGATCCGCCATTGCCATAGTTCTGGAGTGAGCTGATTGGTGATTTGCGTGATGAAGTGTGGAGGCTACGCGGTTTACAGCAGGCCTCTCCTCAGGTTGTTGAAGAAGCAAGAGATGCCAGGCTTCAGGCTATGCAAGATGAGTTGAAAGAGAAGACTGAAGAGATAGCAGCTTAGAAGGGAAATTATGACAAAGTGATGCTAGCTTTTGTTGTGTTTGTGTTTGGGTTACTAGCAGGAAAGATGTTTATGCAGTGAGCAAGTGTCAATGTAGTACTGTGATGTCTAGATGATGTTGTCTGAATGTAGAACTCCTTTCTTTATGTCATGAATGTAGAACTCTTGGGTTTGTAAGCTATGCATTGTTGTCAAGTTTATGGTATGAATGTTTACATTTGAAATAGCTGGGAGTATCTGTGATAGAAAGATGCATTTGATTCAATGTTGACAGAACATAAACATGACAGCGACATAAACTGGAGAATTTGTATTTGGTATAATCTTAGCAGAACCATGTTTGACAAAGATCATAAAACTGGACAAGTGCATTTCATAGAATCTTAAAAGAAGTTGCATTTGACAGCATCATAAACTGGACAAGTGTGTTTCATATATAGAATCCCATGTTTGCAACATAAACTAGACAAGTGCATTTCATAGAATCCCATGTTTGCAACATAAACTGGACAAGTGCATTTGACACCTACATAAGCTGGACAAGTGCATTTCATAGCAATACAACCAAAAGAAGTGGCAACACTACAAACTGAACCATCTAGGTATTGCCACTAGCAGTAAAGTACTGATAGCTGGGAATTGCATATGATGGTATCCTTTTCTTCTTGTTGACACCACTTCCACTTCCACTGCCAGCTTGTGCACTTCTCATCGTCCTGGGAGGTTGAAACCTTGATGGACCAGATTCTTGTGGAGCGGACCTTGATGGTTGATACGTCTCCAACATACCTATAATTTCTGATGTTCCATGCTTGTTTTATGACAATACTTACATGTTTTGCTTGCACTTTATGATGTTTTTATGCATTTTCCGGAACTAACCTATTAACAAGATGCCACAGTGCGGTCTCGTTTTCTCGTCGTTTTTGGTTCCGAAAAGGCTGTTCGGGCAATATTCTCGGAATTGGACGAAATCAACGCCAAAGATCTTATTTTTCCCGGGAGGCTCCGAACACCGAAGGGAAGTCGGAGGAGAGCCGGGGGCCACCACACAGGTGGGCCGCGCGGGCTACACCCGGCCGCGCCGGCCCGGTCGTGGGGCCACCCCGTCGCCCCTCTCCGCGCCGCCTCTTCGCCTATATAAGCCCTTTCGACCTAAAAACGCGATACGGATTGACGAAACTCCGTGAAAGACTCCGGGGGCGCCGCCACCATCGCGAAACTCCAATTCGGGGGACAGAAGTCTCCGTTCCGCACCTCGCCGGGACGGGGAAGTGCCCCCGGAAGCCATCTCCATCGACGCCACCGCCTCCATCATGCTCCGTGAGTAGTTCCCCCATGGACTACGGGTTCTAGCCGTAGCTAGTTGGTATCATCTCTCCCATGTACTTCAATGCAATGATCTCATGAGCTGCCTTACATGATTGAGATTCATCTTATGTAATCGGTGTTGTGTTTGTTGGGATCCGATGGATTGTTACGTTATGATTGTCTATCTATAAAGTTTGTGAAGTTATTGTTGCTGCAATCTTGTTGTGTTTAATGCTTGTCACTAGGGCCCGAGTGGCATGATCTTAGATTTAAGCTCCATACTTATTGCTTAGATTGTATCTACAAGTTGTATGCACATGTCTATGTCCGGAACCAAAGGCCCCAAAGTGACAGAAATTGGGACAACTGGAGGGGAAGGCTTAGATATGAGGATCACATGTTTTCGCGGAGTGTTAATGCTTTGCTCCGGTGCTCTATTAAAAGGAGTACCTTAATTTCCGATAGATTCCCTAGAGGCCCGTGCTGCCACCGGCTGGTAGGACAAAAGATGTTGTACAAGTTTCTCATTGCGAGCACGTATGACTATATATGGGAAACATGCCTACATGATTAATAATCTTGATGTTCTGTCTTAATGCTATTTCAATCCTATCAATTGCCCAACCGTAATTTGTTCACCCAACACTTGTTATTGGAGAGTTACCACTAGTGTAGATAGCTGGGAACCCCGGTCCATCTCTCATCATCATATACTCGTTCTACATGACATTGGAAGTAGTATTAACTATTTTCCGGTGCCATTGCTCTCATATTACCGCTCATCGCTGCTGTGTTACTATTACTATCTGCTCTCATATTACCGTCGCTTTCACATCACCCTCGTTACTAGTGCTTTTCCAGGTGAAGCTGAATTGACAACTCAGTTGTTAAGGCTTATAAGTATTCTTTACCTCCCCTTGTGTCGAATCAATAAATTTGGGTTTTACTTCCCTCGAAGACTGCCGCGATCCCCTATACTTGTGGGTTATCAAGATTGTTTTCTGGCGCCGTTGCCGGGAGGCATAGCTCTACTCATAAGTTCACCTGGGGAGTACACTCTACCTCTCTCTCTGTTTTATTTTATTTTGTTTTGCTTAGTTTACTTTTGTCTAGTTTATTTGTGCTTAGTTTATTTCTGTCTAGTATTATTTTGCTTAGTTACTTTTGTCTAGTTTGTTTTTGTTTTGTTTTACTTTTCTCATATACCCAAAAATCCATAAAAATTTGAAAAACCTAAAAATTAAAAACTGCTGTTATGGGAGAACCCATAACCTACTTGGAGCTTATAGAATATTATAATAATTATAGAGAATCAAGAGCGGGAAAAGTGATGAGTGCTCGTGATAGAAAAATTGAATACAATTGCTAAAATCTTGCTTAAACGCCATGATATAAACTGTTGCTCTCAACAGGACACTAAACATCTTAAATTTCAATGTGGCTTTAGTGAGGAATTTTTAATTAAGAACTATAATCGGAATAGCTATATTCATTTTGGGTTTGAAGAGGTAGAACAATTTGTCATATTTATGGGAGCCTCTGAGGTAGAGCAAATGTTTATGATAAAGCTCTTGATGATGGTCCTATGTTACTTGATAATATTAATTGTACTACTAATGAAAATGGGATTGGAGAGGTCTTCACATTATCTATGAGTCCCATATCTTTTGAGATTGATCAATCATCTTGTTATATTATTGATAAAAGTGTGTTTGAAAGTTTTAATCGCACTATTTTTGAGCTTGATAAAAATTATGTGTTTATGGATCATGAAAAGCATGCTATATGTGATAGTTATATTGTTGAGTTTATCCATGAAGCTACTGAAAATTATTATGAGAGAGGAAAATATGGTTGTAGAAATTTGCATGGTACTAAAACACCTCTCTATATGCTGAAAATTTTGAAGTTACTCTTGTTTTATCTTCTTATGCTTGTCACTTTGTTCTTCATGAATTTATTTGTGTACAAGATTCTTATGCATAGGAAGTGGGTTAGACTTAAATGTGTATTTAATTTGCTTCTTGATTCTCTCTTTTGCTTCAACTCTTATTTCTTGCGAGTGCATCATCAAAATTGCTGAGCCCACCTTAATGGCTATAAAGAAAGCACTTCTTGGGAGATAACCCATGTCTTTATTTTGCTACTGTTTTGTTGTGTCTTGGAAGTTGTTACTACTGTAGCAACCTCTCCTTATCTTTATTTTATTGCAATGTTGTGCCAAGTGAAGTCTCTAATAGAAGGTTGATGCAAGATTTGGATTTCTGCGCAGAAACAGATTTCTATCTGTCACGAATCTGGGCAGGGCTCTCTGTAGGTAACTCAGAAAAATCTGCCAATTTACGTGCGTGTTCCTCAGATATGTACGCAACTTTCATTAGTTTTGAGTTTTCTGATTTGAGCAACGTAAGTACCTGTTTAAAATTCATCTTTACTGGCTGTTCTGTTTTGGCAGATTCTGTCTCTGTTTTTTTGCATTGTCTCTTGTGGACTTTAAGCAAGGCTTTCTAGACGTGGAGAGCTGTAGCTAATGTTTTATTGAGTTCTTGCAATGTGTCACTACAGGACCAAGGTGGATTCAAGTTTTTTGAGTACTAACCCCTCTAATGAAGTTTATGAGAAGTTTGGTGTGAAGGAAGTTTTCAAGGGTCAAGAGAGGAGGATGATATATGATCAAGAAGAGTGAAAAGTCTAAGCTTGAGGATGCCCCCGTGGTTCATCCCTGCATATTTAAAGAAGACTCAAGCGTCTAAGCTTGGGGATGCCCAAGGCATCCCCTTCTTCATCAACTTATCGAGTTTCTTCTATTGAAACTATATTTTTATTCGGTCACATCATATGTGCTTTACTTGGAGCGTCTGTTTGTTTTTATTTTTGTTTGTGTTTGAATAAATTCGGATCCTAGCAATCCTTGTGTGGGAGAGAGACACGCTCTGCTTTTTCATATGAACACTGGTGTTCTTAGCTTTATTTTAATGTTCATGGCGGAGTTGAAAACCGCTGCACTTATTGGTATTTGGTTGTAAACAGAAAATGCTTCATATTGTCTTGAATAATTTGATACTTGGCAATCGTTTTGAGCTCTCAAGTAGATCATGATTAAGCTCTTGCATCATGTAGTTTAAACCTATTAGTGGAGAAATACCGTAGAGCTTGTTGAAATTGGTTTGCATGATTGGTCTCTCTAAGGTCTAGATATTTTCTGGTAAAAGTGTTTGAGCAACAAGGAAGACAGTGTAGAGTTTTATAATGCTTGCAATATGTTCTTATGTAAGTTTTATTGTACCGGTTCATACTTGTGTTTGCTTCAAACAACCTTGCTAGCCAAAGCCTTGTACTGAGAGGAAATGCTTCTCGTGCATCCAAAACCTTGAGCCAAAATCTATGCCATTTGTGTCCACCATATCTACCTACTATGTGGTATTTCCTGCCATTCCAAGCAAATACTTCATGTGCTACCTTTAAACAATTCAAAAGCTATTATCTCTTATTTGTGTCAATGTTTTATAGCTCATGAGGAAGTATGTGGTGTTTATCTTTCGATCTTGCCATTTACTTTTGACAGACTTTCACCAATGGACTAGTGGCTTCATCCGCTTATCCAATAATTTTGCAAAAAGAGCTGGCGCGGGGTTCCCAGCCCCCAATTAATCAACTTTCATTAATAATTCTCTTCACATGTTTTGCTCTGATTCATCAGTAAGCAACTTAATTTTGCAAATAGACACTCCTTCATGGTATGTGAATGTTGGAAGGCACCCGAGGATTCGGTTAGCCATGGCTTGTGAAAGCAAAAGGTTGGGAGGAGTGTCAACCATAAATAAAACTAAAACACATGTGTAAACAAAAGAGAAGAGGGATGATCTACCTTGCTGGTAGAGATAACGTCCTTCATGGGAGCCGCTCTTGAAAGTCTGGTTGATGAGGTAGTTAGAGTGCCCACTATCATTCGTTGACAACAACAAACACCTCTCAAAATTTTACTTTTATGCTCTCTATATGATTTCAAAACTTAAAAAGCTCTAGCACATGATTTTATCCTCGCTTCCTCTCGCGAAGGGCCATTCTTTTACTTTATGTTGAGTCAGTTTACCTACTTCCTTCCATCTTAGAAGCAAACACTTGTGTCAACTGTGCATTGATTCTTACATACTTGCATATTTGCATTCATCATATTACTTTGTGTTGACAATTATCCATGAGATATGCATGTTGAAAGTTGAAAGCAACTGTTGAAACATAAATCTTCCTCTGTGTTGCTTCAATGCCTTTACTTTGAATTTATTGCTTTATGAGTTAACTCTTGTGCAAGGCTTTTGATGCTTGTCTTGAAAGTACTATTCATGAAAAGTTTTGCTATATGTTACCTATTTGTTAGCAACTATAGATTATTGCCTTGAGTCACTTCATTCATTTCATGTGCTTTGTAATAGTATGATCAAGGTTATGTAAGTAGCATGTCACTACAGAAATTACTCTTTTTATCGTTTACCTACTCGAGGACGAGCAGGAGCTAAGCTTGGGGATAATGATACGTCTCGAACGTACCTATAATTTCTGATGTTCCATGCTTGTTTTATGACAATACTTACATGTTTTGCTTGCACTTTATGATGTTTTTATGCATTTTCCGGAACTAACCTATTAACAAGATGCCACAGTGCCGCTTCTCGTTTTCTGCTGTTTTTGGTTCCGTAAAGGCTGTTCGGGCAATATTCTCGGAATTGGACGAAATCAACGCCAAAGATCTTATTTTTCCCGGGAGGCTCCGAACACCGAAGGGGAGTCGGAGGAGAGCCGGGGGCCACCACACGAGTGGGCCACGCGGGCTACACCCTGGCCGCGCCGGCCTGCTGTGGGGCCACCCTGTCGCCCCTCCTGCGCCGCCTCTTCGCCTATATAAGCCCTTTCGACCTAAAAACGCGATACAGATTGACGAAACTCCAGAAAGACTCCAGGGGCGCCGCCACCATCGCGAAACTCCAATTCGGGGGCGAAGTCTCGTTCCGGCACCTCGCCGGACGGGAAGTGCCCCGGAAGCCATCTCCATCGACGCCACCGCCTCCATCATGCTCCGTGAGTAGTTCCCCCATGGACTACGGGTTCTAGCTGTAGCTAGTTGGTATCATCTCTCCCATGTACTTCAATGCAATGATCTCATGAGCTGCCTTACATGATTGAGATTCATCTTATGTAATCGGTGTTGTGTTTGTTGGGATCCGATGGATTGTTACGTTATGATTGTCTATCTATAAAGTTTGTGAAGTTATTGTTGCTGCAATCTTGTTGTGTTTAATGCTTGTCACTAGGGCCCGAGTGGCATGATCTTAGATTTAAGCTCCATACTTATTGCTTAGATTGTATCTACAAGTTGTATGCACATGTCTATGTCCGGAACCAAAGGCCCCAAAGTGACATAAATTGGGACAACTGGAGGGGAAGGCTTAGATATGAGGATCACATGTTTTCACGGAGTGTTAATGCTTTGCTCCGGTGCTCTATTAAAAGGAGTACCTTAATTTCCAAGTAGATTCCCTAGAGGCCCTGCTGCCACCGGCTGGTAGGACAAAAGATGTTGTACAAGTTTCTCATTGCGAGCACGTATGACTATATATGGGAAACATGCCTACATGATTAATAATCTTGATGTTCTGTCTTAATGCTATTTCAATCCTATCAATTGCCCAACTGTAATTTGTTCACCCAACACTTGTTATTGGAGAGTTACCACTAGTGTAGATACCTGGGAACCCCGGTCCATCTCTCATCATCATATACTCGTTCTACATGACATTGGAAGTAGTATTAACTATTTTCTGGTGCCATTGCTCTCATATTATTGCTACTGCTGCTGTGTTACTATTACTACAGCTCTCATATTACTGCTGCTTTCACATCACCCCTGTTACTAGTGCTTTTCCAGTGCAGCTGAATTGACAACTCAGTTGTTAAGGCTTATAAGTATTCTTTACCTCCCCTTGTGTCGAATCAATAAATTTGGGTTTTACTTCCCTCGAAGACTGCCGCGATCCCCTATACTTGTGGGTTATCAATGGTGCAGATGCTTGTGGAGCAGACCTGGGTGGAGCAGATGGTGCTTGAGAGGATGGTGCTTGAGTGGATACTGCTTGAGAGGATGGTGCTTGAGAAGATGACCCATCCTATTGAAAATATTGATAATATCCAATTAAAGCAACAAAAAATGAAATAAAATCCTCAATACAAGCAGATGTAGTTAAATTACCTCTCTTGCTTTCCTTTTCTTGGTAGTTTTGACAAGGTGTGCATTTTTCTTCTTCCCTCTCTCTCGATTTTTGATGCAACTAGATTTGTTATGCCCTGGATTTCCACACATGGAACAAACAATGGTATGCCATGTTTGGACATCTTATTGGCACACTTGGGTTTCTCTGTCTCCTCCCTTTTTCTATCATTTTTCTTTAGCCTTCCAGGCATTTTGACATAACCTGGTGCTTGAGTTCTTGGTTTATCAGACACTGGCCACATTTCCTCTCCTTCCACAGGCTGCAAGCAATGCTCATATATCTTGATGAACACTTCAACAGAATAGCAAGGATCAATAAAATCCTCCACTAATTTTCCCTTCAACATTATTTGCATATCTAGCAATGGCACACAACAATTCACTCTTCACGAATCCTTTGAAGAAGCATCCATCCAGTCCTATGACTTTCCTACAACCTGCCTTGAATCCTTCCTTCAATGCTTTGAAACATACATCAAAACTCTGGAATATGTTTTGATCCAGATTGGTATGATCTAGACACACAGCCATAGTGCTTCCTGGGTTGCTCCTAAGCCACTCTAGCTGGTAATCAAAAACCCTGGTGTATTCATTCTTCATTCCAGCCATGAGCTTCTTGATCACAAGCTTCTTAGCATGCTTGCATTTTGAAGCTGTGACATCTGCAAACATGTCCTGCAGGACTGTTGCTTTCATAATCTCAATCTTCCACATTGGGTTTGCTAATATGAAATGCTCATATCTCTGGGCAATAACTTTAGCAGTCACAAGCCTATTGTCTTTGTTTTGTGCACAGTGATGCTCATCATTGAAAGTGATAATCTGGAATCTACTTGATCTTGTTGTCTTTATTGCATACAGTAGCTAGGGACAGTTCTCCCAACCACACTTTGCCCTCACTCTATGAACCTCTGACTTGACAAATTTTATGCTTCTCTTGGTAACAAGTCCATATTTCTTCAGTGCCTTAACTAGCTGACCCTTGCTTCTAAACACCATAGTCAAGAGAAAGTGAGGAATTTCAGTTGCACTGTTTTACCTTGGGTTGCTTTTCCTCCTCACAATTTGCCCATCTGAATCTTCATCATAAGAGAAATCTCCATCAGATGAATCAAAATCCCAGTCTTTCTCTTCTCCTTCTATATGTTCTTCCATAACAAGCTCAATTGGAATTGGAGCTTTATAATCCATTCCAATCCAACTCCTTGTGTCTTTCATACTCTTCTTGAATTTCCTAGCATGCCTTCTGAGCTCCACAACCCCTGAATTCTCTCCACTATCCTCACTGTGTGGCATATATTCAGGGTCTGAATTAGAAGCTTCACTGTCAGTTTGCACTTGTTCAGTACCTGATGGATTCACAACTTGAGAAAGAGGATCCTGAGAATAGATTCCTTGATCAGTACCAACATATGTTCTTCTTGCTGTAGCAGTTTTAGCTGGACTCCTCCTAACCTCAGTGACAACACCACTGTCATTTGTAACAAATACATTCTCCTCATCATCTGAACTTTCAACAGGTTCAACACTAATCACAGCATCTGGTTCATCATCACTCATATGCAGCAGCTGTTCATCTTCTTCAAAGTCACTCCCACTTCTGATGTCCTCAATGTGTCTTCCTCTCCATGGTATTCTACATAAACATCTGCTACTCCTCCAACAGAAATGTAATCTGCCATCTTCATACATCCATTGTCATTATACAAGAACACTAGTCCATCTGACAGAGTTTTACCGGGCAACAGGAAATGAAACTTCATTGATTCCTTCAGCTGCATATGGTCTTTCAGAAACCCTTTCACTTGTAATGGAAACTTATCCCTCTCAATCTCGGACATTGCTTCATCTCCACCAACATAATCCACATTGGGACCAATGCGGACGAACTCGCCACCAATGTGGAATCTGACGAGCAAAATCTCTGTAGGGTCCATGTTACAACTGAAATAAACATAAAGAAATCACTATTCGGCACTGTTACGAACAAAATCAACCACAAAATCGACCAAAATCTACCAAAAATCCTAACTTTACCCACAACAGAAACCCCGCCCAAAATTCGCACATAAACCCTAAATCTCCGTAGGGTCCATGTTACAACTGAAATAAACATAAAGAAATCACTATTCGGCACTGTTACGAACAAAATCAACCAAAAAATCGACCAAAATCTACCAAAAATCCTACCTTTACCCACAACAGAAACCCCGCCCAAAATTCGCGCATAAACCCTAACCCTAACGACTATCAGAGACTATTCCATACGGCCACTGGAGGCGGAGGAGGTCGGAGACATTACCTGGAACGCGTCAATGCATCGCGCAGTCACGATCGTTGCCGCCTTCGATCAACTGCACGTCGCCATGGCCGTGGTAGAAGCCGAGGAAGAATACTAGACGACGGCTCGACTGGCCTAGGTGGGTGATACGTCCCAAACGTATCTATAATTTCTTATGTTCCATGCTACTTTTATGATGATACTCACATGTTTTATACACATTATATTTCATTATTATGCATTTTCCGGCACTAACCTATTGACGAGATGCCGAAGAGCTAGTTGCTGTTTTCTGCTGTTTTTGGTTTCAGAAATCCTAGTAAGGAAATATTCTCGGAATTGGACGAAATCAACGCCCAGGGTCCTATTTTTCCACGAAGCTTCTAGAAGTCCGAAGAGGAAACAAAGTGGGGCCATGAGGTGGCGACACAACAGGGCGGCGCGGCCCAGGTCCTGGCCGCGCCGGCCTACTGTGTGGGCCCCTCGTGACGCCCCCTGACCTACCCTTCCGCCTACATATAGCCTTCGTCGCGAATACCCCAGTACCGAGAGCCATGATACGGAAAACCTTACTGAGACACCGCCGCCGCCAATCCCATCTCGAGGGATTAAGGAGATCGCCTCCGGCACCCTGCCGGAGAGGGAATCATCTCCCGGAGGTCTCTTCATCGCCATGATCGCCTCCGGATCGATGTGTGAGTAGTCCACCCCTGGACTATGGGTCCATAACAGTAGCTAGATGGTTGTCTTCTCCTCATTGTGCTATCATGTTAGATCTTGTGAGCTGCCTATCATGATAAAGATCATCTATTTGTAATGCTACATGTTGTGTTTGTTGGGATCCGATGAATATTGAATACTATGTCAAGTTGATTATCAATCTATCATATATGTTATTTATGTTCTTGCATGCTCTCCGTTGCTAGTAGAGGCTCGGCCAAGTTGATACTTGTGACTCCAAGAGGGAGTATTTATGCTCGATAGTGGGTTCATGCCTCCATTAAATGCTGGGACAGTGTGACAGAAAGTTCTAAGGTTGTGGATGTGCTTGTTGCTACTAGGGATAAAACATCGATGCTTTGTCTAAGGATATTTGTGTTGATTACATTACGCACCATACTTAATGCAATTGTCCGTTGCTTGCAACTTAATACTCGGAAGGGGTTCGGATGATAACTCGAAGGTGGACTTTTTAGGCATAGATGCATGTCTGGATAGCGGTCTATGTACTTTGTCGTAATGCCCCGATTAAATCTCATAGTACTCATCATGATATATGTATGTGCATTGTTATGCCTTCTTTATTTGTCAATTTCCCAACTGTAATTTGTTCACCCAACATCTGTTTATCTTATGGGAGAGACACCACTAGTGAACTGTGGACCCCGGTCCTATTCTTTACATCTGAAATACAATCTACTGCAATACTTGTTCTTTACTGTTCTTCGCAAACAATCATCATCATCCACACTATACGTTTAATCCTTTGTTTACAGCAAGCCGGTGAGATTGACAACCTCACTGTTACGTTGGGGCAAAGTACTTTGATTGTGTTGTGTAGGTTCCACGTTGGCGCCGGAATCTCTGGTGTTGCGCCGCACTACACTTCGCCGCCATCAACCTTCAACGTGCTTCTTGGCTCCTACTGGTTCGATAAACCTTGGTTTCTTTCTGAGGAAAAACTTGCTACCGTACGCATCACACCTTCCTCTTGGGGTTTCCAACGGACGTGTGTTAACCGCACGCATCAAGCATATTTTCCGGCGCCGTTGTCGGGGAGATCAAGACACGCTCGCAAGGGGAGTCTCCACTTCCAATCTCTTTACTTTGTTTTTGTCTTGCTTTATTTTATTTACTACTTTGTTTGCTGCACTAAAACAAAACACAAAAAAATTAGTTGCTAGTTTTACTTTATTTACTGTCTTGTTCTCCATATCAAAAACACAAAAAAATTAGTTACTTGCATTTACTTTATCTAGTTTGCTTTATTCACTATTGTTAAAATGAGTAATCCTGAAGTTGAAGGTCGTTCTTTTAAGCAACAAGGTAGAGAAAGTTTTAAAGATGCTTGGTATAGAATTAGTGATGCCCATCATAGGTGCACTAAGAAACACTCCACTATTATCCTACTTAGGAACTTTTATGTTGGTATATCTAGCTGGAATAGGTATGTTCTTGATACTCTTTCGGGGGGTAATTTCCTAGGTACTCCTGCTTTAGAAGCTAGTTGCTTTCATTGAGAGTCTAGTTGGAATACCACCTGTTAATGAAACTAAAATTGAAATCTCTCTTGAGGATGTCATGAAAAAGTTGTAAGCCATAGAGAAAAATCTTCCAAGTGTTGAGACTAAACTGGGGGTATTACTTGATAATACTGATAAACTTGATAAATCCCTAGGAGGAATTAATGAAAGAATTGCTACTTTAGAAACTTGTGCTATCCATGATAATCAAACCCATAGAATTGGTAAACTTGAAGAAGCTATGGGATCATTGGGTTCAACTTTTTCTTCTCTTAAATTTAAGGAGAAAGCTTATGTGGGTAAGGAGCAAAAGTTCATGTATGTCTCTAAGGTGCCTAAGCCAAAGAATTATTATAAGCCTAAAATTGATAAAACCCTTAGTACCACCATGGGAAATTTAGATAATGGAGCATCTAAGGTACCCTCTGCAACAAGTTTTGTTTGTGAGAATTTTTTTGATGTCGATGCTTCATCTCTTGATAATACTTGATACACACTTTCTGCGCCTAGCTGAAAGGCGTTAAAGAAAAGCGCTTATGGGAGACAACCCATTATTTTGCTTCAGCACTTTTGTTTTATATTTGAGTCTTGGAAGCAACCTCTCCTTATCTTTATTTTATTGCATTGTTGTGCCAAGTAAAGTCTTTGATAGTAAAGTCAATACTAGATTTGGATTACTGCGCAGAAACAGATTTCTTGCTGTCATGAATTTGGGTATGGTTCTCTGTAGGTAACTCAGAAAAATCTGCCAATTTACGTGTGTGATCCTCAGATATGTACGCAACTTTCATTAAATTTGAGCATTTTCATCTGAGCAAGTCTGGTGCCTCTAAAAAATTCGTCTTTACGGACTGTTCTGTTTTGACAGATTCTGCCTTTTATTTCGCATTGTCTGTTTTGCTATGTTTGATGGATTTCTTTGTTCCATTAACTTTCGGTAGCTTTGTGCAATATCCGGAAGTGTTAAGAATGATTATGTCACCTCTGAATATATGAATTATGCACGCGACCCTCTAATGAGTTTGTTTTGAGTTTGGTGTGGAGGAAGTTTTCAAGGGTCGAGAGAGGAGGATGATACAATATGATCAAGAAGAGTGAAAAGTCAAAGCTTGGGGATGCCCCCGTGGTTCATCCCCGCATATTTTAAGAAGACCCAAGCGTCTAAGCTTGGGGATGCCCAAGGCATCCCTTCTTCATCGACAACTTATTAGGTCACCTCTAGTGAAACTATATTTTTATTCCGTCACATCTTATGTGCTTTACTTGGAGCGTCCGTTTGTTTTTGTTTTTGTTTTTGTTTGAATAAAGTCGGATCCTAGCATTCTTTGTTTGGGAGAGAGATACGCTCCGTTGTTTTGTATGAACACATGTGTTCTTAGCTTTATCTTTAATGTTCATTGCGAAAGTTGGACTATTTCATTCATTGTTATATGGTTGGAAACGGAAAATGCCGCATGTGGTAAATGGTATAATGTCTTGAATAATGTGGTACTTGGCAATTGTTGTGCTCATATAGATCATGTTTAAGCTCTTGCATCATGTACCTTGTACCCATTAATGAAGAATTACATAGAGCTTGTTAAAATTCGGTTTGCATGATTGATCTCTAGAGTCTAGATATTTTCTGGTTGAGGTGTTTGAACAACAAGGAGACAATGTAAAGTCTTATAATACCTACAATATGTTCATATGTGAGCTTTGCTGCACCTTTTATACTTGAGTTTGCTTCAAACAACCTTGCTAGCCTAGCCTTGTATTGAGAGGAATTCTTCTCGTGCATCCAAATCCTAGAGCCAAATACTATGCCATTTGTGTCCACCATACCTACCTACCACATGGTATTTCTCTGCCATTCCAGAGTACATTACTTGAGTGCTACCTTTAAACTTCTATTCTTTGTCTTTGCAATATATAGCTCATGGGAAAAATAGCCTTAAAAACTATTGTGGTGAAGAATATGTACTTATGTGTCTTATTTCTTAATAAGTTGCTTGTTGAGCGGTAACCATGTTTCTGGGGACGCCATCAACTTTTACCCTTTGTTGAATATCATGTGAGTTGCTATGCATGTTCGTCTTGTCTGAAGTAAGGGAGATTTTCATGATCAAATGGTTTGAGTATGCATAATGTTAGAGAAGAACATTGGGCCGCTAACTAAAGCCATGATTCATGGTGGAAGTTTCAGTTTGGACAATTAATCCTCAATCTCTTATGAGAATTTTAACTGTTGTTGCATGCTTATGCATTAAAGAGGAGTCCATTATCTGTTGTCTATGTTTTCTCGGTATGGATGTCTAAGTTGAGAATAATCAAAAGCGAGAAATCCAATGCGAACTTTCTCCTTAGACCTCTGTACAGGCGGCATAGAGGTACCCCTTTGTGACACTTGGTTGAAACATATGCTATGCAATGATAATCCGTGTTAATCCAAGCTAATTAGGACAAGGTGCGAGCACTATTAGTATACTATGCATGAGGCTTGCAACTTATAGGATATCTTATACATAACACATATGATTTATTACTACCGTTGACAAAATTGTTTCTTGTTTTCAAAATGAAAAGCTCTAGCACAAAAATAGTAATCCATGCTTACCTCTGCGAAGGGCCTATCTTTTACTTTATTGTTGAGTCAGTTTACCTATTCTTTCTATCTCAGAAGCAAACACTTGTATCAACTGTGTGCATTGATTCTTACATGTTTACCTATTGCACCTGTTATATTACTTTGTGTTGACAATTATCCATGAGATATATATCTTGAAGTTGAAAGCAACCGCTGAAACTTATATCTTCCTTTGTGTTGCTTCAAAGCTTTCCACTAAGAATTTATTGCTTTATGAGTAACTCTTATGCAAGTCTTATTGATGCTTGTCTTGAAAGTATTATTCATGAAAAGTCTTTGCTATATGATTCATTTGTTTACTCATTATCTTCATCATTGCTTCGAATCGCTGTATTCATCTCATATGCTTTACAATAGTATGATAAAGATTATGATAGCATGTCACTTCGAAATTATCTTTGTTATCGTTTACCTACTCGAGGGCGAGTAGGAACTAAGCTTGGGGATGCTTGATACGTCCCAAACGTATCTATAATTTCTTATGTTCCATGCTACTTTTATGATGATACTCACATGTTTTATACACATTATATGTCATTATTATGCATTTTCCGGCACTAACCTATTGACGAGATGCCGAAGAGCTAGTTGTCTGTTTTCTGCTGTTTTTGGTTTCAGAAATCCTAGTAAGGAAATATTCTCGGAATTGGACGAAATCAACGCCCAGGGTCCTATTTTTCCACGAAGCTTCCAGAAGTCCGAAGAGGAAACGAAGTGGGGCCACGAGGTGGCGACACAACAGGGCGGCGCGGCCCAGGTCCTGGCCGCGCCGGCCTACTGTGTGGGCCCCTCGTGACGCCCCCTGACCTACCCTTCCGCCTACATATAGCCTTCGTCGCGAATACCCTAGTACCGAGAGCCACGATACGGAAATCCTTACTGAGACGCCGCCGCCGCCAATCCCATCTCGGGGATTCAGGAGATCGCCTCCGGCACCCTGCCGGAGAGGGGAATCATCTCCCGGAGGTCTCTTCATCGCCATGATCGCCTCCGGATCAATGTGTGAGTAGTCCACCCCTGGACTATGGGTCCGGCCATAGCAGTAGCTAGATGGTTGTCTTCTCCTCATTGTGCTATCATGTTAGATCTTGTGAGCGGCCTATCATGATCAAGATCATCTATTTGTAATGCTACATGTTGTGTTTGTTGGGATCCGATGAATATTGAATACTATGTCAAGTTGATTATCAATCTATCATATATGTTATTTATGTTCTTGCATGCTCTCCGTTGCTAGTAGAGGCTCCGGCCAAGTTGATACTTGTGACTCCAAGAGGGAGTATTTATGCTCGATAGTGGGTTCATGCCTCCATTAAATGCGGGACGAGTGACGAAAGTTCTAAGGTTGTGGATGTCTCTGTTGCTACTAGGGATAAAACATCGATGATTTGTCTAAGGATATTTGTGTTGATTACATTACGCACCATACTTAATGCAATTGTCCGTTGCTTGCAACTTAATACTTGGAAGGGGTTCGGATGATAACTCTGAAGGTGGACTTTTTAGGCATAGATGCATGCTTGGATAGCGGTCTATGTACTTTGTCGTAATGCCTCGATTAAATCTCATAGTACTCATCATGATATATGTATGTGCATTGTTATGCCTTCTTTATTTGTCAATTTCCCAATCGTAATTTGTTCACCCAACATCTGTTTATCTTATGGGAGAGACACCACTAGTGAACTGTGGACCCCGGTCCTATTCTTTACATCTGAAATACAATCTACTGCAATACTTGTTCTTTACTGTTCTTCTCAAACAATCATCATCATCCACACTATACGTTTAATCCTTTGTTTACAGCAAGCCGGTGAGATTGACAACCTCACTGTTACGTTGGGGCAAAGTACTTTGATTGTGTTGTGCAGGTTCCACGTTGGCGCCGGAATCCCTGGTGTTGCGCCACACTACACTTCGTCGCCATCAACCTTCAACGTGCTTCTTGGCTCCTACTGGTTCGATAAACCTTGGTTTCTTTCTGAGGAAAAACTTTCTACTGTACGCATCACACCTTCCTCTTGGGGTTCCCAACGAACGTGTGTTAACTGCACGTATCAGTGGGCTGCTTGCTGCGCTAAATGGAGACAACAAATGGGTCTGACTCAAGCGGCCTAACTTATTTTGGCCTAGACGCGCATCCGTTCGGTCACTTCTCTCTTCCGAACCAAAATCCCAGCCATGTCACCGAATCCCGTTTGGCAAAGGGACTCAGGGTCCTAAATAGACCAGGATTACAGAGTTAAGAGTGCCAATTTCAGGGATTTTGACTTTGGGGTTCGATTTATCTTTTTCCTACAACTTTAAGGTTTATTTTGGACTTTTTTCCTTTGTGTTTTCTTTAACCAACAATTATTTTCAATATATAAGAAATATGAATATAAAATTAGCATTATTAGTTTGCCAACATGAGTTCAACAGTACAAACTACGTATGATACAACCAAGAATTTGCTGGAAAGTGTCTTTGTCACATGAGCACCATTGCTTTTGAGTTTTATAATGAAGGGTTCGTTGCCTGGAAAACAAAAAAAAAATTACGGTGAACATGAACAAAAACCAAGATCCAATCTAGAAAGAAGCAAGATCTAATCTACGAAGATCGAAGCAACAAGATGTATGTGAGACTAACCCTTGAAGATTCCAAATCCTACGAGATTAGATCTCGTTGTTGATGTAGTCGATCGTCCTGTGCTGCAATCCGGCAGCACTTCCGTAGTTGGTCGTGCGTACAGTGTCGATGAATCCCGTCCTCTCCCCGTTCCAGCGGGCAGCGGAGGTGTGGTAGATCCCCTCGGAATCCCAGCAGCACGATGGCGTGGTGGTGGTGGTGGTGGTGGATGATAACCCACAAGTATAGGGGATCGCAACAGTCTTCGAGGGAAGTAAAACCCAAATTTATTGATTCGACACAAGGGGAGGTAAAGAATACTTATAAGCCTTAACAACTGAGTTGTCAATTCAGCTGCACCTGGAAAAGCACTAGTAACAGGGCTGATGTGAAAGCAGCAGTAATAAGTGAGCAGTAGTAACAGTAACACAGCAGCAGTAATAGTAATATGAGAGCAATGGCACCAGAAAATAGTTGATATTACTTCCAATGTCATGTAGAACGAGTATATGATGATGAGAGATGGACCGGGGTTCCCAGCTATCTACACTAGTGGTAACTCTCCAATAACAAGTGTTGGGTGAACAAATTACGGTTGGGCAATTGATAGGATTGAAATAGCATTAAGACGAGAATATCAAGATTATTAATCATGTAGGCATGTTTCCCATATATAGTCATACGTGCTCGCAATGAGAAACTTGTACAACATCTTTTGTCCTACCAGCCGGTGGCAGCCGGGCCTCTAGGGAATCTACTGGAAATTAAGGTACTCCTTTTAATAGAGCACCGAAGCAAAGCATTAACACTCCGTGAAAACATGTGATCCTCATATCTAAGCCTTCCCCTCCAGTTGTCCCAATTTCTGTCACTTTGGGGCCTTTGGTTCCGGACATAGACATGTGCATACAACTTGTAGATACAATCTAAGCAATAAGTATAGAGCTTAAATCTAAGATCATGCCACTCGGGCCCTAGTGACAAGCATTAAACACAACAAGATTGCAGCAACAATAACTTCACAAACTTTATAGATAGACTAATCATAATGTAACAATCCATCGGATCCCAACAAACACAACACCGATTACATCAGATGAATCTCAATCATGTAAGGCAGCTCATGAGATCATTGTACTGAAGTACATGGGAGAGATGATACCAACTAGCTACAGCTAGAACATGTAGTCCATGGGGGAACTACTCACGGAGCATGACGGAGGCGGTGGCGTTGATGGAGATGGCTTCCGGGGGCACTTCCCCGTCCCGGCAGGGTGCCGGAACAGAGACTTCTGTCCCCCGAAACGGAGTTTCGCGATGGTGGCGGCGCCCCTGGAGTCTTTCTGGAGTTTCGTCAATTGGTATCACATTTTTAGGTCGAAAGGGCTTATATAGGCGAAGAGGCGGCACAGGAGGGGCAACAGGGTGCCCTCCCCATAGGCCGGTGCGGCCAGGGGCTGGCCCGCGTGGGCCTATGGTGTGGGGGCCCCAGGCCTCCCCTCTGACTCCCCTTCGATGTCCTGGTCCGTCTCGGTGAATTATGATGTTTGGTCTTCGTTTCGTCGAATTCCGAGAATATTGCCCGAACAGCCTTTCGGAACCAAAAACAGCGAGAAAACGAGAACCGGCACTTCGGCATCTTGTTAATAGGTTAGTTCCGGAAAATGCATAAAAACATTATAAAGTGCAAGCAAAACATGTAAGTATTGTCATAAAACAAGCATGGAACATCAGAAATTATAGGTACGTTGGAGACGTATCGGCATCCCCAAGCTTAGTTCCTGCTCGCCCTCGAGTAGGTAAACGATAAAAAGAGTAATTTCGTAGTGACATGCTACTTACATAACCTTGATCATACTATTATAAAGCATATGAGATGAATGCGGTGACTCAAGGCAATGATCTATAGTTGCTAACAAATAGATAACATATAGCAAAACTTTTCATGAATAGTACTTTCAAGACAAGCATCAAAAGTCTTGCATAAGAGTTAACTCATAAAGCAATAAATTCAAAGTAAAGGCATTGAAGCAACACAGAGGAAGATTTAAGTTTCAGCGGTTGCTTTCAACTTTCAACATGTATATCTCATGGATAATGGTCAACACAAAGTAATATGATGAATGCAAATAAGCAAGTATGTAAGAATCAATGCATGGTTGACACAAGTGTTTGCTTCTAAGATGGAAGGAAGTAGGTAAACTGACTCAACATAAAGTAAAAGAATGGCCCTTCGCAGAGGGAAGCAGGGATTAAATCATGTGCTAGAGCTTTTTCCGTTTTGAAATCATATAGAGAGTATAAAAGTAAAGTTTTGGGAGGTGTTTGTTGTTGTCAACGAATGGTAGTGGGCACTCTAACTACCTTATCAACCAGACTTTCAAGAGCGGCTCCCATGAAGGACGTTATCTCTACCAGCAAGGTAGATCATCCCTCTTCTCTTTTGTTTACACATGTATTTTAGTTTCATTATTTATGGTTGACACTCCTCCCAACCTTTTTCTTTCACAAGCCATGGCTAACCGAATCCTCGGGTGCCTTCCAACATTCACATACCATGAAGGAGTGTCTATTTGCAAAATTAAGTTGCTTACTGATGAATCAGAGCAAAACATGTGAAGAGAATTATTAATGAAGGTTGATTAATTGGGAGTCGGGAACCCCGCGCCAGCTCTTTTTGCAAAATTATTGGATAAGCGGATGAAGCCACTAGTCCATTGTGAAAGTCCGTCAAAAGTAAATGACAAGATTGAAAGATAAACACCACATACTTCCTCATGAGCTATAAAACATTAACACAAATTGGGAGGCATTTTGAAGGTTTAAAGGTAGCACATGAAGTATTTACTTGGAATGGCAGGAAATACCACATAGTAGGTAGTTATGGTGGACACAAATGGCATAGGTTTTGGCTCAAGGTTTTGGATGCACGAGAAGCATTTCCTCTCAGTACAAGGCTTTGGCTAGCAAGGTTGTTTGAAGCAAACACAAGTATGAACCGGGTACAGCAAAACTTACATAAGAACATATTGCAAGCATTATAAAACTCTACACTGTCTTCCTTGTTGCTCAAACACTTTTACCAGAAAATATCTAGACCTTAGAGAGACCAATCATGCAAACCAATTTCAACAAGCTCTACGGTATTTCTCCACTAATAGGTTTAAACTGTTGGAGATATGCCCAAGAGGCAATAATAAAAGTGGTTATTATATATCTTTATGTTTATGATAAATGTTTATATACCATGCTATAATTGTATTAACCGAAACATTGATACATGTGTGTTATGTAAACAAACAAATGAGTCCCTAGTAAGCCTCTTAACTAGCTTGTTGATTAATAGATGATTAGTTTCATAATCATGAACATTGGATGTTATTAATGACAAGGTTATATCATTATATGAATGATGTAATGGACACACCCAATTAAGCGTAGCATAAGATCACGTCATTAAGTTATTTGCTATAAGCTTTCGATACATAGTTACCTAGTCCTTATGACCATGAGATCATATAAATCACTTATACTGGAAAGGTACTTTGATTACATCAAACGCCACTGCGTAAATGGGTGGTTATAAAGGTGGGATTAAGTATCCGGAAAGTATGAGTTGAGGCATATAGATCAACAGTGGGATTTGTCCATCCCGATGACTGGATAGATATACTCTGGGCCCTCTCGGTGGAATGTCGTCTAATGTCTTGCAAGCATATGAATAAGTTCATAAGAGACCACATACCACGGTACGAGTAAAGAGTACTTGTCGGGAGACGAGGTTGAACAAGGTATAGAGTGATACCGATGATCAAACCTCGGACAAGTAAAATATCGCGTGACAAAGGGAATTGGTATCGTATGTGAATGGTTCATTCGATCACTAAGTCATCGTTGAATATGTGGGAGCCATTATGGATCTCCAGATCCCGCTATTGGTTATTGGTCGGAGTGAGTACTCAACCATGTCCGCATAGTTCGCGAACCGTAGGGTGACACACTTAAAGTTGGATGTTGAAATGGTAGAACTTGAATATGGAATGGAGTTCAAATATTTGTTCGAAGTCCCGGATGAGATCCCGGACATCACGAGGAGTTCCAGAATGGTCCGGAGAATAAGATTCATATATAGGAAGTCATTTTATGTGATTTAAAATGATCCGAAAGGTTCTATGGAAGGTTCTAGGAGGTTCTAGAAAAGTCCGGAAGAAACCACTAAGGAAGGCGGAGTCCCGGAGGGACTCCACCTCCCATGGCCGGCCAACCCTAAGGGGGAGGAGTCCCAAGTGGACTCCCCTATGGGGGCCGGCTGATACGTCTCCGACGTATCGATAATTTCTTACGTTCCATGCTACTTTATTGATGATATCTACATGTTTTATACAC
>NC_061514.1:47740105-47803571 GCF_022539505.1 Lolium rigidum | reverse complement strand
CGGATTCAAGAGGAGCTACTACTTCCGCTGCCCGCCGGAACGGGGAGGTGGACGTCGTCTTCATCAACAACCGAACGTGTGACCGAGTACGGAGGTGCTGCCCATTCGTGGCGCCGTGATCAAGATCTTCTACGCGCTTTTGCAAGCGGCAAGTGATCGTCTACCGCAGCAACAAGAGCCTCATCTTGTAGGCTTTGGAATCTCTTCAAGGGTGAGACTCGATAATCCCCTCGTTGCTACCGTCTTCTAGATTGCATCTTGGCTTGGATTTCGTGTTCGCGGTAGGAAATTTTTTGTTTTCTATGCTACGTTATCCTACATAAACTACATGATGCAAGAGCTTAATAATGAACTACTTGAGAGCTCAAAACAATTGCCAAGTATCAAATTATCCAAGACAATATGAAGCATTTTTTGTTTCCAACCAAATATCAATAAGTGCAACGGCTTTCAACTCCGCCATGAACATTAAAATAAAGCTAACATACAAGTGTTCATATGAAAAAGCGGAGCGTGTCTCTCTCCCACACAAGGATTGCTAGGATCCGATCTTATTCAAACAAAAAAAAAAGCACACAGACGCTGCAAGTAAAGCACATATGATGTGACCGAATAAAAATATAGTTTCAATAGAAGAAACCTGATAAGTTGATGAAGAAGGGGATGCCCAAGGCATCCCCAAGCTTAGACGCTTGAGTCTTCTTGAAATATGCAGGGATGAACCACGGGGGCATCCCCAAGCTTAGACTTTTCACTCTTCTTGATCATATATCATCCTCCTCTCTTGACCCTTGAAAACTTCCTTCACACCAAACTTCTCATAAACTTCATTAGAGGGGTTAGTACTCAAAAAACTTGAATCCACCTTGATCCTGTAGTGACACATTGCAAGAACTCAATAAAACATTAGCTACAGCTCTCCACGTCTAGAAAGCCTTGCTTAAAGTCCACAAGAGACAATGCAAAAAACAGAGACAGAATCTGCCAAAACAGAACAGCCAGTAAAGACGAATTTTAAACAGGTACTTCCGTTGCTCAAATCAGAAAGCTCAAAACTAATTAAAGTTGCGTACATATCTGAGGAACACGCACGTAAATTGGCATATTTTTCTGAGTTACCTACAGAGAAAACAGCCCAGATTCGTGACAGATAGAAATCTGTTTCTGCGCAGAAATCCAAATCTAGCATCAACCTTCGATTAGAGGCGTCACTTGGCACAACATTGCAATAAAATAAAGATAAGGAGAGGTTGCTACAGTAGTAACAACTTCCAAGACACAACAAAACAGTAGCAAAATAAAGACATGGGTTATCTCCCAAGAAGTGCTTTCTTTATAGCCATTAAGATGGGCTCAACAATTTTGATGATGCACTTGCAAGAAATAAGAGTTGATTCAAAAGAGAGCATCAAAAAGCAAGTTCAAAACACATTTAAATCTAACCCACTTCCTATGCATAGGAATCTTGTACACAAATAAATTCATGAAGAACAAAGTAACAAGCATAGCAAGATAAAACAAGAGCAACTTCAAAATTTTCAGCATATAGAGAGGTGTTTTAGTACCATGCAAATTTCTACAACCATATTTTCCTCTCTCATAATAATTTTCAGTAGCTTCATGAACAAACTCAACAATATAACTATCACATGCAGCATACTTTTCATGATCCACAAACACATAATTTTTATCAAGTTCAAAAATAGTGCGATTAAAACTTTCAAACACACTTTTATCAATAATATAACAAGATGGTTGATCAATCTCAAGAGATATGGGACTCATAGATAATGTCAAGACCTCTCCAATCCCATTTTCATTAGTAGTACAATTAGTATTATCAAGTAACATAGGACCATCATCAAGAGCTTTATCATAAACATTTGCTACGCAAAATTCTTTAGTACCATGCATTTCGACATCAGGCACAAACAAAGCATTATCATAAGATTTATCAAAGTAGCATGGATTATCATAGATAACAGTAGCATAATTATTCTCACAAGTTTTACTCATAGGGAATATTGCAAGAGAATCCACAGGAACATAACATTCATCCTCCTTTGGTAAGCATGGAGGACAATCAAATAGTGTAAGAGATAAAGAGTTACTCTCATTAGAAGGTTGGCATGGGTAGCTAATCCATTCTTCCTCCTTTTGTTCATCACTCTCCTCTTCTTTTTCATCCAATGAGCTTTCGGGTTCATCAATTTCCTCCTCTTTTTCATCCAATGAGCTTTCGAGTTCATCAATTTCTTCTTCCACGGGTCCCCGCAAATTGTGAGTGCATTCTTGTGCATTAATGAGTCTCTCTTTATAATCAATGATATAAGGATTATCAGTGTAACTTTCATTGCAAAAATTAAGGATAGAAGAGACATAATCTTTAAGGTCCTTACAAACAACACAAGTTTCATAATTTTTAACCATGAAGGATTCTATCTCGAGGCTCCCATAAATATGACAAATTGTTCTACCTCTTCAAACCCAAAATGAATATAGCTATTCCGATTATAGTTCTTAATTAAAAATTCCTCACTAAAGCCACATTGAAATTTAAGATGTTTAGTGTCCCGTTGAGAGCAACAGTTTATATCATGGCGTTTAAGCAAGATTTTAGCAATTGTATTCAATTTTTCTATCACAGCACTCATCACTTTTCCCGCTCTTGATTCTCTATAATTATTATAATATTCTATAAGCTCCAAGTAGGTTGTAGGTTCTCCCATAGCAACAATTTTTAATTTTTAGGTTTTTCAAATTTTTATGGATTTTTGGGTATATGAGAAAAGTAAAGCAAAACAAAAACAAAAGTAAACTAGGCAAAATAATGCTAGACGGAAATAAACTAAGCACAAATAAACTAGACAAAAGTAAACTAAGCAAAACAAAATAAAATAAAACAGAGAGAGAGGTAGAGTGTACTCCCCAGGTGAACTTATGAGTAGAGCTATGCCTCCCCGGCAACGGCGCCAGAAAACAGTCTTTATAACCCACAAGTATAGGGGATCGCAACAGTCTTCGAGGGAAGTAAAACCCAAATTTATTGATTCGACACAAGGGGAGGTAAAGAATACTTATAAGCCTTAACAACTGAGTTGTCAATTCAGCTGCACCTGGAAAAGCACTAGTAACATGGGTGATGTGAAAGCAGCAGTAATATGTGAGCAGTAGTAAGAGTAACACAGCAGCAGTAATAGTAATATGAGAGCAATGGCACCAGAAAATAGTTGATACTACTTCCAATGTCATGTAGAACGAGTATATGATGATGAGAGATGGACCGGGGTTCCCAACTATCTACACTAGTGGTAACTCTCCAATAACAAGTGTTGGGTGAACAAATTACAGTTGGGCAATTGATAGGATTGAAATAGCATTAAGACAGAATATCAAGATTATTAATCATGTAGGCATGTTTCCCATATATAGTCATACGTGCTCGCAATGAGAAACTTGTACAACATTGTGACGCCCCAAAACCGGTACCATGAGGATTCCAGCGAACCCGCCAAAATCCGCACGGTATCGATTCAGAGACGCCCTCCGACACGACGTGCGCGACGAATCACACACGTGATGCCAGAGGAATTAACACGAGCGGTAACATTACAACAGGATTACAATAGAGCCCACAAGAAACATATATTACAACCACGACTCCAACGAGTCAAGATACAAATATACAATACAAAGATCCAAGTCATACAGAAGATCAAATACGTCCGAGTACGGACAAGATACAAACTGGACTAAGAGTCCTGAAGATAACCAGCGGCGTCCATAACCCTGCCCAGGCCAAGCCGGAAGGGTAACCTTGCTAACGTCGTCATCTCGTACCTGTCAAAGTCGGGCCATCGGTTGCCGACAAAAGGGAGGAAGCAAAAGAGAAAGGGAAAAGGCGAGAGTAAGTACCATTCGCACGTACTTGCGAGACAAGACCAGCTATGCTCGCTGGTGGGCGGTATAAACTTCACCCGGCTATATGTGGAGTTTAGCGGCAGCAAAGCTACTATCCAATAGAGACACGCTACAACATCCGTCTACTCAGAGAAGATAAGAGAGCGCACAAGGTAACAGATAAATACTACACAAACATAACCCAACCAAATACACATATCCCCTTCAACAAAGCGAAGAGGCAATGTAAAAGGCACTCAATGGTGGACAAGTTTTATTAGGTATCGGTTGTAGTAATGCTATATTACTACGCAAGTTATTATCAGATTATTAACAACAAGTATAAGGTGTAAGTTGATCTATGATCAAGCTATACAATTCCAAGTTGTCCATTACCGCGGACACGGCTTATCGATAAGATGTACACCCTGCAGGGGTTGCCCAAATGTAACCATACGCATGCTCGAACCCACTTACTACAGGTGGAGTCTCACAACAAGACCGTTCCCAATGCAAGAGAAAGTTTAAGGGGAGCCACCCCACTAAGCTACCCGTGACGAAGTTCGGCCGTACTCCGATACGGACCCAGAGGTTTGCGACGGCTTCCGAGGCGGGCACTAACGACCGGCCAAGGATAAGGAGTCCCGCGTTATGAGTACAGTACAGAAATAAACACCCGAAGGCAACAGGAAGTAAATCGTGCATCGTGCATATGAGCAAATAAAACCAAGGTTGTGGCTCCCAATAAACAGACTCGAGGAAAGGTAGTGGGTGATGGGGGTCCCATTCCCCCACGTACGGGTAGAGCGCTCAATCTCGGAACAGATAACAAGAACTCGGGTCCTAGGGGACATTAGCGAGTCAACGTTCCGATGCTTTCGCAAAGGGGCTCACAGATGCCTCTCGCTTACAATTTTAGTTGTTAACAATAAAGTAAAGTGTGATTATCTCCAACAAAAGATATAGCATGTGATAACCTCCCAACAAGATATCCCGAACATCTCGAGATATCAACAAGACCCTAAACTCGCCTACGACTCGCAAAGCTGGCAAACAACAAACAATAGGTAGGGCGAGGAGGTGTATCTCGGACATATAGGTAACAGGTGGATAGGACACGTGACACGATAGAATCGCAACACAAGGATAGCAATAGATCAAAAGAGCATGTAAAAGTAAAATAGGTGAAGGGGTGGGCTCGCCTGTGAAAAGCTGCAGAAGAACTTGTCGTATCTCTCAACACCACTTCGTGATCCTATCCGTGAAGAAGCAAATGCTGAAACACACAACGTATGCAATCTTACTACTACGGATAAAGAACCAACATGATGAAGATGATATGCATGACATGGCAGATATGGTGCAATGCAACTTATTCATATTAATCGGAGTCGGAACCCCAGACAAGCAAATTAGGTTGGAGTTGCATTTTCTACCGACAAATTTAAGTGTTGATTAACATGGCATAGACATGGCAAGGGTGAGCTACTTCAAAGTTAAACGGAGCGGGGAAACCTTAGTCGGATATCCGAAATACTCCACATATATGTGAGGTGAAAATGCACAACTATCAACGCTCGACATGATGCGAGAAGCAAACAGGCATAAGAATGGCATATTCATGTTCAGCACATTTTTCTGATCAATTTCCATATAGAACACATTTTATTTTGAGTTACCAATTAAAAGTTATTAACAGAATAGTTTTTAGTATTTAAATATAGAAAACAGATTTTATTTTAAATAGAAAAGGGCACAGATATAATTTTCGAAAGGGGGAAGGACCCCGGGTTTATTACTGAAAGTTACAGGGGGGTTATGGTGTAAAGAGCAGGCGCTAGGGACGGCGGGTTGAGGTAAGAAAAGCTGCAGGGGGCTTAGCGCAAAAGAGACGAGATCCAGATCTGGGAGAGGTTTCTCACCGGGCGGTCTCACCCGCGGGTCGCTGACGAGCGGGCCCAGGGGAAGCCAGCGTGGCAAAGGTTGCGAGGCTGCACAGAAGGCGTTCGACGGAAGATCCATGCCATGTGCGTCGCAGACGGGGCGGTCACCGTGGGTCGGCGGCGAGCGCGCAGGCGATGCCGAGGCTCCCAGGCCACGCGGAAGGAGGCGTCGCACACGCCTCGTCGGCGCAGACTAGAAGAGGGAGGCGCTGGAAGCAGGGGCCCACCGGAGAGGGTTGACGGCGAACATCTGCGGCGAGAAAACACGTTCACCGGCGAGGTAACGGACCAAGAGGAGAATCAGGGGGAAGAGGAGGTCGAGGAGAGGTGGAAATCTACCGAGAGGACGTTGGCGAGGTCGAGGAAGGCGGAGGAGGTCGGACGGCGACGGAATCCTCGCCGGCGTACGTCAGCCGAAGAGGAGAAACGGCGATCTAGCCGTCGATTGGAGCGGTCCCATCTCGATTCCTTGCATGAGGTGGTAGAGGAGATAGTGGCGCGTCGAACGGTGGTGGTGGCTTGGCGTGGGGATGCCGGAGTCGGCGGGAAGTTCGTCGGACGAAGGAGGCCGTGGCGGAGGAACGTCGAGTTTGCGCTCGACTTACGGAGCCCCTTCTCGATTCCTTCGGAGGAGATGATCAGCACGGCGAGGCGGATCTCTGGGTGTGCTCGGACGGGGAGGGGGGTGCCCGGACCGGTGGCGCCATGGTGGAGATGCCACGGTGGCCGGAGATGGGTTTTCTCCCTCTCTTGTTTGGCTTGCAGATGAAGAAAGAAAAGGGACGAGGGAGGCGTGAGGAAGGAGGATGGGTGGTTGCAGTGGTCCAGGGAATCATCATCGAGAAGATAAGGGAGGGGAGCAGGTAGAAAGGAGGAGGGGGCTCACGGCAGCCTGGAGCACGCCATGGTCACGCATCGTGCGTGACAGAAAATAACGAAGGAAAAAGAGGAGGGTGAAAAGGTACAGGCCAAGGGGAAGAAAGGAGGTGGGCTTGCTGCTGGGTGGAGATGGGCCACCGGGGTGGGTCGGGCTGCTCGGTGGAGAAGGGAAAGAAAGGAAGAAAAGGTTGGGCCACAGGGGAGATAGGATCCAGGTTAGGAGAGGGTTTTTGTTTTGTTTTAGAAAACCATTTTTCTCTTTAATTTTTAAACTGGTTTACAAATCCATTACATATAAAACCCAAGCAGCAGAAAATAATTTGGAAAATAGTTTATTTATTTAATAGTCTTGGTTTTAAGGTTTTGTTAAATGAAAAGACATAGAGGAGGTTTATTAGATAAACCATATGAGAAGGGGAAACAAAATAGTTTGGGTTTATAAAATAGTTTTTATTTTGTGAACACATGGATGATAAGATGCATGATGCCATGATGATGCACAAAAGAAAAGAACAAACAAATCTAATAGGGGTATTATCCAGGGCCGTTACAAACATCTTTTGTCCTACCAGCCGGTGGCAGCCGGGCCTCTAGGGAATCTACTGGAAATTAAGGTACTCCTTTTAATAGAGCACCGGAGCAAAGCATTAACACTCCGTGAAAACATGTGATCCTCATATCTAAGCCTTCCCCTCCAGCTTGTCCCAATTTCGTCACTTTGGGGCCTTTGGTTCCGGACATAGACATGTGCATACAACTTGTAGATACAATCTAAGCAATAAGTATAGAGCTTAAATCTAAGATCATGCCACTCGGGCCCTAGTGACAAGCATTAAACACAACAAGATTGCAGCAACAATAACTTCACAAACTTTATAGATAGACTAATCATAATGTAACAATTCATCGGATCCCAACAAACACAACACCGATTACATCAGATGAATCTCAATCATGTAAGGCAGCTCATGAGATCATTGTATTGAAGTACATGGGAGAGATGATACCAACTAGCTACAGCTAGAACCCGTAGTCCATGGGGGAACTACTCACGGAGCATGACGGAGGCGGTGGCGTTGATGGAGATGGCTTCCGGGGGCACTTCCCCGTCCCGGCAGGGTGCCGGAACAGACTTCGTCCCCCGAAACGTAGTTTCACGATGGTGGCGGCGCCCCTGGAGTCTTTCTGGAGTTTCGTCAATTGGTATCGCGTTTTTAGGTCGAAAGGGCTTATATAGGCGAAGAGGCGGCGCAGGAGGGGCAACAGGGTGACCTCCCCATAGGCCGGCGCGGCCGGGGCCGGCCGCGCGGCCCTATGGTGTGGGGGCCCCGGGCCTCCCCTCTGGCTCCCCTTCGGTGTCCCGGTCCGTCTCGGTGAATTATGATGTTTGGTCTTCGTTTCGTCGAATTCCGAGAATATTGCCCGAACAGCCTTTCTGGAACCAAAAACAGCAGAAAACAGGAACTGGCACTTCGACATCTTGTTAATAGGTTAGTTCCGTAAAATTCATAAAAACATTATAAAGTGCAAGCAAAACATGTAAGTATTGTCATAAAACAAGCATGGAACATCAGAAATTATAGGTACGTTGGAGACGTATCAGTGGAGGAGAAAAGCTGCAGGGCTTCGCCAAGCCGGAACAACACTCTGGAGGAGAGGGGGCGACCAGAGCTTGGTATGAAGGGGTGGCTGCGCCCCCTCCCCTCTTTATATAGGGGGGAGGTCGGTTGGGGTGGCCCTCCCAAGCACATCTAGGGCTAGGGCCGGCGGCCAAGTGGGGGGAAGGGGATTTCTTCCCCCCCCCCAAGTTGATCCCCCCTAGGGTTTCGGGAAACCCAAAAGGGGTTGGCCGGCTGGGCCTTGAGGGGTATGTGCCCCTGGCCCATTAGGCTAGGTTGCATCCCCTCGGCCCATGCTAGCCCTCCTAGGGTCGTGGGCCCACTGGTGGGACCCCAGAACCTTCTAGAACCTTCCCGGTCTTTCACCGGAAAAATCCCGAACTTTTCCGAAACCTAGAAATCAACTTCCCTTATATGAATCTTATTATCCGGGCCATTCCGGATCTCCTCGTGATGTCCTGGATCCCATCCGAGACTCCGAACAAACTCCGGTCTCCATCTCATATTCCGAATCTACTTATGCGACATCGAACCTTAAGCGCGTCACCCTACGGTTCGTGAACTATGCGGACATGATCGAGACTCCTCTCCGACCAATAATCAATAGCGGGACCTAGAGATCCATAATGGCTCCCACACATTCAGCGATAACTTAGTGATCGATTGAACCATTTACATACGATACCGATTTCCTTTGTCACATGATATTTTACTTGTCTGAGGTTCGATCATCGGTATCTCCATACCTAGTTCAACCTCGTTACCGACAAGTACTCTTTACTCGTACCGTGGTATGTCATCTCTTGTGACCTAGTCAAATGCTTGCAAGCTAATTAGATGACATTCCACCGAGAGGGCCCAGAGTATATCTATCCGTCATCGGGATGGACAAATCCCACTCTTGATCCATATGCCTCAACTCATACTTTCCGAATAATTAATCCCATCTTTATGAACGGTATTTCAGTCATTCTCTTTAGAAGAAATTTGCAAGCGCCGAACGATTCAAAAATCGAATGACTCCAAAAATCCATTTGCATGGAGTTCCTTCATGCGTTCCTTTCTAACATGACCTAAATGGCGGTTCCACAAATAAGTGGAATTCACATCATTTGCCTTATGGCATTTTAGCGTCAGTGGTATGCATGTGTATTTCACCATAAAGACTTATAATAACTTATCCATCGTACATGGAATACTGTCATAATTTGAACAACTCATTGTTTTCATTTGACCAGAAGAACATAACAATTATAAGGTTCTTTATTATAAATCTAAAGGGCTAGGTAGAATGCCAACGACGAACATAATAACTCTTTATTTTTGTTCCTGACGCGCATTATCACCACATTCCTTGTCAGTCAGTTAGGCCATAATATTCTTTTATTGCATTGTGTGTATGACATTTCATACCAACCAATATGAAACAAATACCCAAGAATTTAATTAATGTGACCAAACAAAGAATACATTCATAACATGTATATCATATATATACACCTAAGCTAGACTTTCTAGTCTTTTCTTTCTTTCTGCCAAAAACTTTTGTAGTTTCTCTTTTGACTTTCCTCATTTTTCAGAAAACACTTCAACATCAGTAACTTCTAGGTTTGTTGGTCAAATACCAATAACCTTGAGGTTCTTACTTTGAAGTTGATCATCACATGATAAGTGTTCCAGATTTCACTATTAGTAACTTTTTAATGTGATGAACAATTTCACTCATAATTTTATCCATCAAATCATGACGACTTTTCGAGACCATGTCTGTACATTCTAGGCTCCTAAAGTTTAACCTTAGTATTCGCATGTGCAAATCTGGCTTGCACCCGTTGTATGCACACGTAGAATCTATAACACCCGATCATAATTAACGTGATGCTTTGAAACGATGAGTCTTAGCAACGGTGCATGTTAAGGACGATCACTTCATGGATATGCGAATATCGTTAGTGCCCAACTAGTTGGAGGATCGGGACGCCTAGCGTCTTCAACCTTCGTACATTCCCATAAAACTTATGAGTTCATGTAGCCTCACTAAATTATATTCTATCATCTTGCAATAAGGTTTTAGATATCACATATATCTCACACCTTGCTTATTTCTGAAAACTAACTTTCAGCTCCTTACTTTTCACACGGATTTGAACATCAAGTTTCATGGAGACAAGATAATTTTAGGTACTAATTGAAACCATTGGTCGTTGAATCAGCAATGTGAGGTTTACCAAAAGCTTGCAATAGGACTTAATTATTTATTGATTCTTTAACAATACGGTACCAGCCCGTAAAGTTACTTCTCATATTTAGCAGTGTTTCTATCTCAATTACAAGACTAGCGCATGGTAGATAACGGATTCCAATTCTACAATTAATTCAAAATACTATGCAGACTATGTTCATGATAATTAGTTCAAGTTTTAATCTAATTACTAATGAACTCCCAATTAATACAACATCCCTCGTAGTTGTTTAGTGGCACACGATCCATCGTCACTACACCAAGTCCGATCATCACGTGAGATGATGTAGTGAACATCAACATGTTGATCATATCATCCATACGACTTGTGTTCAACCTTTCGGTTTCCTGTGTTCTGAGGCCATGTTTGTACATGCTAGGCTCGTCAAGCAAACCCAAGTATTTCCGCGTGTGCAACATGGCTTACACCCGTTGTATGTGAACGTAGAATCTATCACATCCGATCATCACGAGATGCTTCAAGACGACGAACTTTAGCAACGGTGCATACGAGGGGAGAACACTTTATTATCTTGATATTAACTAGCAAGCGGGCCCTCGCAAGTGCGAGGGAATCATATTTAGCATATTGAAATAGTTATATAACCACTAAACTTGTTAAAAATAATAAGTAAAATAATACCTATTTGAAAAATTGTTAGAACAAATTTATTTTTTTACATAATAATAACCGCAAAATTTCCAAAAAAAAAGGCATGTCAAATTTGTTTGTTAATGTAGACCTTTCTCACATGTACATTCCTTGGTGGCATCATAATTATGACCCAATTACCTAGGACAATTATCTAAATCACATATCTATATGAGCAAAAGTTAAACAAAACTTTAAGAACTTTATTTCCAATCATATGTCCATGGAACCACAAAAAATCTTAAATATTTCAAATTTGTATGTGACAAAAAGTGTATTATCTTTTTAAAATTTACACCTAAAGAGAGCTTTTAATTTTAGTACATGTGTGATCTGTAGAGATCATTCTTAAGATTTATCCTGATGGAGGGAACACTCTCAATAGAAAACTTTCCTATGAACAAATATTTTTCAAAATCATTTTGAAACTACTTTGTTCATAATGCCAATAGACGTACATTGTCCATACGTAGTTGAGACCTCATGATGACTTTCTAGCACATAAATCACATGGATACTTCTATAGTGGCAACGACATTCTCTCCAATTGTCGATTTTGAAACTATTCTCCGTGCACCTCTTGCAGTTGATTTCTACTTTTTGGTTGACAGTACTAACTTTTCTACGTGGTTATGAACGACCGATCTCAAATCCAATTGATAAATACATTCTTAAGTCAGAGGTCTTAGGTTCCCATCTTTAGGTTGGTGTCTCTAACCGCCTGAAAAACTCACAAGGTTAGTCTAATCTTCGGAGATTTGATGTTGTGCCTATGTTTTTCTGCTGAAACAGAAGAATATAATATATGAGGGAACAATGTAGATTTAGCAGGAATGTTTCTGTTCGCCCTTGTTTTTTATCTATCAAATGAGCTTCGTCCTAATGAACTTATTAGAGACGTGGCTATGGACATTGTGCCCTTGAATATCTCAGGTTCCCATTTTTGGCGGGGGTCTCTAACCTCTTTGAAAACTTGCATGATTGATATTTATACAGGCAAATCTCTTAGAACATGATCCCGTGACTTAGAGTTAGACGATTTATGGCTTGTGTTCTCCACGATAAATCACAACCAAATCCTATGGCATATTAAGAGAAAAAAATCTTTAACAAATACAACGATCCTGCAAGGAAAAGCTATACACGGATGGTTTTTAGAAGACGCACCATTTATTTTTACGGTCCTATGGATGTATGTGTTGATGTGGAATTACTGAGTCCATGTCGAGATATGACTATCTTAACATAAATCGTTGTCAAACCGGTTACATAATCAATATTTATTAAATACAAGCAACGTCAAGGATAATGTGCCGGAAATTTTGAGAAGTTTTTTTACGAAGAGTAAAAGAATTGTCTTTTGCACCAGGGCTGCAGCATCGGCAAATAGCCAGACTTCTTATGGCGTAGTGAGATTTTTTTCGTTAATACCTACCATGGTCCACAGGAAAAGCTATACACGGTCGGTTTTTAGAGGACGCATCTATGGTATCGCTTAATTACCAAGTCCACGTTCGAGACGTGATCACCTCAACATAAATCGTGCCAAACCCATCACATGATCGAGTTTTTTTAAAGAAAATCCAAGAAGTGTTGAGGATAAGGTGACGAAAATTTTAGGAAATTATTTTTACAAAGAGTAATTTTTTCTTGCATCATGGCTGCGACATCGGAAAATGGCCAGACTTATATAGTAGTATACGTATAATTTTTAGGAAATCATTTTTGGATAGAGAACGAATTATTATACAACATGTTAAAGGTGGGTAGTCGTGGTTGTACACTGGATTATGGCAAGGATCACGCAATCTTTTTGATCGGACACCCGATAACCATGCAGTCTTTTTAATCAGACACGGAATAACCATCATGCAACTCTTTTTTTTATTAGACACGGGTGGAGTCCTAGGCAGATACGATGTGCAATTTTGCCAAGAATATCCACCGGTCAAGTTTCCTTGCATCTTATCTGGTCCTACATGGTGCGGTACTTTTCTTTTGTACATAGTTGAACGTGTCAAACAACATTATATAGTTACGTAATTATTAGGCTCTTATTAAATCCTAACCACAAATTTTAAATCTAACCATTAAAAATAATTAGGATGATGTGGATTAACGTAGTGTCTCTATTTTAAACCTCTGTATTTTGCTTTTAGTATATAATAGATAGATTATTAGGCTCTTATTAAATCCTAACCACAAATTTTAAATCTAACCATTAAAAATAATTAGGATGATGTGGATTAACGTAGTGTCTCTATTTTAAACCTCTGTATTTTGCTTTTAGTATATAATAGATGTGAGGGATCATCTTATAATGCTACCGTCGCGATCTAAGCAACATAAGATGCATAAAGGATTAACATCACATGCAATTCATAATATGTGATATGATATGGCCTTTCTTCTTGTGCTTTTGATCTCCATCTCCAAAGCTCACAAAAATGATCTCCATCATCACCAGCATTGCACCAAGGTCCATGGCGCCGCTTCATGGTTGTCCATCACTTATAGCTACTATAACAACTACTTGAAATAAAGCTATTACATGATGAATAGACATGCATGTCTTAACAAATTTAAAGACAACCATTAGGCTCCTGCCGGTTGCCATAATACAATAATGAACATCTCATACATCAAATATAATCATCATCACAAAGCCATATCACATCACAAAACCCTGCAAAAACAAGTTAGACGCCTCTAATTTGGTTTGCATATTTTACGTGGTTTAGGGTTTTCAAGTAAGATCCAATCTACCTACGAACATGAACCACAACGGTGATACTAATGTTGTCAATTGAAAGAGTAAGTTGAATCTTAACTATGGTGGGAGAGACAGATACCCGCAAAGCCACTTATGCAATACAAGTTGCATGTCAAGCGTGGAGCAAGTCTCATGAGACACGGTTATGTAAAGTTAGCCCATACCGCTTCATCCCACCATCCCGCAAGATCAAAGTACACATAACTAAAGACAACAAAAGCATCAATGCCCATAAATCCATTGTGTTCTACTCGTGCAACAGATCTATGCATAGACACGGCTCTGATACCACTGAAGGGTTCGTTGCATGGAAAACAAAAAATTTCTACCGTGAACATGAACAAAAACCAAGATCAATTCTAGGCAGAAGCAAGATCTAATCTACGAAGATCGAAGCAACGAGATGTATGTTAGACTAACCCTCGAAGATTCTAAAGCCTACGAGATTAGATCTCATTGTTGATGTAGTCGATCGTCCTGTGCTGCAATCCGGCAGCACTTCCGTACTCGGCCGTGCGTACGGTGTCGATGAAGGCCGTCCTCTCCCCGTTCCAGCAGGCAGAGGAGATGTGGTAGATCCCCTCGGAATCCCAGCAGCACGACGGCGTGGTGGTGGTGGTGGAGGAGAAAAGCTGCAAGGCTTCGCCAAACCGGAACAGCACTATGGAGGAGAGAGGGGGGCGGCCAGAGCTTGGTATGAAGGGGTGGCTGCGCCCCCTACCCCCTCCCCTCTTTATATAGGGGGGAGGTCGGTTGGGGTGCCCCCCACGCCCATCTAGGGCTAGGGCCGGCGTCCAAGTGGGGGGAGGGGGATTTCTCCCCCCCCCCCAAGTTGATCCCCCTAGGGTTTGGAGAAACCCTAAAGGGGTGGCCGGTTGGGCCTTGAGGGGTATGTGCCCCTATCCCATTAGGCTAGGGTGCATCCCCTCGGCCCATGCTAGCCCTCCTAGGGTCGTGGTCCCACTGGTGGGACCCCCAGAACCTTCTAGAACCTTCCGGTCTTTCACCGGAAGAATCCCGAACTTTTCTGAAACCTAGAAATCAACTTCCCTTATATGAATCTTATTCTCTGGACCATTCCGGACCTCCTCGTGATGTCCTGGATCCCATCCGAGACTCCGAACAAACTTCGGTCTCCATCTCATATTCTGAATCTACTTATGCGACATCGAACCTTAAGCGCGTCACCCTACGGTTCATGAACTATGCAGACATGAACGAGACTCCTCTCCGACCAATAACCAATAGCGGGACCTGGAGATCCATAATGGCTCCCACACATTCAGCTATAACTTAGTGATCGATTGAACCATTTACATACGATACCGATTCCCTTTATCACACGATATTTTACTTGTCCGAGGTTCGATCATCGGTATCTCCATACCTAGTTCAACCTCGTTACCGACAAGTACTCTTTACTCGTACCGTGGTATGTCATCTCTTGTGACCTAGTCACATGCTTGCAAGCTAATTAGACGATATTCCACCGAGAGGACCCAGAGTATATCTATCCGTCATTGGGATGGACAAATCCCACTCTTGATCCATATGCCTCAACTCTCTTGATCCATATGCCTCAACTCATACTTTCTGAATACTTAATCACATCTTTATAACCACCCATTTACGCAGTGGTGTTTGATGTAATCAAAGTACTCTTCCGGTATAAGTGATTTACATGATCTCATGGTCAAAGGACTAGGTTACTATGTATCTGAAAGTTTATAGCAAGTTGAACTTGATGACTTGATCTAATGCTATGCTTAATATGGGTGTGTGTCCATCACATCATTCACCTAATGATATGATCTTGTTATTAATAACATCCAATATTCATGATCAGGAAACTATGATCATCTATTAATCAACAAGCTAGTTTTACGAGAGGCTTACTAGGGACTCTGGTTTTTTACACAACACACATGTATTAATGTTTTCGGTTAATACAATTATAGCATGGGGTGTAAACATTTATCATGAACAATAAGACATAACAATAACTAATTTATTATTGCCTCTCGGGCATATCTCCAACATATAAATCATATTTCTTAGATTCAAAAACACTGAAACTAAATATGCACATACATATAAATATTTCGAACGTACGGTATAAATTTTGGAGAAAATAATTGTATTTTGAGCAATGCAAAAAGACTATTTTCTGATAAATATATGTCCCTATACAGCCAAAAATTTGTTTTTTCTTTTGTAGCTCAAAATACAACGCAATTCTATGAAACTTCGCATGAGTAATCAGACATGTGTATGTATTCATGAAATAAATTGGATGATTTTTTGAAACACAAAAATATAATTTTTAAATATTTTTAAAACTGAGACTGCTCATGTGCATCAAATTTGCTTCCAGAGTTTGTTGCTTACTTTTTTTTTGTCAAAATCATTTTAAAATACACGTACATCTTATTTATCGAAACATAGTAGTAAGCGGTGGTGGCATTATGCCGCTCCACATACGCCGCCCACGAAAAAAATATTCAAGACTAATGGCAAGGCTTAATAGTGACCCCAAATGAATTGTGTGTTCGATTTTATTTGTTCCCTCACATTTTCAACCTAAAGTTGTGTTAGCTTTGAAGTGGACGAGGACAACGTGTGTGTCCTCCCTTAGTCCTTGTGGGCCCACGCGTCAGCGACCGAGGGAGAGGAACCGACGTCGTTACACTCGTGCGCGGTCCACCCACCCCTAGTACTTAAATGGGACGTCATCGTCTTTGTAAGGGTACATTGCCCCTATGTGTGGTTTTGGTAATTAGTGACAACCTCTATGGACTAATATTTTCATTGAGTTTATATGAAGGAATATTCCATAGGTACTACTTGTAGTCCATATGTTGGATTCAAGTATGGATGCCATGAAGATAAAGATATACCTTGTGTATTGGCATCAAGATCATCGATTTTGAAGATATATATGTGATATGATCAAGAAGAAGAAATGAATATGGAGTTCTTATGTGGAACACAATATTAGCCATGCTCTAGCTTATGTGATAAGCAATGAATAATCAAGATCTTGAGTGCTTCATTCCAAGTAAAGAATTCAAGTTATGGCTCTAAGTCGGTGTCATGATAGTCTCATAAGTTGAGTTATGGTTGACTAAGATTTAAAGCATGCAAGCAAATGAAGAACTCTATATATATACACCTCAAGATAGTATGATAGAGCATGAGAAGATACAAGGTGACCAATACAAAGAGTGAAGAATAGATTCAAGTTTGGTCAACACATGAAGCATGAATAATGTGCCACGAGAAGTCATGTGGTATGGTAAGCCGTGTCAATTATGCTTTATGAACTAACCCATCATATATGTTCCCTTGTATTGTCTATGTGGGTTAGGTATCTTTCCATGGGCATGCATCAAAAGTGAGATCTCATATAGCCCATGAGAGGATGACGTCAAGTGATGATCGTCATCAAGGTTGAGTTGGGCAAGTTCAAGTTGAGCATCTCAAGAGGATCATATGCTTGAAGCTTGCCGTCCATTTGGTGATAATAGACATGTCAAGATGTGCATCAATGGAGCTTTCCCATCATGGTGTATGTGGGAGCATTTGTGAGTCTTCACGAAGTAACGATGATTGATGTCTACGTGTGCTTCTATTCTTGTAGACAGTGTTGGGCCTTCAAGAGCATAGGTTTGTAGAACAGCAGCAAGTTTCCCTTAAGTGGATCACCCAAGGTTTATCGAACTCAGGGAGGAAGAGGTCAAAGATATCCCTCTCAAGCAACCCTGCAATCACGATACAAGAAGTCTCTTGTGTCCCCAACACACCTAATACACTTGTCGGATGTATAGGTGCACTAGTTCGGCGAAGAGATAGTGAAATACAAGTAGTATGGATGTATATGAGTGGTAATAGCAATCTGAATAAAATATGGCAGCGAGTAAACATGCAACAGAACGGTAAATAAACGGAGATTCGATGTTTGGAAACAAGGCCTAGGGATCATACTTTCACTAGTGGACACTCTCAACATTGATCACATAATAAAACCACTCTACACTCTCTTGTTGGATGATGAACACCACTAATTGTGTAGGGCTACATGAGCACCTCAATGCCGGAGTTAACAAGCTCCACAACATTCGATGTTCATATTTAAATAACCTTAGAGTGCATGATAGATCATTGCAATTACACCAAGTACTAACATAGCATGCACACTGTCACCATCACACTATGAAGGAGGAATAGATCGCATCAATACTATCATAGCAATAATTAACTTCATAATCTACAAGAGATTACAATCATAACCTACGCCAAGTACTACATGATGCACACACTGTCACCATTACATCATGAAGGAGGAATAGAGTACTTTAATAACATCACTAGAGTAACACATAGATGAATAGTGATACAAAACTCATATGAATCTCAATCATGTAAGGCAGCTCATGAGATCATTGTATTGAAGTACATAGGAGAGAGATTAACCACATAGCTACCGAGTACAGCCCTTAGCCTCGATGGAGAACTACTCCCTCCTCATGGGAGACATCAGCGGTGATGAAGATGGCGGTGGTGTCGATGGAGAAGCCTTCCGGGGGCACTTCCCCGTCCCGGCGGCGTGCCGGAACAGAGACTCCTGTCCCCGAGATCTTGGCTTCGCGATGGCGGCGACTCTGGAAGGTTTCTCGTACCGTGGCTTTTCCGTATCGAAGATTTAGGTCAGGGACCTTTAAATAGGCGAAGAGGCGGAGTCGGAAGGGTTACGGAGCCGCCACACAATAGGGGGCGCGCCCCCCCTTGGGCCGCGCCGCCACCCTGTGTGGCCCCCCTGTGGCTCTCCTCTGGTCCCTCTCGGGTGTTTTGGAAGCTTCGTGGAATTATAAGATGCTGGGCGTTGATTTCGTCCAATTCCGAGAATATTTCCTTACTAGGATTTCTGAAACCAAAAACAGCAGAAAACAGCAACTGGCCCTTCGGCATCTCGGTAATAGGTTAGTTCCGGAAAATGCATAATAATGACATATAATGTGTATAAAACATGTCAATATCATCATAAAAGTAGCATGGAACATAAGAAATTATAGATACGTTTGGGACGTATCAAGCATCCCCAAGCTTAGTTCGTACTCGCCCTCGAGTAGGTAAACAATAACAAAGATAATTTCTTAAGTGACATGCTATCATAATCTTGATCAATACTATTGTAAAGCATATGAGATGAATGAAGTGATTCAAAGCAATGGTAAAGACAATGAGTAAACAACTGAACCATATAACAAAGACTTTCCATGAATAGTACTTTCAAGACAAGCATCAATAAGTCTTGCATAAGAGTTAACTCATAAAGCAATAGATTCAAAGTAAAAGGTATTGAAGCAACACAAAGGATGATATAAGTTTCAGCGGTTGCTTTCAACTTCAACATGTTTCTCTCATGGATAATTGTCAACATAAAGCAATATAACAAGTGCAATAGGTAAACATGTAAGAATCAATGCACACAGTTCATACAAGTGTTTGCTTCTAAGATAGAAAGAAGTAGGTAAACTGACTCAACAATAAAGTAGAAGATAGGCCCTTCGCAGAGGGAAGCAGGGATTAAATCATGTGCTAGAGCTTTTTAAGTTTTGAAATCATATAGAGAGTATAAAAGTAAAGTTTTGAGAGGTGTTTGTTGTTGTCAACGAATGGTAGTGGGCACTCTAACTACCTCATCAACCAGACTTTCAAGAGCGGCTCCCATGAAGGATGTTATCTCTACCAGCAAGGTAGATCATCCTTCTTCTCTTTTGTTAACACATGTATTTTAGTTTCATTATTTATAGATGACACTCCTCCCAACCTTTTGCTTACACAAGCCATGGCTAACCGAATCCTCGGGTGCCTTCCAACATTCACATACCATGGAGGAGTGTCTATTTGCAAAATTAAGTTGCTTACTGATAGATCAGGGCAAAGCATGTGAAGAGAATTATTAATGCAAGTTAATTAATTGGGGCTGGGAACCCTTTGCCAGCTCTTTTTGCAAAATTATTGGATAAGCGGATGAAGCCACTAGTCCATTGTGAAAGTCTGTCAAAAGTAAATGATAAGATCGAAAGATAAAACACCACATACTTCCTCATGAGCTATAAAACATTGACACAAATAAGAGATAATAGCTTTTGAATTGTTTAAAGGTAGCACATGAAGTATTTGCTTGGAATGGCAGAGAAATACCATGTGGTAGGTAGGTATGGTGGACACAAATGGCATGGATTTGGCTCAAGGATTTGGATGCACGAGAAGAATTCCTCTCAATACAAGGCTAGGCTAGCAAGGTTGTTTGAAGCAAACTCAAGTATAAAACGGTGCAGCAAGACTCACATATGAACATATTGTAAGCATTATAAGACTTTACATCGTCTCCTTGTTGTTCAAACACCTTAACCGTGAAAATATCTAGACTCTAGAGACCAATCATGCAAACCAAATTTTAACAAGCTCTATGTAGTTCTTCATTAATAGGTGCAAAGTACATGATGCAAGAGCTTAAACATGATCTATATGAGCACAACAATTGCCAAGTATCAAATTATTCAAGACATTCTACCAATTTCCACATGTAGCATTTTCTGATTCCAACCATATAACAATGAACGAAGCAGTTTTCAACCTTCGCCATGAACATTAAGAGTAAAGCTAAGAACACATGTGTTCATATGAAACAGCGGAGCGTGTCTCTCTCCCACACAAGCATGATAGGATCCAATTTATTCAAACACAAACAAAAATAAAAAACACACAGACGCTCCAAGTAAAGCACATAAGATGTGACCGAATAAAAATATAGTTTCAAGAGAAGAAACCTGATAAGTTGTTGATGAAGAAGGGGATGCCTTGGGCACCCCCAAGCTTAGACGCTTGAGTCTTCTTGAAATATGCAGGGATGAACCACGGGGAAATCCCCAAGCTTAGACTTTTCACTCTTCTTGATCATAGTATATCCTCCTCCTCTCTTGACCCTTGAAAACTTCCTCCACACCAAACTCGAAACAAACTCATTAGAGGGTTAGTGCATAATCAAAAATTCACATGTTCAGAGGTGACACAATCATTCTTAACACTTCTGGACATTGCCCAAAGCTACTGGAAGTCAATGGAACAAAGAAATCCATCCAACACAGCAAAATAGGCAATGCGAAATAAAAGGCAGAATCTGTCAAAGTAGAACAATCCGTAAAGAAGAATTTTTTAGAGGCACTGGACTTGCTCAGATGAAAATGCTCAAATTGAATTAAAGTTGCGTACATATTTGAGGATCACGCACGTAAATTGGCAGATTTTTCTGAGTTACCTACAGAGAACCCTGCCCAAATTCGTGACAGACAGAAATCTGTTTCTGTGCAGTAATCCAAATCTAGTATCAACATTAATATCAAAGACTTTACTTGGCACAACAATGCAATAAAATAAAGATAAGGAGAGGTTGCTATAGTAGTAACAACTTCCAAGACTCAAATATAAAACAAAAGTACTGTAGTAAAATAAAAACATGGGTTATCTCCCAAGAAGTGCTTTCTTTATAGCCATTAAGATGGGCTCAGTAATTTCAATGATGCACTCCCAAGAAATAAGAGTTGAAGCAAAAGAGAGCATCAAGAAGCAAATTCAAAACAAATTTAAGCCTAACCCACTTCCTATGAAAAGGGATCTTGTAAATAAACAAATCATGTAGGCATAATGCAACAAGCATAGGAAAACTAGACGAGCGCAACTTCAAGATTTTCAGCATATAGAGAGGTGTTTTAGTAACATAAAAACTTCTACAACCATATTTTCCTCTCTCATAATAACTTTCAGTATCATCATGAACAAATTCAACAATATAACTATCACATAAAGCATTCTCATAAAGTGTAGGAGGCATAGTATAATCATAATAAAATTTACTCTTTATAGTAGGTGGCACCAAAAGACCACTATCATTATAATCATCATATATGGGAGGCATATCATAATCAACATAAACTTTCTCCTCAATACCCGGAGGACTAAAGAGATCATTTTCATCAAAACCGACCTCCCCAAGCTTAGAATTTTCTATATCATTATCAACAATGGTGTTCAAAGCGTTCATACTAATATTACTACTAGCATGCAAATAAGGTTCCATAGGTTTTTTAATTTTCGCATTAAACCATTCATGTCTTGACTCGGGAAATAGTATAAAAAGCTCACGAGATGTTTTCCATTATGCCTTACTAGTGTTTAACAAGAAACAAAAAGATGCAATTGCAGGATCTAAAGGAAATAGCTTCGAACACTCACACAATGGCGCCAGAAAAGTACTTAGTTACCTGGGATCGGAGTATGAGTGCCTTTTACCTTTCCTCCTCGGCAACGGCGCCACAAAAGTGCTTGATGTCTACGTGTGCTTCTATTCTTGTAGACAGTGTTGGGCCTCCAAGAGCAGAGGTTTGTAGAACAGCAACAAGTTTCCCTTAAGTGGATCACCCAAGGTTTATCGAACTCAGGGAGGAAGAGGTCAAAGATATCCCTCTCAAGCAACCCCGCAATCACGATACAAGAAGTCTCTTGTGTCCCCAACACACCTAATATACTTGTCAGATGTATAGGTGCACTAGTTCGGCGAAGAGATAGTGAAATACAAGTAGTATGGATGTATATGAGTGGTAATAGCAATCTGAATAAAATATGGCAGCGAGTAAACATGCAACGAACGGTAAATAAACGGAGATTCGATGTTTGGAAACAAGGCCTAGGGATCATACTTTCACTAGTGGACACTCTCAACATTGATCACATAATAAAACCACTCTACACTCTCTTGTTGGATGATGAACACCACTAATTGTGTAGGGCTACATGAGCACCTCAATGCCGGAGTTAACAAGCTCCACAACATTCGATGTTCATATTTAAATAACCTTAGAGTGCATGATAGATCATTGCAATTACACCAAGTACTAACATAGCATGCACACTGTCACCATCACACTATGAAGGAGGAATAGATCGCATCAATACTATCATAGCAATAATTAACTTCATAATCTACAAGAGATTACAATCATAACCTACGCCAAGTACTACATGATGCACACACTGTCACCATTACATCATGAAGGAGGAATAGAGTACTTTAATAACATCACTAGAGTAACACATAGATGAATAGTGATACAAAACTCATATGAATCTCAATCATGTAAGGCAGCTCATGAGATCATTGTATTGAAGTACATAGGAGAGAGATTAACCACATAGCTACCGAGTACAGCCCTTAGCCTCGATGGAGAACTACTCCCTCCTCATGGGAGACAGCAGCGGTGATGAAGATGGCGGTGGTGTCGATGGAGAAGCCTTCCGAGGGCACTTCCCCGTCCCGGCGGCGTGCCGGAACAGAGACTCCTGTCCCCCAGATCTTGGCTTCGCGATGGCGGCGACTCTAGAAGGTTTTTCGTACCGTGGCTTTTTCGTATCAAAGATTTAGGTCAGGGACCTTTAAATAGGCGAAGAGGCGGAGTCGGAAGGGTTACGGAGCCGCCACACAATAGGGGGGCGCGCCCCCCCTTGGGCCGCGCCGCCACCCTGTGTGGGCCCCCTGTGTCTCCTCTGGTCCCTCTCGGGTGTTCTGGAAGCTTCGTGGAATTATAAGATGCTGGGCGTTGATTTCGTCCAATTCCGAGAATATTTCCTTACTAGGATTTCTGAAACCAAAAACAGCAGAAAACAGGAACTATCACTTCGGCATCTCGTCAATAGGTTAGTTCCGTAAAATGCATAATAATGACATATAATGTGTATAAAACATGTGAGTATCATCATAAAAGTAGCATGGAACATAAGAAATTATAGATACGTTTGGGACGTATCAATGATCAAGTGAGGCATTCCGGCTTGAGTGGAGCCTGAAGAGTTATCATCAAGATCAAGCGAGATGCGCAAGGCATATGTATGGCCTTGATAGGTTTTCCTTTCACCGGTCTCAAGGTGGTTGATGGGAGACCGGACTGTAGGATAGATAGTCGCACTATCAAGAGGGGCTTTCGATTGGGTAACTTGATCACATCGTCTTAAGGAGCTCAACCCTTTGCATACTTGCATATCCCTATTATTCTTGGTGTTTCTCTGTGAGAGGTTCTTGAGCTTGTTTCTAGCTTTACAACAAGCCCAAGTTCATTGAAAATGGAATCCGCATGCATCTTCTATTGCGCTTTCGAGTTTGGACGTCTTCACCGTTTCTTGACGGTGGCAGACTCCCTCTCTAAAATCATCTAAAAATATCCTGTGAGGAGTCTCCATATGTACGGTTATCTTTCCAACAAAATTGGTTTCATGTCAATCGGAGTTCGGGAGCTTTTTCTGTTTAAAATATAGAAAAGTTGTTTAACCCCTGGCCGGTCTGTGGTCCGGTTGGATCGGCCGTGGCGCCGGCTGGCCCGGCGCCAACCGGCCCCTGGACCGGTGCCATCCGGGGGCATGTTCTGTAAGTCCCCGATCCGCCTGGTCACGGTCCGGCGCCAGGTCCGGTTTGGATCGGCCGGGTTCGGCCCGTGGCCCGGTCTGACCGGCACCTGGACCGGACGGCCCGGCCCTAGGCCCGGTTGACCGGCCTCCTCGACTGTGCTGAGCTGAAACTCACCCTTATATTTCTCCCTAGACTATAAATAGGCCTTCTTCCACCTTGGGCTGAATAAGTTCTTCCACTCTCTCTCATCCATTGTTGACTTTGAAGAACTTGCCCTATCTCTTGATTCCCCCCATGATTCTTGCTCATTCTTGAGGGATCTAATAGAGGGGATCTAGATCTACAACTCCACCAATCCATTCCTCCTCTTTGTGAGGGGAACTCTTTGGATCTAGATCTTGGAGTCATTTGTTGATTTCCTCTTTGTTCTTCCTATCTAATCTCATCCTAGCATTTGTTGCTTTGGTGGGATTTGAGTGTGAATGATTTGAACACCTCTAGTGTTCTTACTTTGCGTCATTGTATAGTGTTGAGCTCTCCACCACGATTAGTTCGAGTGAGAGACCGTGAGCTTGTTACTCTTGGAGGGAGACCTTCTAGTTGGTTTGGAGGTTGGTGCTCCGGTGATCTCTTTAAGGAAGCTTGTGAAGAGGTCCGGGCTTCTCCTTCGTGGAGCTTGTGAAGTGGTTGTGGAGCTTGCCATCTCCGGAGTGGAGGAAAAGCTAACCATAAGGAGAAGAAGGTGAGCCTTCGTGGCGTTGAGGAATCCTTTGTGAGACCTCCACCTCTCCAAACGTGATGTACCTTCTTGCAAAGGAAGGGAACACGGGAATACAACTTCGTCTCCGCGTGCCTCGGTTATTTCTATGCCCGAGCTTACTTTCCTTGTGATAGCCATCGAGCTTGAAGTATCTATTATATCTTGCTATCACTTGTTGTTTATATATATATATATATATATATCTTGTACCTATCTTGCTTAGCTCTAGTTGTTGCTGTTGCACTTAGTTGAGCCTAGCATATTTAGAGTTTGTGCTTGTAGAATAAACATAGTTTAATTCCGCATTCTTACAAGCCAAATCCGTAAGAGTTTTTAAACGCCTATTCACCCCCCCAAGGTGACATCTTGTCCTTTCAGTCATCCACTTCACCACTCTCATACTCGTCATCCACTTCACCACTCTCATCCCCACTTATGGAGGCTTCCACAAATCCTATCTGCACGCAAAACCTCAGCTTCTCGTAGCAATGGCGAAGGGCAACCGTTGGTTTCGCCTCGGCCACAAAGACCACGAGGCAGGGTCCTCCTCCGGTGGCAGTCGACTTATTTTCTGTGCATAGGTGCCACCACGACCCCTCCCACACTGCACTCTGAGCGACTCGTGTACGTGAAGGTTGAGGTCGTGCGCCAGTTCGAGGAGCTCGGCCAGTCCGTAACATTAACATGGTCATATGTCCACCTACCACACGACTGGCATATAAACCAGGCACGCGTGCCTTGCCTGTGTTGGCCGTCTCGACGCGCAGTACGGCTCGCCTCTAAGAGATCCTGTGTCCCCGGATCTTTCTCCCACCAAATCTGTGGCAGGACCCACCTACACAGTGGATTCACCGTTGTAGGCGTGGTGGTTCAAGTCCAAAGTATTAATCTCTATTTAGGGCATCTCCAACGGGGTGATGCAAACGGACTAAAAACGTGTGTTTGCGTCTGCGCGGACAAAAAACGCGCTCCAGCGGCTAGACGCAAAATGACTGCAGCGTTCGTTCTGACGCAAACGTGGACCAAATATGCGTCAAGAATGTGTCTGCGTGGACGTGTCCGCGCGTTCGTTTGCGTCCATTTGGTCTGCATGCACCCTCTCTCTCCTCCTTTAATGCAGGGCAAACCCATGTACTGGTCATTCCTAGCCACACAAATAGAATCTTTTTCACTCTCTCATGCATGGCAGGCCCTTGCGGTCAAATAAATACATCTCTACCGTTGGAGAAAGGGCAGACGCATGCGGACATGTAAATATTTTTTTGTGTCCGTGCCCAACGCAAACAGACATAAATTATGTCAAAATACGTCGTCGCCCTTAAAACTCAATTGTACTCACCAATGCAGGCGCAAGGCAGATCACAATGTACACAAACAGACAAAAGCTCCCAAGTGCGATGACATATGTACGGTTATCCACCCTATTATCCTTCTCTTTTTTACTTACCGTGCAGCGTGCACTTTTGTGGCTAATTTGTACTCTCCCAATTCATATTAATTCATGTTAAAGTAGATATATCTACAACTAAAATGTATTTAGATATATCTATATTAGTATTAAATAATAGGAATCGGAGGAAGTATAGTAAGTTCCTTTCTCTGATGCATATTAGTTGACTTAACTTTAGCTCAATTCATATGTATCTAGTTATATCTAGATAAAATGAAGTCAATTAATTTGGATCGAACGAAGTACTGCTTTTTGGTGTATCATTTTTTACGGACTGCACTTGGTGCACAACCACCGACATTGGTGTCTGGTTGAGGCACCCGTGCGATTTGCCGATATGGGGTAGCCCGTTGTAAGAGCACCGCTAGCAGATTTTTTAAACCGCTACCCACATTTGCGTGTTTGTAAGTTGCAGAATTCGTGATTTGCGGGTCAAAAAAATCCTCTATGGACAAAATACGACAAACTAAACTGTAAATTAAAAAAAAATCAGGGGAGACAAATGATGCATTCTATTCTACTTTTGATCATTGCATACATACAAAAGTGCGGCGATTTTCCATAAAATGTGCCCTAAAACCTACGGAAATCGCCGTCGCGGCATACTACGTAAAAAACGGTTTCGGGATGCTCACCGGAGCCTCTTGCCATGGTGGCGACTTGGGCGGATTTGCGATGACGCCTTAACTCGTTCGCTGACGAGGTCGCAATAACCTTGCCATGCTTCTCCGCCACCACTCGCCACTCCTCCGCATTCTTGGCTTCGCGGTGGCTCATCTCCGACACGAGACCAAGGACGGTGGGGAGATGGTGGTCATCGACGAAATCTTAGGCGCGAAGCCGGCCATCTCCTCAAGCATGGGGAGGATCTTGTCGTGCTCGGCGTCCTTGACATAATCGTTGGGAGCAAACGAGGGCTCCGGCGTGTGTTGTTTACCTCCATCTTCACCGACTGCAAGGGCGCGCGCGAGGTCGACGCGGAGTCGATCGAGAGGGCGGTGTTGTGGCGGGAGGAGAAGCTCTACTCCCTCCGGTAGAACATGGGAGACGACGTCAGCCCGTACTTGGTGTACCGGTAGGAGCCGCGTCCGAGCGCTGCTTGGCGGCCCCCGATTTCTCGCCGGCACCGTTGTTCCCGCCACGGCCGCTCGCGCTCCCACCGCGGCCAACCTGGCAGCCCCCGTGGCCGCTCAAGCTGTGACCAAACACCATGGCGCCACGGGATGCTCGGATCTGTCAACGACGCATTCGATTGAGCTCGTCGGCGCCAAAATGTAGGTGGTGGATGCGGTGGAGCGGCATACAAAGCGGCGGAGCGGGAAAAGGGTTTCGGCCCGCATTGGCCGCTCCAAACATAATATATACCGACTGATACGATCTAGAAACATGCCCAACATATTTTTACGGGCTAAACCGTATATGCACTGATATGGCCCAAAAATACGTCGAAACCCTTAAACCAACCTACAAACATATTACTGGTAAAAAAAAGACATGCTCTAGTAGCCCTTATATCCACCACCACACACCCCAGGTCAGCATGTTGGGCCGGCCCAGTTTTTTAAAAAATCTAAGCATTTTCTGAATCGCAAAAATTTCAAGAATCTGAACATTTTATTAAAAAATTCCAAAATTGGAACATTTTTTAGATTGAACATTTTCAAAAAATGAACATTTTCCAAAATTTTGATATTTTTAAAATTTTGAATTTTTTTAATAGATTGAACATTTTCCAGGATTGAATTTTTTTTCACAATGAACATTTTTCAAAAATCTGATTTTTTTCAAAATTTGAATATTTTTTAGATTGAACATTTTTTGATATAGAATAATAATTTATAAAAATTGAACAATTTTCCATTTAATTTTTCTTAAAATTTGAAAAAATAAAACTTTTTAATTTGAAAATGGAAAACAAAACAGAAAAGGAAAACAAATAAAAAAACAAAAAGGAAAAGAATAAACAGAAAACGAAAAGAAATAGGAAAAATTTATTGGGCCGGGCCCTATACCCCGACCAGGGTGTTTGGTGCTTGGTACGGCCCGGCTCGTATAGCTCCCGTTGGACTTGCCCGGGGGATCAATCCTATTCACCGCTCAAAGCGGGCTCTATGGGGCGCGCCGCATACCCCACCTGCATGCTGGGCCTGGCCCATTTACTCCAGATTGCTTCACCGTCACCCGCTGCTTGCTTTTTTTTAGAGATATCGCTGCTGTTGTATGGATGGGAAGCTAGCGATCAAGACCCAGACACGGGAGTACGAGGTTCTCTTTTATTTTTTTGTTTTCCTATTTTAAATTTATCGTTTGGTTTCTCCTTCTTTTCCTTTGTTTTTTTATCTTCAAAATATTTTTCCTTTTACTTTCTTCATTTTAATATTTCGTTATTGTTCAACTTAGATAAAATTTGAAATTTGTTCATTTTCGAAAAAAAATCATTTTCGAGATTTGTTCTGAATTTAAACTCGTTTAATATTTGATTTTTTTTCTGATTCTAAAATTGTTCATTTTTAAAAATTGTTTAAATTAGAAATTTGTTCATTTTCGAAATTTGTTCACATTGGAAATTTGTTCATCTTTGAAATTAGATCAAACTTCAAATTTTCTCTTTTCAAAATCCGTTCATATTCGAAACTTGTTTACATTAAAAATTTGTTCAAATCCAAGATTTGTTCTGATTCTAAAAAAATCAATTCAAAAATTTGTTTAGTTTTGAAATTTTCTTCACATTCAAAATTTCTTATTCTATAATTGTTCATTTTCGAAATATGTTCTGATTCTAAAATCATTCAATTTTGAAATTATTCAAATTCAAAATTTGTTTATTTTTTCAAATTTGTTCACACTTATTACGGACAGTTGTAGTCTCTCGCTTCAAATTAGATCAAATTGTTACGTTTTCTTTTTTGATGGAATCCTTGCAAGTACGTGAAAGTCAAGCTTTGACGTTCGGTTCATGTTGAAATGAAACAGTGCAAGATTCTACGTGGACTACAGTGAAGAGAATTCAAAAAGAGAAAAAGTCGAACAACTTCAAAGAAACTGCAGCCATGCACGTATGAAACATGGGCCGAGCCCAGCTTACTCCGGGACAGCTCATTCTCTAAGCGGGAGCGACTGTTATTGTCGCTTAAGGCGATGAGTAGGACTGTAGGAGGTCTCCCGGTCCAGCCCGAGGCGGAGATGAAGTCGTGATTGAGTCGGCACACGGTCCTAGTCCATAAATATTCACTGCGGCCGGCTCCGGTACAGCGCAAAGTACAGGCGAAGCTCCACTCACCAGAAAATAAAAACTCAAGTACAGGCAAAGGGGAAAGTGAACCCAGGAACACCCCAGGAGGAGAATCGAAACCGGCGATGTCGGCGCTCCGGTGCGCCGGGAGGAGGCTCGTTGGCCTGCGGGCGACTGTCTCGCCGGCGTCTCAGGCGCAGCAGCGGCGGCTCTTGCCAAGGCTTCTCCACAGCAGCCCGGCAGTCGAGATCCAAAAGGAGCTCCGCACGAAGAAACAGGAGCTGTACAGTCTGCTCGCCAAGCTCGAAGTGAACCCATACCTAAGAGATAATTGCGAGTTTGACATGATGGACCGGTACCAGAATAAAAGGTTGCTCCGGCAACTTTCTGTGCAGATCGAGCCTAGATGGAACGACCTCGACTGGTATGACCTCAAACATATATACTGCCTCTTCTTTTCTTTTACTACAGTAAATTTTTTTTGAACTGAGGTTCAGAGTTTCATAATCTCGTTTGACTGCTGATGACTTGCAGGCGCTGGTTTCAACTTGCACAGAAAATAAGCTTTTACTGGACATGCGGGGCGTCTTATGTAACTGTATGCACGTTTTGGCACTATGCTTTGGGTGGACAGAATGACAGCCAAGATCCAAAGGGAGCTAGCCAAAAGTAAGTCGGCTAAGTGAGATAACTCAGCAGCCGATTTGACCACGATGTGTTATGTGTAGAGTTCTGGAGTAGTACAAATCCAAGAAATCACGGAATGCCAGGTTCATCGCGGTCTGACGTTCTTCAACCCAAAGGTCATCACCGTCCACTCGAACAAGTTGACAAAATCGCGATAGCAAAACACTGTTTTGACCGAGTCATTTTCGGTCATGAATATTTGGTTGTACCTTGCGTTACCATCTAAAAAGTTGATGTCATATCACATCATTGATAAGTATGTCGGCTATTGGCATAGGATACCCATCCATGTGTGGTTCTGTTGAGATCTCTGAAGTCTATGCGCACCCTGATATGACTGGACCCTTTCTTCTTGACTGGTACAATGTTCGAAACCCAGTAAGCATATCTTTAGATTGAATTTCCTAGCTGATTTGTTGTGAGGTTTAAAACCGGGCTTTATAGGTAACCGATGTTTGACTAACTCTTGGCTTAAGCCTCGCATCTCGTGGTACTCTTAAGTGAAGCAATATGCGTACTCTTTAAGTAGCTCGATTAAACGAGGCTGTAATCGGCTGCGAGGTTGTGACTTGCGTAAGTCAGCCTTAGGATAGTGTCCGTCTCCAAGACTCCAATGTCCATATCCACTAGCGTGTCAGTCGACTTGAAGCCTTGGCCCAACTTGTGCATGATGCCTAATTTCTTCAATGGTTTCCCACATATCGTCCTTCTATCCCGATACTCATGTAGGCGCTTCTAGAGCCATGCATCACTGGGATCCATTAATTGAAATGACGGAGATGAGAACTAACAATCAGCATTAGTGAGACGGGCACGAATCCCACTCAAGAGATCAAACTCGGATAAATCATGGCCAAGAGGCATGTAGCAATGTAGAACTAATTGGTATGGACTCATTCGTGCAACAACAAAATGTTGCAGTTCCCTTGGACATCAACAACAAAGAAGGTTGTGCCCAAAGTCTTAGTCCTAAGAGTAAGTTCAACATTGATCATACCTTTGGCATCTACCCTTTATTCGTATTTGAACCCGTTAAGTACCATATGTGTCTTCGTCTAGTTAAACTTTCTTGAAGACCGAATACAAACAAGAATATTACAAGCTAGTTTTTTCATTATTAAAAAAGCATATATCTTGGAGCTAGCTGAGATAGTGCGCCGGAGCGAGACGGGGCGTGTTATGCCCCGTTGTTTGTAATAAAATGAGCGGTAAGCATTCAATATTTCTAATTCAATTTACCATAGGCAAATGGTTCCATTCTGTCCAAACTTAATACCTGGTATCGCAAGTTATTTAAGCAGTTGAAACAGGGCATGAACAAAATAGATCCTGCGTAAACTGCAGGCATAGTGGTTCCAGCCGCTCGCAGCATGATCCTGGGAGGAACACACTCAAAGGCTACGGTGAAACATCAAACATGCACGGACGGAACAATAGCAAACTATAGGTGGAATGGTGATTTCTTATTCGCATCGTCCGGCTTCAGATGATAGACTGGTAGTATGCCGCTATTTCTTCGGAGGCAACAGTGTGCTGCTGAGTGCACCGCGAGTCACCAATGCAGCTCTCACTAGCTTCATAACCTGTTGCCAGCAAACCAAATTCATCAAGCAGTGAGTTTCTTCAGCAACTGAGAAATTGAGAGCATAGAAAGTGAAAAACAAAAGAAGGAGCTAATCTTAGCTATCAACTCCATTCTAGGCATGTCTTGTTTAACATCTGTGAGGATCTACCTGGGTTTTGTCGAGAGAGAGATGTTTTTCCACCAGCTCCTCCTTCGGAACCTTGGCTGCACGCATGACTTGCAGAGTGTTTGTCAAGGAGAAATGGATGACCCTCAGATCGTCGGTCACCAGGAAGTTTCTGGGGCCTGTCTTGATATATGCTTTACAGTTGTTGTAGCAACTTCCTTTGCCTCCCTACTTTGGATTCATCTCCTCGGCAGTTGCGCCTAATGGTTCAGTATGGTAAGCACTAGTGCATTGTTGACCTGTGGTACGAAGGCACTTCAAGCAGCGAAAAGTCACTCTTCTTGGGTATATCTCTTCTGCATGAAGTACATCTCTGCTGCACCCAAAGAAGGGGGCTAACATGGGACTACGAAGCAGGTATTCGCATTCTGGTTTCACGCATCCTTTCGCGCTCCCATCAATACTATTGTACAGGCTGCCAATACATCCATTCGGAGACATTTGACCATATGTCTTAATGACGGAGCCAAGTGGAAAGCAAAGGAGGCCAAAAATAAGATCGACAAAATCTTCCCCAACTTCAGCATACAACACCGAGGAGTCGTCCTTTGTATGCACAAGCTTTATCTTGATTGCAAAGAAAGTACCATCAGCTTGTTTAGGGATTTTAGGGAGCTGATCTATATTTACAGCATCCGGTGAGAGAGCAACATCAAAATATAGTCCAGTTAAAGGTTGCTTGGACAATGATGCTCTCTGAAGGAGGCTAATTATCTGAAAGAATATTAACGTGGATGTGGTTAGCAAATGCAGTCTAATTTCCCAGCGAAACGAATGACACGAAATTGGGTGTCTGTGTAGCCCCTATTCATGAATAAACAAACAAAATCACTGTAAAAAATTTGAGAAGAAAAAAAAGGTTTGCGTGTTGCTGAAATATACAGAAAAAAAATGGAATGCACTTATAGATACAAACCATGTAGGCGCTGAGTTGAAAAATCTTCTCCTCAATCTTGGCTTGCTCTTGTAGCCCAAACCTATCGAGCAGGGAAAACACAAGAGTAGTAGAAGCAGCAGACACTTGGAGATCATCGGTAACGATGAACTTCAGACCACTTTTAACAAAAACCCCGTCATCATTGCCTTCATCAACAGTATCAAAAACGTTCTGTGGACATTCCCAAGAACTTGCCCTGCTGCCACAGTTGCAACAATTAACCTTGACCGAGGTCATGTTCCTACAATTGCTATCGCAGACGTAAAACCTTCTGGAATTCTCATCGTCAATTTGGACTTTAAGCCGATCGCAGTGAAACGCGGCAGCATTGACAGGACTAAGAAGCATGGTCTTGCAAGCCTTGGTTTGGAAGTGATCTTCGCTGAGACTCTCCACGCTCTTGTATAGCTCATCTAGGCAACCCTAACTGGGACTGCTTACCGAGGCGACGGACAATTGTGCCAAGAGGCAGCGTGAGGAAACTGAAGAGGATGTCGACGAAGTCCTTGTCAGATTCTGCAAACAGAACCTTTTTCTTCTCCTTGTCGATGAACAACTTGACAGAAACTGTTCCATAGATGGACATGGCGTGCGCAGTATGCAAGTGCTCGCGGAAGTGTTGTGCTACTTCTAAGACTAACTGATGAGTAGGGCAGTCCTTAAATATCCACTATGGCCTGCCTGTTGGAGTGCCCACAATTTGATCGTTACCTGGAATATGAAGGATGCTAGTGGTTCCAGACGAAGAGTCTCATACTGAAACGCTAGTGTAAATAGTAGTACGGAGTAAATCTTTACCGAGTCGCCTACTGAAACGGTAGTGTAAATGCAAATCTTTACTTTTCCCAACTGGAAGGTGTTGACCTTCCCTGATTTTATCTCTCAAAGGAAGATGCATGTCAAGGAATAGGGCCGTAATTATTGCTCAGACCTGAAGGGAGAGGAGTAGTTGAACTAGTTAAGCTTCGTGTAAAATCTGAGTTGTACAGTTCCGCCAGTTAATCAGGGGAGTACTGTATATTGTCTACTTTCCTTCACTAGTTTAGCCTTTTAGGTGTGCTAAATTGCTAATGCATACACTAAACTCAATTAATTTACACGCACATATGGAATTGCCATAAACACCTGACCGGTCAGCACTATACTTAGTTTATAATTTTACACTCAGGCACTGCTTGGCTTGGCTGCGGCACATGCACGTTAATTTGGCCAGCGAGATACCGCTCCTTCTAGACTCTTCACTTCACAATCTGCACCAAAATTGCCGTCGAGTGTTGGATAACTCTGGACTAAGCCGATCTGCTGGACAGATTCAGGTTGTTGCCGTCAGCTGTAAACAAAACATAACAATCGTGAAAATGGGATGAGTATGTATCCGGGATGGTCAGACAAATAGTTGCAGGTATATTAAAGGAAGAAAGGCTAGACTATGAAAATCCCTACTTGAATGCCGTTTCAGGACAAAAAAGCATGCGCCAATCACAGCGTAGCAAAGGAAAAGAAGCAATCCCTTTAGATAGTGTGATGATCCGTCCTGCAAAGCACACAAACAATTTATTCACAGCAATCCTCACACAACGCCGAGGTGGCAGATTTTCAGACAGAAAAGGTACAGAACATTAAGTCCTAATAATGAACCTGATTAAAAATATTTTCAGTCAATGCTAAATTATATTTTAAGGTATCCAGGTCGGCTTGTGGTGACGGGAACAAAAACAAAAAATTACCTGGAGGGTGAAGCTTGTCATTAATATTGCTAGAAACAAAGAACCGGTCTCTAGTAGGTTGAAATCAAGATCCATTGGAACTCCCATGATCCAAGCTACAATGACACTCAGCGGCACCTAATACAGTTCAGCTCCATCAGGAAAGAGACCAAGGGAAAAACCATATAAAATTAGTAATGTCTAGAGGCTAAATAACATACCACAAACATGGAAATCTGCGTAGCTGACCCCAAAGATACTCCAAGGGTAATGTCCTGTAACGATCAGAAACATTGGATTTGATGTTAGTGATCACTCCCTCAACATTTCAATGAGCATGCACAGGTTCTTATGCTGCGTACCAACTTGTTCTTGAAAGCAAAGATGACTGCACCAGCATGCTCTGCTGCATTCCCGACAATCGGAATCAATATAATGCTAATGAAGCTCACTGACAGTTCCCAAGATGCTGAAGCTGCCTGCAAATTTTGTTCAGACGAATACTGTTAGCTACACTGTAGGTTAGCTCAGTGTCAAATTATGGAAGAAATTTCTTCACAACGCCCATCCATACTACCCAACATGAACGTAGCATGATGCTGCGTACCTCAATTGTACTTACGACATACTCTGATAGTAAAGCGGTCATCACGGTCATGACTGCTAACCAAATCATTGCACATGAAAATCCTAGCACCGCCTCATCTTCAGAGACCAAATCTTCACCATCATCTTCAACCTAATCGATTCGTTGGATGCCAAAAAATTTATTAACCAATTAATTATATACATGCTGTTAGGTCTTTTTAGTTTCTGATCAGCACTGTAGCATACATTACACACCTCCTGGGGCTCAAACAGCTGGCGATGGGTCTTCAGCTGGAAGTAAAGGTAGGCTGCATAGGCCAGGATCATGACAACGCTGCATACCCGGGATAGCACCAATCCTGCATCCTCAGAGCTTACTGAATGTTCCCCGGCACTTACTGCATACCTCAGCATCAGTGGCATGGATTGACATAGCAAACCAAGAATCAGAAGCCCTGTGCTGACATCTGATTGCTTCTGTACAAATTAATACCATAGATTAATAAATCCAGGCACTCATAGACAGCATAATATACTACTAATAATAAGTAGATCACTGAGATGGTTACCTTGTCGTATGGCTGCTCGGTGCCGAGGTTGGCTATGCCACCGAAGAAAAGGGAGGTACCGAGGACAAGCAACAAGTTGGACAAAATGGAGCCGAGCAGGGAGCATTTCACCACTGTTATCTTGCCTTTCCTCAGAGCAAAGATTGCGATGATAACCTCAGTGACGTTGCCGAATGTTGCATTCAACAATCCACCCACTGGAATTGACGAAGGTAACTATATTATCTCTAAGTTGCAGGAGTATTTGACGTTTTGAGATCAACAACTCTTACCAGTAGGACCGGTGTAGAAAGCAATCTGCCTGCAATCAATTAACACATAGAACAGAGTGCAGGTTTTAGCAACATAAAGAAGGGGTGATGCAAAACGCAACACGCTACGACGATGATGCACAGAAGAAACTTACTCGGTCAGGAAACTGAGTCGCTCGGCAAGAGGAATGAGACCAATTAAGCTAAGCACAAAGAGCCACACCTGTTAGAGTCCAAAATTGGGAAAATCATGTGAGTTTCAGAAGATGGGGAATGGTAAATAAGATCCATGATCAATCAATCAGAGTATTTTGTGATTATTCCTCCTGCCCTATTTGTTTAGTCACAACATACTAATTTTTCATGTTTAAACAGATTTGTGAATGTAAAACTTGGAAGTACTATATAAATGTTGAGATGGGGAGGAAACAAACCAAGCCAAGGCAAGCTGGCCCTTGCTTGTGCGCGGTGTGCCTCACACGTGTTTTCTATAGCATGGACACGATAGTGAGAAGACGTAGGAGTCAGGCACATGCCGAAGTGCAGGGTGGTAAAAGAGACAAGAGAAGACAGTGCAACAGGCATCTCTGCTTTAGCCACAGGAATACGACAGTGTCTTCAGCCCGTGTTCAGTACGAGGGAAGTACAACAAGTGCAGTACGTGGGGGTGAAAAACTTCATCGTAGCGTGTACGAGGATGCATCTACAGACGACATGACTAAAAAGTGCAGTACGAGGGAAGTCGATAACCTTAGCATTTGGTGCATGTACAATGAGCTCAGAGGCAAGAATGGCTGGCACTAGCAATAGCAATTAGGAGGTTGTGTAGACATGGACGGGCCGACACAGGCGACATGGGTGGTGGTGGAGAGCAAGAATATGCATGTGACTCGCAGATTGAGGGCATATTATCTGCTGCTCATTCCATCACGATCCCATCTGCACCGCGTCAATTTTAATCAGTATGGTATCTCAGGCTAACTAGGCCACCCACATGGTCGATCTGGTCACATGTAACAGCTGGATGAAAATGAAATCTAATCGCCATCATTCCAGTCTCTCTCATAAACCTGCACTAATTGATTGGTGTCTGACTCGAATGTTTCACTTTGACCGCGGGAATGTCTGGTTTCCCCAACGCCTTGTTGCATTAATCTAGGATTAAATAGCCAGTAAACGTCAGAGTCGCGAGCGTGTATTCTTTGAAAAACAAATGGACCGTCAGAGCTAGCTGTCAATTTTAGGTGAAGGAGAATGACAGATGATTCTGGCCCGAATGACGCGGAAATTAAGGTAGTACTAAAAGTAAATCGATATTGTTGACCCCAACCGCCCGCAATCGCCGTGTATGTTAGTTGGCGACAGCAACTCAACAAACTGACATGCAAAAATAACTGGCATGCAAAATTTAGAGAGAACGAGTCGTAGTCCAAATCAGTCGTGGGTGAAGATGATGGATCCAATTTCGATGGGTGGGTGGAATGGAGCAATCACAGTCGGAGGGTTTCGATCTAAGACTAACAAGAGCAGCCTGGTAGCTGCGAGTGCGAGGCCGAAGCAAAGCAGAGACATACGGAAACTGGAAAAATCAAATTCAGGAAACAGGTTGGAGAAGGGCGAATGGCGTATGTACCTGTCCGAAGTGCATGTATCTGGCGAGGACGGCGAGTGCGACGGCGGGGAAGAGGACGAAGAGCCTGGTGCCGAGGAGCACCTCCTGGAGTGTGGAGAGGAAGGCGCGGAGCGCGGCGCATGGCACCTTGCGGACGAGGGAGGTGTCGGACTTCTTGCGGAGGGAGGAGGAGGAGAGGTTGTGCGCGGTGCGGCGGCCGAGGCTCCGCGGCTCCTTGGCGCGGCCGTCCCCCGCCTCCAGCAGCGCCGCCGCCGCCACCGCCGAGGAATCCATCTCCGCCCGCCCGCGCGAAAGGAGGAACGAACTAGAGTAGTTGAGAGTAATCGGAGATTCTGCTTTTGTGTTTGGTTAGTAGAGTGGTAGAGGTGGAAGGAGTTGGGCAGGAGAGGACCGTCACGTGGCTAACTCACCTTTTGGGGACGGGGCGGGAGGGGAAAAGAGGGCAGAGTCGTGCGAGCGCGGCACACTTGGTCTGGTCCGGTCTTGGTCCGGGACCTTCGCGACTGAAACCGCTCCCTTCGCTCGCTCACGGATCTCGGGGCTTTCCTTTCCACGCCGTTGCCAACTACCCCGTACGGCGCGGAGTACAGGTACACCAAAGGGTCCAAAGCCAAGCGGTTCGGTGGTGAACGTGAACATGAAATGGAACGTTTTTTTTTTCTACAGAAAATACAGGACGAACAAGAGCGCCATGTATCCCAGCCCACCAGAGTTCAAACCCCAGGTTTGACATCTGTGTGTCTCATAAAGACGGAATATTCATTCAGTGGGAGGCGACGTTCCCGTCGACAGCGAGGCGCCTGTGGTGACTTTGTCAATTTCAAGATTCAATCCGCCGGCTCAGTCTTCCGGAGGTGCTCATAGGGATAGGGTGTGCGTGTGTGCGTTCATAGGGGTGAGTGTATGCGCGTGTATGTGAGCGTCTGCGTTTGTACTGTGTTTCTCAAAAAAAAAAGAGGGGGTGGGTGAACTCGCAGGTAAAGGGCGCCTTTGGTTGTCTGGGCGGCCCTTGGCTCGTATCGGCCCAGCAAATTTTGGGCTGTTTGGTTGCCTGGACGCACTCGTATTTTTGCATAGCATAGATTTTAAAGCATCCTTGGAACAGCCCCGGACGAACGCTCGGTTTGACAGTTTCTCTAGGGCTAGGCCCTGGCGAGACGAAAATCGACAACGCCGTTCGCGCGGGAGCTCTGCCTCGGCATAGCGGGAGAAACCGAAATCCCAGCGGCGTTGCGCGTCAAAGGTAGGGGTAACCTCCCTCTTCGATTACCCTCTCCATTAGCCCCCTCCCAAAATTTCCCTTCCCCCAAATTTCGCACCAGCGGCGGTGGCGGCGACCCAGATCTGGCAGCGCGCATCTCCCTTCGGTCTCCGGCGTCGGACCAGGGTCCTCTTCTCCAGGGACGGAGCTAGAAAATTGATGTGATGGTGCCAGCCCTATGTTCGCTGGTGTCATCTTCACAAATAATGAGTGCTTAGTGCAGGTTTAATGAGAGATTTAAAAAATCGCTGGTGTGAGCTGACACCAGTGTCAATGAGGCAGCTCCGTCCCTGCTCTTCTCCAGCCGCGGCGGAGCCTGCGCACATTTGCGGCGGCTTTCGGCCCTGTCCTTCATCCGCCATGACGGAGGTAAGTGGAAACTCCTCTGCTCTACTGTAGTGTTAGATTCATGTTGGTAGAACTAGTTGGGTTCGATAAGACCGTTCGTATGCATAGATCTTGTTTGAGTAGACCGACTAGCTCCAGCTTGTGCATCACGCCGCATCACTCATTGTTTGCATACAAGCCCGGATCCTGATGTTGCACAAGAGAGCAGTTAGGCATGCTGCTTTTCCTCGTGTGACTTACGGTCCTATGTTACAACGAGATCAGGAGTGGATTGCCAACCTAAACAACATCTACAACTGCAACGACGTAAAGGCTATCAAGATGCTACGAATGAGAAGAGCCCCTTTCTATGCACTTGTGAAAATGTTCAGGGATAGAGGACTGCTGACTGATAGCATCCACACCTCTGCCGAAGAACAAGTCGGAATGTTTCTTCATGCCGTCAGTCATAACCAGAGGTTCAGAGTCATCCATAACACATTCAGGCGATCCACAGAGACTATCTCTCAGTACTTCCAGCAGGTGGTGTACGCAATTGGGGAGCTGAGAGGTGAAATGATCAAGCCAGCATCAATGAACACACCAACCAAGATCAAGAACAGCTACAGGTGGTTCCCCTATTTCAGGGTGAGTACAAAACCATGTTCCTTCTACCTAGCAGATGTGTGGTACTGTCAGAAACATGATTGTGTGCTAATTTTTTTACAGGATTGCATTGGGGCTATTGGTGGTACTCATGTTACTGCAAAGGTACCGACATCAATGTCTGCAGCATTCCGCGGGAGGAAGCACTACACCAGCCAGAACGTGCTAGCAGCTGTGGATTTTGATATGAGGTTCACCTACGTCCTTGTAGGGTGGGAGGGTTCAGCTCATGATGCGAGCATCCTGGCCGACAGCTTTTCAAGGCCTGATGGGTTGCAAATCCCTGACGGTGAGTTCTACCTTGGAGATGCTGGATATGCATGCCGACCTGGAATTCTACCTCCCTTCAGGAAAACAAGGTACCACCTCAACGAGTTCTCTGCGAAGCACCAACCTCTGAATGTGAGAGAGTTGTTCAATCTCAGACACTCAAGCCTTAGAGTCACGATTGAGATGGCCTTTGCTGCATTGAAGAACAGGTTCAAAGTCCTTGACCAAAAACCGTTTCACACGTTTGACACTCAGGTAAAGCTGGTCCTTGCTTGCTGCATTCTTCACAACTAGATCCTAGGTTGGGGCGAGGATGAGTTATTCGAAGAGGTTGTCACCTTTGATGAAGTAGAGACCGGCCATGGTGTGGACGCAGGCGACAATGATGCTTGGAAGGTGAAGAGGCAAGAGTGGGCAGATGCAATGTGGGAAGCCAGAGGCAACACCACCATTTGAGAAGAAGTGAAGAAGAAGAAGAAGTAAAGAAGAAGAAGAACCCCCACATGATCCCCTGTTTCTCGAACACCTTTTCGATCCCCGTATGTTGAACGACCCCGTTATGATAAACTGAAATTCGTAGTAGCTAGGGCATTCGTAGTAGCTAGGATGATTTCGTGAACAGCTATGCTTCGTAAGTTTTTAACTATCATGAACTGTGATTTATGTGTGATGGGAGGTGAGAGCATGGTAAGGCTAACCGTCGTAGAGAAGAGGTAACCTTAGGCATGCATGGATGGTACCAAACAGGCGTAATATCATCTCCATTGAGATTTGGGCTTGGCTGCAGGAAAACAAACAGAAAGTACTTTTTGGCCCATCCGGTGCAGCCCGATCTACCAAACAACAGTCCAATTTCGGCCCGTGCCTTGAGCCACGAATCAGGCCCAGGCAACCAAACGTGCCCAAAGTGAAGCTGAATACAAATGTTGCGGTCAATATTGACACTAGGAAGGCCTCGACGGGTGTAGCATACGCGACTCCTAGGGCCAGTTCCTAGCGGCATGTAGAGTGAAGACCGAAGACGTCCTTGATGTGGCTATTGCAGAAGCTCAAGCTGTTCGGGGCTAGCAGAGAGAATTGGATGCAGCCATATCGATATTGAAATGGATTCTCTGGAAGTGGCCGATAGCTTTCATGATCCGGTGGAATATAGAGGATCGAGTGGGGATGGACTTTCTTGACGAATGAAGAATAATCTTGGCAGGCTTTGCTTTAGCAAACCCGACTCACTGCCCTCGTGAAGCCAACAAAGCGGCAAATTTTATAGCTAGATCAATAGTTGGTCAGAATACTAACATGTGGTCTCATAACCCGTCTGTATTCTAATACCCACAATTAATGGATGAAGTAACCTTGATTTCCTAATAATAAAGGTTACACGATTGGTTAAAAAAATCTCCAAGGGAAGCCAGTAAGTCTTCCTGCTGTCGTTATCATGGGTCCCGCCCGCATGGAGCGTTGCTAAAGTTTGGCTTCCATTACCGACCACCCGGCGCCAAATCGTCCACCAATTCTACTTCTTCTATTGATTTCCATCAAAAAAATTCAAGCGCGAATTGATCGGAAGCGATTTAATCGGATTTTTCTAGGCTCGATTTGATTGAAATTTGTCCTACCACGCTTGATGCACACGAGAAAGCACCCCGGCCGGCCTCTCCCACTCCTGGTGTGATACCAACGGCCACCCTCCCACCTATGAGGCCTTCTTAGATTCTAAGGTCTCGCATGGGGGAGACAGGGGAGATTGAAGGGGGGCCTCCTCCCCTTGTTGCCCCTCTCTGGGTACTCCCATCCCCGAATCTGAGCTCGAAATCGAGCGCCTCCTTAATGTACTCCTTCATGCTAGCAAACACTGCATATACGCGAGCCTCAAATTTGAGAAGCTACGAGTAGATCACGGACTCTCGTAGAAGCAACGCATTCGGGGAGCTTCTGATACATCTTTAATGTATCTACTTTTCCAAACACTTTGCTCAAAAATTTGCTCCGGAATCTCACCATAGTTGGATAAAACTGTTGAATCTGACGCTGTCGAGGGTAGTCCTCGGCAATACCCTCCGTTTGGGGCTTAGGGTTGATGGAATCCTGTAGGCTGACACGAGACATCGGTTATCAAACAAGCGGGAAAAGCGATTTACCTAGGTTCGGGGCCCTCGATGAGGTAAAACCCTTACGTCCTGCATGTCTGATCTTGATTATGAAAATATCGGGTTACAATGGGGTGCCGAAGGGTTCGGCTATGATCTCGTCGAGAAACTAAGCTTTACGGGGACCTAGCTCTAAACTTATGGTGGCTAAGGTTGCTAAGATTGCGTGTGTCCTCGGCAGCCCCTCTCCTGGCCCTTATATTGGGAGCCAGGTCTCGAGAGATCGGTCCGGGTACGACTAGGTTACAAAGAGTCATAGTTCTAGATTTTCCTTTTTTTCTTCGTCCTCTTGTCTTGCTCTTCAAGAATCCCGCGTGCGAACCGACGCTGTGGACCATCTGGCTATCAGGTGTCTTCATGGGCCTCCGATTGGGCTGCAAGGGGTAGCATGATTACAGTTACCCGAAGGGTAATGCCCACGTCAGTATCCCACGAGTATCTAGCCTAAAATATTTTGGGTAGATACTAAAGAATGCCTCTGCCGAGTGTTCGCTTCATCCGACAGATCTTGTTCTCCTTGTATCAGTTTCATCTTCTTCTATCGGGTGCGCGTCCAGCGCTCTCGATGGGAGTAGTGATGGGGTTCGTTGCATAGAAAACAAAAAATTTCCTACCGCAAAGCGAATAAAACCAACAGATCTAATCTATGGAACACCCAAGATCCAATCTACAAGATCTAAGCAACGAGATGGAGATGAGACTAACCCTCGAAGATTCCAAAGCCTACGAGATTAATCTCGTTGTTGGTGTAGACGATCGTCCCCGGTGCTGCAATCCGGCAGCACTTCCGTACTCGATCGCGCGTACGGTGTCGATGAAGCTCCTTCCTCTCCCGTTCCAGCGGGCAGCGGAGGTGTGGTAGATCTCCTCCAACTTCCAGCAGCACGACGGCGTGGTGGTGGTGGTGGTGGAAGAAAACTGCAGGGCTTCGCCTAAGCCGGAGCAGCGTATGGTGGAGGGAGAGGTGGCTAGAGGAGGAGGCAATGGATGGGGTGTGTGGCCGGCCACCCCCTCCCCTCTTTATATAGGGGGCCAGCCGGCCAAGGTGGCCCCCCTTCCCATCTAGGGTTGGGGGGGCGGCGGCCAAGAGGGGGGAGAGGGCTTTCCCCTCCCCCAAGTTGATCCCCCCAGGGAAACCCTAGGGGTTGGCCGGCCTCGGGCCTTGGGGGCCATGTGCCCCTGGCCCATTAGGCCAGGGAGCATCCCCTCGGCCCACGGTGGGCCTCCTAGGTCGTGGGCCCCATGGTGGACCCCTCCGGAACCTTCTAGAACCTTCTAGTCAACCACCGGAAAAATCCCGAACATTTCCGAAACCCAGAAATCAACTTCCCTTATATGAATCTTATTCTCCGGACCTCCTCGTGACATCGTGGATCACATCCGAGACTCCGAACAAACTTCGTCTCCATACCATATTCAAATCTACTTATGCGACATCGAACCTTAAGCGCGTCACCCTACGGTTCGCGAACTATGCAGACATGGTCGAGACTCCTCTCCGAGCAATAACCAATAGCGGGATCTAGAGATCCATAATGGCTCCCACATATTCAACGATGACTTAGTGATCGATTGAACCATTTACATACGACGACAGAGGCGACATGGGGGAGACAGGGGAGATTGAAGGGGGGCCTCCTCCCCTTGTTGCCCCTCTCTGGGTACTCCCATCCCCGAATCTGAGCTCGAAATCGAGCGCCTCCTTAATGTACTCCTTCATGCTAGCAAACACTGCATATACGCGAGCCTCAAATTTGAGAAGCTACGAGTAGATCACGGACTCTCGTAGAAGCAACGCATTCGGGGAGCTTCTGATACATCTTTAATGTATCTACTTTTCCAAACACTTTGCTCAAAAATTTGCTCCGGAATCTCACCATAGTTGGATAAAACTGTTGAATCTGACGCTGTCGAGGGTAGTCCTCGGCAATACCCTCCGTTTGGGGCTTAGGGTTGATGGAATCCTGTAGGCTGACATGAGACATCGGTTATCAAACAAGCGGGAAAAGCGATTTACCTAGGTTCGGGGCCCTCGATGAGGTAAAACCCTTACGTCCTGCATGTCTGATCTTGATTATGAAAATATCGGGTTACAATGGGGTGCCGAAGGGTTCGGCTATGATCTCGTCGAGAAACTAAGCTTTACGGGGACTGATGTCTACGTTCCCCCTCCTTTCCTGTAGACAGTGTTGGGCCTCCAAGTGCAGAGGTTTGTAGAACAGCAGCAAGTTTTCCCTTAAGTGGATCACCCAAGGTTTATCGAACTCAGGGAGGAAGAGGTCAAAGATATCCCTCTCATGCAACCCCGCAACCACAAAGCAAGAAGTCTCTTGTGTCCCCAACACACCAAATAGGTGCACTAGTTCGGCGAAGAGATAGTGAAATACAGGTGGTATGAATATATATGAGCAAGAGCAACGGTGCCGTGAAAATAGCTTGCCGGCGTGTAGTTGATGGTGGTAGTATTGCAGCAGTAGTAACGCAAGAAAACAAGAAACAAGCAGTAGTAACTCAGCAGTATTTAGGGACAAGGCCTAGGGATTACACTTTCACTAGTGGACACTCTCAACATTGATCACATAACAGAATAGATAAATGCATACTCTACACTTTTGTTGGATGATGAACACATTGCGTAGGATTACACGAACCCTCAATGCCGGAGTTAACAAGCTCCACAATAATGCTCATGTTTAAGTAACCTTAAGTGTAAGATAGATCAAAAGACTAAACCAAGTACTAGCATAGCATGCACACCGTCACCTTCATGCATATGTAGGAGGAATAGATCACATCAATATTATCATAGCAATAGTTAACTTCGCAATCTACAAGAGATCATGATCATAGCATAAACCAAGTACTAACACGGTGCACGCACTCGTCACCTTTGCACACATGCAGGAGGAATAAAACTACTTTAATAACACATCACTAGAGTAGCACATAGATAAATTGTGATACAAACACATTGCAATCATCAAGAGATATAAATAAGCACTTCACTACGCTCTTCAACAAGTAAATAAGTACTTCGTGAAATATAGCCTAAGAGACCCACACGGTGCACACACTCGTCACCTTTACACACGTGGGACAAGGAGTCTCCGGAGATCACATAAGTAAAACCCACTTGACTAGCATAATGACATCTAGATTACAAGCATCATCATATGAATCTCAATCATGTAAGGCAGCTCATGAGATTATTGTATTGAAGTACATAGGAGAGAGATGAACCACATAGCTACCGGTACAGCCCCGAGCCTCGATGGAGAACTACTCCCTCCTCATGGGAGCAAGCAGCGGTGATGAAGATGGCGGTGGAGATGGCAGCGGTGTCGATGGAGAAGCCTTCCGGGGCACTTCCCCGCTCCGGCAGGGTGCCGGAACGGAGACTCCCGTCCCCCGCATCTTGGCTTCGCGATGGCGGCGGCTCCGGAACTTTTCTCGTATCGTGGCTCCCTCCGTAAGGGTTTTCGATGCGGGGGCTTTAAATAGGCGAAGAGGCGGCGCAGAGGGTCAACGAGGCGATGACACCATAGGGTGGCGCGGCCCAGCCCCGGCCGCGCCACCATGTCATCCGGGCCCACAGGGCCCCCTCCGGCGGCTCTCGGGTGTTCCGGATGCTTCCGGCAAAATAGGAACCCGGGCGTTGATTTCGTCCAATTCCGAGAATATTTCGTTACTAGGATTTCGAAACCAAAAACAGCAGAAACAGGAACCGGCACTTCGGCATCTTGTTAATAGGTTAGTTCCGGAAAATGCATAAATATGACATATAATGTGTATAAAACATGTAGGTATCATCAATAAAGTAGCATGGAACATAAGAAATTATCGATACGTCGGAGACGTATCGCATCCCCAAGCTTAGTTCCGCTCGTCCCGAGCGGTGTAAAACGATAACAAAGATAATTTCTGAAGTGACATGCCATCATAACCTTGATCATACTATTGTAAAGCACATGAGATAAATGCAGAGATTCGAAGCAATGATGAAGACAATGAGCAAACAAATGAATCATATAACAAAGACTTTTCATGAATAATACTTTCAAGACAAGCATCAATAAGTCTTGCATAAGAGTTAACTCATAAAGCAATAAATCAAAGTAAAGGTGTTGAAGCAACACATAGGAAGATTAAGTTTCAGCGGTTGCTTTCAACTTATAACATGCATATCTCATGGATATTGTCAACATAAAGTAATATAACAAGTGCAATATGCAAGTATGTAGGAATCAATGCACAGTTCACACAAGTGTTTGCTTCTTAAGGTGGAGAGAAATAGGTAAACCGACTCAACAATAAAGTAAAAGAATGGTCCTTCAAAGAGGAAAGCATCGATTGCTATATTTGTGCTAGAGCTTTGATTTTGAAAACATATAGAGAGCATAAAAGTAAAGTTTTGAGAGGTGTTTGTTGTTGTCAACGAATGGTAGCGGGTACTCTAACCCCTTGCCGGGCAAACCTTCAAAGAGCGGCTCCCATTTTATTTTATTTTTGGGTGGCACTCCTTCCAACCTTTCTTTCGCAAACCCCTGGCTAACCGAATCCTCGGGTGCCTGCCAACAATCTCATACCATGAAGGAGTGCCTTTTTATTTTAGTTTTATTATGATGACACTCCTCCCCACCTTTGCTTTCTCAAGCCATGGCTAACCGAATCCTTCGGGTGCCGTCCAACAATCACATACCATGGAGGAGTGTCTATTTTTGTTAATTAATTTGGGACTCGGGAATCCCATTGCCAGCTCTTTTTGCAAAATTATTGGATAAGCGGATGAAGCCACTAGTCCATTGGTGAAAGTTGCCCAACAAGATTGAAAGATAAACACCACATACTTCATCATGAGCTATAAAACATTGACACAAATAAGAGGTAATAACTTTTGAATTTGTTTAAAGGTAGCACTCAAGCAATTTACTTTGGAATGGCGGAAAAATACCATGTAGTAGGTAGGTATGGTGGACACAAATGGCATAGTAGTTGGCTCAAGGATTTTGGATGCATGAGAAGTATTCCCTCTCGATGCAAGGTTTAGGCTAGCAAGGTTATTTGAAACAAACACAAGGATGAACCGGTGCAGCAAAACTCACATAAAAGACATATTGTAAACATTATAAGACTCTACACCGTCTTCCTTGTTGTTCAAACTCAATACTAGAAATTATCTAGACCTTAGAGAGACCAATTATGCAAACCAAATTTTAGCAAGCTCTATGTATTTCTTCATTAATGGGTGCAAAGTATATGATGCAAGAGCTTAAACATGAGCACAACAATTGCCAAGTATCACATTATCCAAGACATTTTACCAATTACTACATGTAGCATTTTCCAATTCCAACCATATAACAACTTAACGAAGAGGAAACTTCGCCATGAATATTATGAGCTAAGAACACATGTGTTCATACGAACCAGCGGAGCGTGTCTCTCTCCCACACAAGGATGAACTTATTCAGAGAACTAAGATAACAAAACAAAAGCTAAAATAAAAGCACACAGACGCTCCAAGTAAAGTACATAAGATGTGACTGAATAAAAATATAGTTTCACTAGAAGAAACCTGATAGGTTGTCGATGAAGAAGGGGATGCCTTGGGCATCCCCAAGCTTAGATGCTTGAGTCTTCTTAAAATATGCAGGGATGAACCACCGGGGCATCCCCAAGCTTAGACCTTTCACTCTTCTCGATCACATTATATCACCCTCTTCTATTGACCCTTGAAAACTTCCTTCACACCAAACTTCAAGCAAACTCATTAGAGGGTTAGTGCATAATCAAAAATTCATATGTTCAGAGGTGACACAATCATTCTTAACACTTCTGGACATTGCACAAAACTTCTGAAAGTTAATGGAACAAAGAAACTCATTCAACTTAACAAAAGCGGCAATGCGAAATAAAAGGCAGAATCTGTCAAAAACAGAACAGTCCGTAAAGACGAATTTAAAGCTGGCACCAGACTTGCTCAAATGGAAAAACTCAAAACTAATGAAAGTTGCGTACATATCTGAGGATCAGGCTCGTAAATTGGCAGATTTTTTCGAATTTTCTACAGAGAACTGTGCCCAGATTCGTGACAGACAGCAATGCTGTTTCTGCGCAGCAATCCCAAATATAACATCAACTTTGACATAGAAACTTTACTTGGCACAAAAACATGATAAGGAGAGGTTGCTACAGTAGTAAACAACTTCCAAGACACAAATATAAAACAAAGTACTGTAGCAAAATAACACATGGGTTATCTCCCAAGAAGTTCTTTCTTTATAGCCGTTAAGATGGGCTCAGCAGTTTTAATGATGCACTCGCAAGAAATAGAAGTTGAAGCAAAAGAGAGCATCAAGAGGCAAATTCAAAACACATTTAAGTCTAACATGCTTCCTATGCATAGGAATCTTGTAAATAAACAAGTTCATGAAGAGCAAAGTAACAAGCATAGGAAGATAAAACAAGTGTAGCTTCAAAAATTTCAGCACATAGAGAGGTGTTTTAGTAACATGAAAATTTTTACAACCATATTTTCCTCTCTCATAATAACTTTCAGTAGCATCATGAGCAAACTCAACAATATAACTATCACATAAAGCATTCTTATCATGAGTCTCATGCATAAAATAATTACTACTTCCAACATAAGCATAGTCATTCTTATTAATTGTAGTGGGAGCAAATTCAACAAAGTAGCTATCAAATATAGGAGGTATATTGTAATCATAATCAAATTTATCCTCCATAACAGGTGGTAACAAAAGACTACTATCATTATAATCATCATAAATGGGAGGCAAAGTATCATCAAAGTAAATTTTCTCCTCAATGCTTGGGGGACTAAAGATATCATGCTCATCAAAACCAGCTTCCCCAAGCTTAGAATTTTCCATAGCATTAGCAACAATGGTGTTCAAAGCATTCATAGTAATAACATTCCCATTAGCATGCATATAAAGTTCCATGGGTTTCTTAATTCTTTCTTCAAACACATCATGTCCTAATTCAAGATAAAGTTCATAAAGATCTCTCATATTTTTGTTGTTTTCCATTATGCCTAACTAGTGTAAACAAGAAACCAAATGTCGCAATTGCAGAGTCTAAAGGAAATAGCTTTGAGTACTTACAACGGCGCCGGAAAATAGCTTAGTAGCCGAGGTCCGGAGTGTGAGTACCTTTTACCTTTCCTCCCCGGCAACGGCGCCAGAAAATAGCTTGATGTCTACGTTCCCCTCCTTTCCCGTAGACAGTGTTGGGCCTCCAAGTGCAGAGGTTTGTAGAACAGCAAGCAAGTTTTCCCTTAAGTGGATCACCCAAGGTTTATCGAACTCGTGGAGGAAGAGGTCAAAGATATCCCTCTCATGCAACCCCGCAACCACAAAGCAAGAAGTCTCTTGTGTCCCCAACACACCAAATAGGTGCACTAGTTCGGCGAAGAGATAGTGAAATACAGGTGGTATGAATATATATGAGCAAGAGCAACGGTGCTCGCAAAATAGCTTGCCTGGCGTGTAGTTGATGGTGGTAGTATTGCAACGAGTAGTAACGCAAGAAAACAAGAAACAAGCAAGTAGTAACTCAGCAGTATTTAGGGACAAGGCCTAGGGATTACACTTTCACTAGTGGACACTCTCAACATTGATCACATAACAGTAATAGATAAATGCATACTCTACACTTTTGTTGGATGATGAACACATTGCGTAGGATTACACGAACCCTCAATGCCGGAGTTAACAAGCTCCACAATAATGCTCATGTTTAAGTAACCTTAAGTGTAAGATAGATCAAAAGACTAAACCAAGTACTAGCATAGCATGCACACTCGTCACCTTCATGCATATGTAGGAGGAATAGATCACATCAATATTATCATAGCAATAGTTAACTTCGCAATCTACAAGAGATCATGATCATAGCATAAACCAAGTACTAACACGGTGCACGCACCGTCACCTTTGCACACATGCAGGAGGAATAAAACTACTTTAATAACACATCACTAGAGTAGCACATAGATAAATTGTGATACAAACACATTGCAATCATCAAGAGATATAAATAAGCACTTCACTACGCTCTTCAACAGTAAATAAGTACTTCGTGAAATATAGCCTAAGAGACCCACACGGTGCACACACTGTCACCTTTACACACGTGGGACAAGGAGTCTCCGGAGATCACATAAGTAAAACCCACTTGACTAGCATAATGACATCTAGATTACAAGCATCATCATATGAATCTCAATCATGTAAGGCAGCTCATGAGATTATTGTATTGAAGTACATAGGAGAGAGATGAACCACATAGCTACCGGCACAGCCCCGAGCCTCGATGGAGAACTACTCCCTCCTCATGGGAGCAGCAGCGGTGATGAAGATGGCGGTGGAGATGGCAGCGGTGTCGATGGAGAAGCCTTCCGGGGCACTTCCCCGCTCCGGCAGGGTGCCTGAACGCAGACTCCCGTCCCCGCATCTTGGCTTCGCGATGGCGGCGGCTCCGGAACTTTTCTCGTATCGTGGCTTCCTCCGTAAGGGTTTTCGATGCGGGGGCTTTAAATAGGCGAAGAGGCGGCGCAGAGGGTCAACGAGGCGATGACACCATAGGGTGGCGCGGCCCAGCCTCGGCCGCGCCACCATGTCATCTCGGGCCCACAGGGCCCCCTCCGGCGGCTCTCGGGTGTTCTGGATGCTTCCGGCAAAATAGGAACCTCGGGCGTTGATTTCGTCCAATTCCGAGAATATTTCGTTACTAGGATTTCGAAACCAAAAACAGCAGTAAAACAGGAACTGGCACTTCGGCATCTTGTTAATAGGTTAGTTCCAGAAAATGCATAAATATGACATATAATGTGTATAAAACATGTAGGTATCATCAATAAAGTAGCATGGAACATAAGAAATTATCGATACGTCGGAGACGTATCAGGGACCTAGCTCTAAACTTATGGTGGCTAAGGTTGCTAAGATTGCGTGTGTCCTCGGCAGCCCCTCTCCTGGCCCTTATATTGGGAGCCAGGTCTCGAGAGATCGGTCCGGGTACGACTAGGTTACAAAGAGTCATAGTTCTAGATTTTCCTTTTTTCTTCGTCCTCTTGTCTTGCTCTTCAAGAATCCCGCGTGCGAACCGACGCCTGTGGACCATCCGGCTATCAGTGTCTTCATGGGCCTCCGATTGGGCCGTAAGGGGTAGCATGATAACAGCTTACCCGAAGGGTAATGCCCACGTCGACATCCCACGAGTATCTAGCCTAAAATATTTTGGGTAGATACTAAAGAATGCACTTGCTTCCTCCGTAAGTGGGTTTTCGATGCAGGCTTTAATAGGCTAAGAGGCGGCGCAGAGGTCGAAGGCTACCACACCATAGGGTGGCGCGGGCCCAGCCCTGGCCGCGCCACCATGTCATCCAGCCCACAGTGGCCCCCCTCCGGCGGTTTCCGGGGTGTTCTTGATAAGCCTCCTGGGCAAAAATAGAACTACATGATTGGCCCAATTCGTAATATTTCACATTAGATTTTCCTAAAAACCAAAACAAGTAAAATAAGAACTGCACTTCGCATCTTGTTAATAGGTTAGTTCCAGTAAACGTGCACGAACATGACATAAAGTGTATAAAACATGTAGGTATCATCAATAATGTGCATGGAACATAAGAAATTATCATACGTTGGAGACGCATCACAGTGTCATGCATCTCATTTCGCTGACACATGCTCACCAGATATGGAGCACGAATCTCATCCTCACTTATAACATCCACCGCCGACCCTTAGCTTCTCATTCACTCCCCATTCTCAAATTCCCCTCTACGCAGCGCCGCCCGCAGAGCTCTACCTCCGCTGCTGAACCGCTTAAAAGCTGCGCCTATATCACTCTCACAACCACCAATTTCCGTGGTGTTTTTCGTTTTAACTCCACAGAGTCACCGCACAAAACTCGCCGCCTGGCGACTCCACCACCGCGCTTCCATTGCCAAGTTCTCCTGAGCTCGATCCTGTCGCAGTTGCAGGATGATTGCTAGTTGACGCATGAGGATCCCGACTAAATTACGTTTCGCTACTGCTTTTATATCTTTCAGATGTCGTCCATGACTCCGCCTCCGCGACAGCCGATCATGGCTACGCCCATCTCCACGCTCTCCGCGCTCCTTCATCCTAATCTAGTCATTGGATCTGCCCATGCCAAGGATCGCAAAGGATATCGAGGGCACCTCATCTGTCCCGCAAAAACATCTCGAGGCGAGAAGAAGGCAAGAAATGGCTACCAAATCCAAAGCTCGCCAACGGGACTCGGAATCTGGAAGGTAAATGGTGGCCTTGCACCACCACCACATTGTGAACTCGCAAAACTTAGAGGGAGAAGGGTTCCCCAGAACTGAAGCTGGAGGACGACCTTCACCGTCCGCTCCTGTTTCCCCAGGACAACGAGATGGTGCCGGGACACATGCCAGGAGCGAGCTTCATTTCCGCTCGGATTTCTTCCTCGAGATTCTGAAGGCTCATGGGCTCCAACCCCACAACATCTCTCCGAATGCCGTGCCTGCGATCAGCAATCACGCTACCTGCGAAGGCCACTCCCGGTAACTCCCTTTTGTGCTCTCCTTGTTCCAAATATTATTTCACTGCTAAGAAGGAGAGGATCCTGCAGTCCTCCGAGCTGGCGACATGATCCATCACTCAAGTGAGGATTCGCCCGCCGCTGCCTACCTCACACCGACCGGCCACTAACTGCGGTACTGGTCCCGGAGGCTTTCTACTTGAAGGACGCTTCCGACTCCCGCGAACGTAAGAAAATTGCCACCGTTCGAAGAACTCACTGACCAGCTTCCGACATGGTCGCATTGCCCCCACACTTCCCGAGTCACCCAGCTCACGCGCGCCGACGGATCTCGTAAGCTGACTGAGGAGGGGTTGACTGGGGAAGGACTTGACCCTTTTCTCTGTTCATACTGCTGGATCCACCGCTTCAACACAGACCGTCAGATGTCTTAATACATAGGCGCGAAGTGACCCGATGCGCGTCACAAAAGACACCCTCTCCGCCACGCCTCGACAAGAGAATCCGGTCCTCATCAAAGTTCCTTGCGTGAACTCCACGTTCACGTGTGCAACAGATATCCACATGAATGGTTCCCAACCGCGTACGCTTGACCGTAACCTCTTGTTTCTTTTCGCATTCAAATTTAGTGTTTAACTCTGCATCAGCTCGAAGCGTCGAATATAATCGAATCCCTAACCTTCTCCGAGTTCCTTCCACCGGCAACACGGATCCGTAAGCCGCGCCAGAGGGCTGGCTCCCAGGCCCCGCCTGCGAAGAGGAAGATAGCGCTGCCCTTCCACCTTCCATGCAACGCGCCTGCGAAGTGCCTAGCAGACCGTTGCTACCTGAGCGGAAGTGAAGAAGCGCCTTTTCACTCGGGATGACACCAGCAACAAGGCAACCACGTCCACATTTCTTCAAGCTTTCCTGCAAGCGCCTATTTCCGAGATCCGTTCTGGTTTCTTAATGCCTAAACTTTTGCATTATATTTTTATGTTTTTTCAAGCTCCTAAGCCAGCCTCCCAAGGTCCTAAGGGCCTCAAGAAGAAAGCAAAAGCATCTCCGGCTTCTATTCCCGTTACTCCCGAGGTTAGGTGCGCCTGCCGCCGCTCTATCCGCTCCAAGCGATCCGGAAGATATCATCAACGTTGATGATCTTTCACTGAAGATCCGGCCTCACGCACGGCGGCCCGGCCATGAGGGACTCCTCACTCTACGTTTCCTCCGTCAGCTCCGCCTGCTCCGCTGGCGGGGCCGACGAAGAAAGAGAAGGAGCAAGCGCCTAGCTCTGACTACCAGCGCGACTCGAGCTCCACCCCTCCAACCAACTCCGTCCTTCAAAAAGCTACTACCTCTCACAGCGTCACGCGTGAAGTTTCCGACATGTACTGAACAGTGTTGGGGAAAGCCTGACGAGGAGGTATGCATGAACTTCGCCCGACCGGGAGGACCTCCGAAGGAGTTTTTCCGCAAGCTCTGAAGCAAGCGGCAGTGATACTGAGCCCCCAAGCTACTGGGTGATATATTTAATCCGCAACTATGTGCTAACACGATGCTTTCCCAAAATGTGCACTGAGGCGGAAAGTTAGGATTCTATACCAAGACTTTGGAATTCTCGCTTAGCTCCCCAAGATTTTAAATATCCGACTCACTCCTTGCTAGCTTCTGCAGACCACGCGGAAATTGCACGAAGACTGCGCGTAGCACGTGCCGGAGCAAATCCACGAGATCGAGGGGCTGCGCCGGAACGCGGAAAATAGCTAACAAGCTATCCGGCTGCTTGAATCCCGCTTCAAGGTACTATATCATGGTTCCACTTTTTGTTCTCGATATAATTGTTCAGGATGCATATATATGTGCAATTTTGTCTACCTGCGCGAAGGACCGGCACAAGCACTCCAAGTTTGACGGAGCTATCCCGCTAAGGTCCGGTGTGCTTGAGGCGGAGAACGAATCCCGCAAGAACTTTAGGAAGACATCCGCTTCCAGGAGAATCAAGCGAGGAAAGAGCTGTCCGAAAAACATGCCTGCGTGACCTGCGTGGGTTGAATGGAAACTGGAGAAAAGCCAGGTCGCAGATTTAGTGATATCCCGACGAAGTTACTGAAAGCGGGAGAAGCGGAGGCCATTGACAAACTTATCTTCCGTAAAGTGCAGTTTCTCCGTGTCGTCGCTCCGACTACCTTGTAAGCTTTCTCTCTCTTGAACTGAACCTTCCTTGTTTCACGGCGAAGTCCTCGGCTTTGACTGGTCAAAGGAATCGAATCTGAAGAAGGGCCAGGAGGCATACGATGAAGGCTGGATTCCAATCGGCGTGCTATCTGAAAGCTCCGTCGCGGGAATTGGCCAAGCTAAGACCTCGTCTTGAAGAAGGCAAAAACCAACTGTGGTCGACACAATGACCAAACTTAGTGCAACAAGTGCGGATTTCATCAAGGATCATAATAATCTGCATCACGTGAGCCGCCTCCTAGTCCTCGGGCCACTCGCGAGGCTCACTGCCCCACGCTCAAGCTGGCATGGATGTTGCCTAGCGGGAGGCCCGAGGATTCCGACATGGGTGCCCCTGCTCCGCGGAGGCCGAATGGCTTCACGAGCAGTTGCCTGTCCGAGCTGAGTGGACTCAACTCTGCTGCGGGCACAGGCAACACGATCTGCCCCTCAGGGATTTGCCTGGACGCGAGAGGAGGAAGCGGGTGAGCCGGAGTATTATCGGGGAAGGCTCCGGGTCCCAGCGGCGAGCATTCCGGAGGAGACTCCTCGGTGACTGACGCCAAAGCTCGGATCTGGATGGACAGCATGCCTGCGGCTCCTACCAAAGCAATCTGAAGAAGAGGACTCCGAGTAGAGTTCACCCGTTTTAGACAATGAAACAAATTGCATCATTTTGGCCCCGTAGTGGGTTTGTAATAACTTAAATTCTTGGGTTAGACTAGGGCCGTAAAAACATGTTATGCGGTGCTGATGAGACTTACTTATCCCGCTATCCGTTCAATATTATTATTTGCATGTTTCGGTTTGTTGGAAAGCGAGGGCTGGTTTGGTAATTTCCTGGCTTGCCCACTTGACCTTCCATTTGAGCCGAAAACTCAGTGCTGCAACGGCCACACGTTTACGAAGCCCAATGGCAATTCGTCAACAATCAAGGAAAGCCCCCAGCCCAAGTGCCTAAGCTCATACCAGAATCCATGGGTTTGCAACAGAAAAAATTTCCGCGTAAAACTTAAGCTTACATCCTAAAGGACGATTTTGAAAATCACAACTTTCAGCATACGCCGCTAGGCGGAAAGATCCAGCCTCTTGCGGTTTTAGTTTAAAAGACATACACGATCCAGTAACGAAAAATTGAAGGAGGGAAATGACTCTAAGAGTGAACTAAAAGCTTTATTTTCATTGATCATGTATTCATAGATATTACAAGGTATGTAATGCGAAAGCGCTAAGTGTGGAAAGGACGTAGCCGGTGCTAAGGTTCCAAGTGATCGATCTGCTTCATCATATATGTCACCCTACCTCTCTGCCGCTTCCCAAAGGCCAGAGGTCTATCCTTTCAGCTTCCTTTGAAATCAACGATAGAGGATCCTGTTGATCTCGTTAGGGGTAGTTCAGAACTCCACAAACAGAAGCTCAGCCTATCTGCCCAAGCTCCTAGCCGCGCGGCTTAGCCGGTTCTTCAAGGCGAGGTTTGATTCCCAGCCTAGTATAAGGCCATTGGCTCATGCTCGACCTGACCGTTGGATTGTGGACTTGAGCCACGATGCGAGGTCAAGCCGACCCCAACCTCATCGAGTAATCCTTGAGTTCTCCTGCAGAAAGTTTGTGCCATTGTCTCGTAGATTATGTCGTGTGGGATGCCGAATCTCTTTGGCTACGAGGTCGCAACAAATTTCAGTACGTAGCACCATCGGGCTTTTCACCGGCTTTGGGCTCGATCCACTTACTCAACTTGTCAATAGCGACCAGGAGGTATTCATGGCCACCAGGAGATGATTTCTTTTAACTTACCAACCATATCGAGCTCCCTGCATCAGCAAACGTGCCGTGTGATAGGGATGGTCCCGGCTCTCGGGCCGGAGCGCTTGGTTGATGCAGCGAGGCACCGGCAACCGCGGCAGTTTCCACCAGCCTTGCCGGCCTTCTTTGGGGCCGTTAGCCAGAAAATCCTAACCGGTAAAGGCTTCTGCAACGAGGACCCCGGGGCGGCATGATGCCCGCAACTTTCACAGATGGATCTCTCGGGAGATTTCAATGCCATCTTGAACTAGATGATTCGCATTGAGAAATACCCCGCTTGCGCTTCGCTTGTAGAGCTGTCCATCATCACTTGCAGGATCTTGCTCGCCTCGATGATCTCTGGCTGTGGCGTGGACCTCTCGCCCTCCTGCAACTTTTTGATCAATGAGGCAATCCTAGAACGGGCTTGTGAGTCTACAAAGCCTAATGACCGCCATCACTTCCTTCAGCCGGAGAAGGGCCAGATCGGGATTTTTCCTCGGCTTGCACCTCCTTCACCGAGGGTACTCGGCAGATGCTCAAGGAAAATTCCGGCGGAATTGGCTCTCATTGATCGAGCTTGGTCAGCAGTGTCTCGGGCCGTGCCATGACGCTTCTCCGACGCACGTGACTTCGTATCCGAGGAAGCATTTAAGGATCCGCCAACTTGCCTTCAGAAGTCACACACACTTGAGCCAAGGCCTGTGTCTGGCCACTTGTTGTGCTACCTCGTGCTCAATTCCACAAAGATACATGAGATATGTTTGATCCCCACTTCTTAGCGATGCTACAGACTGTGTAGTAGAGCCTCGTATTCCGCCATTGTTGGTTGCTTCAAGGAACTCAGACCGTATCACATTCTTCCCAGAGGACTTCAGGTAACTCACTTAAGCCTGATGTTGCTTGATCCGCAAGGCATGACCCAAGCTTCATGGTTCCGGTGATGTGTGTGCCTCCTAAGGTTTTACCCAACCCACATGAAATCCGCTAGAACTTGAGACTTGATTGGTGCTCGGGCTTCAGAGTTGATGTCAAGGCAGACACCTGACCATTTGCCACGGCCTGCTGCGGGCCTAGAGTTGTTGATGATTGTCGCTGTGAGCCTTGCTCACCACTGCCATTGGGGTGCCTCGGAAGTAGTGTTCCTTACCCGGCCGCCTAGGAAAACTCCACAGATGCTGGCTTCCCCAAATGAGGGCATCTCGCTGATTCCGTCAGACTTCGCTAATGTAATAGACAGTTTTGGACTCCGTGTGTTCAAATCCTTTCCTTCGCACCACCACGACACATGAGGCTGATAACTTTGTCAGCCATAGAGGACATAGGCTCCGGGACTCACCGGGATGCTAATATAGGTGGGAGGAGAGATATGTTCTTCAATCCCTATATTTGGTCCGCTGCCTCATCCTGCATAAATTTGTCTCTGCTTTCAGCAGCTTGTATAGAGGCTTTCTAAAGACGGCTAACAAATCTACCGATTGCCGCAACGCAACCAGCTAATCGTTGCACATCTTTGAGACAAGTTGGTCTTGATACTCCTGTGGATAGCCTGATTTTTTCCCGTTAATCTCATTCCCTGAGAAATAATGAAGCCAAGGAGTTTTAGCCGGTACGCCAAAGACGACGTAGCGGATTTAACATCATCTTTGTACCGTCTGGGAGATTATCAAAGGTTTCTTAAGGTCGCTTTCAGCAGGTCGGATCCTTCGGTCAGCGACCGCGATGTCGTCGACGTAGGGCGCACGCCTGCCATTTGGTCCTCAGCACTGGGCGCCATCGTACGCTGGTGGCGTGGCACTACAAGCTAAGCCAAAAGGCATGGTAATATAGCAAACATGTGCCAGCGGTGTGATGAAGAGGCCGCTTTGGTCAGGACTCCTTCATCAAGATCCTCGACATGATACCCGAATGAAAGGCCAAGAAACATGGTCCCGCTCGCGTCAACTAATGACTTGGTCAATGCGCGGCAAAGGAACGATTCTTCTGACAATGTTTATTCACGCGAGTAATCGATGCACATTCTTAGTATTTCAGAATTTTTGGGTACAAGGACGGGGCTTACACCCAACTGGTGATGGATAATCTCCTACTACAAAACCTACTTGTAGTAATCTTGCTAATTCCATTCCTTTATGGCGCGGCGCTTCTTATTCTGCCACGATAAGCTTGCTTCACTGCCTTGCACCGGATTTATGTTGAGGTAGTGTTTTGCGAGTTCCTTGGTACTCCTGACATGCCGAAGGTTGCCATGCGAAGATATCCATAGCTCGAGGAACTCGACGAGCGCGCTTCCTATTTGGGGTCCATGTTGGCTCCGGGATCAAAACCTGCTGGAGTTGTCACTCTTCGATGAGGTCATGCTTCGGGTTTTCATCGCGGCCTTGAACGAGGCCCTTGCTCGAGATTCGTTTTTGGTGGTTCTCAGATCTCTACTGATCCACTGCGGTTTCCAGCCTTTGGTAGCCTTTCTGCATATGACGATTCTCAAAGGCGGCCTCGCTTCCTGGGCATTCCTAGCTTTCTTGTAGTCTCCTGACACAAAGTGATCCATCCGTTGAAATCTTAATCTTGAGCTTCAGATGTAGCACAAGCTCGCGTGGAACTTGTGGTGGTAGGTGGGCCTGCCGAAGATCACATGGTAGAGTTTTGAAGGGCACCACTAAACGTGATCATCTCTTCTGTAGCTGTCTACGTCAAGGTCAAGGAAGCTCTTGATGCTGCCCGAGAATTTGCCTTTTCACTTTAACCATACCATGAAATTCACAGCCGTGTTTTGAGCGTTCCTGCTAGTGGTTCATCTTCTCTGTGGTCTCTGTGTACATGATGTTCGGTGCTGCAGCTCCTCCGTCCATAAGGCACTTGGAGAAGCCACCCATCTATGCGGGGATCAAGCAACCGTGAGCCGTAGCACTCTTTTGGGATGTGACGTCGGTGATCCACCACAAACGCATGCTTTCCTCCCGACCACTCTGATATCGCGCATTACCGAATCAGAAGGCCTAAGATCCGATGCTGATTTTTCACATGATGTGATTGGGGTTCCGAGGAAGGTGTGGTAAGTTCCGACACTCTTCTTGCCAAAGGGTTAGACTTGTTAGCCGCATGATTCTCCTTGGGTTCCGCGAAGCGTCATCCTCAGTCCATGGCCTCGAGCTGTCCTCCTCTTTGTCCTGCTCTTGCCTTTGCCTCCTTTGCCACGCGTATGTGCTTCCGGCCGCTTTGTATCCTTCCGGCCGCTCTTCGATTGCTGACCCACTTGCGCTTGCGATTGCATGGGTGGATTTGCCCGTAGCCGGATCCGGGAGGCGGGCCAGGCACCGTCAGAATCCCCGTATTCTTCGTGACGCTTGGGGGCGCTGGGATCCGGCTACGGTGACCTCGTCACGCGCCGTCCCCGCTCGGCTTCCGCTTCTCCACGTCCGGCGGCCTCTTCCGCCTCCCGGACCTCCGCTTGGAACGTCATGGCTACTATGTTCTGATCCTCCGCCCTTCTCGGTCTTCAGGGGGTTCTTCCGCTGTTGCTGCTAGGCTTCACGCCAGAGTCACGGCTTTTTCCCCTAAGGTGGGTATGGCTGTAGCTGCGAGATCTCCGCCGCATCGCTATCGGCGTATGATCGCGATAAGCTGACATCTCATCAAGAGTGAGCTCGTTTATGCTCACTGTGCAGTAAGCTTGTATGCAGCGAGTCTCTCTAGACGTAACCCACCAATGAAGGGCATGCATTGCTGCGGCGTTATCTATGTTCTCGCACTCTCGTTTCCTGCTGCCAAACCACGCAGGAGAAGCTCTAGATGTCTCGCCCTTCTTCCGATGCAAGTCAAGATCGTCGCAGGCTTGCCTCTTGCAGGTACCCCGAAATGGTTTCTCAAAGCCTTCTTCAGTCCAACCAGCAAAGATGGTGTTCTCCTCAAGGTCACCGAGTCAAATGCAGCTGGCCCATTGACAATAAGGTACAAATCGGAGCATGCGGCAGGCTATATTCGGGTTCCTCCTATTGCTCATCGATTGTAGCAATCCTCGATCCAGCATCCGCTCCGCTACCTCCGCAATGCTTCCTGTGCTCTCGGCAGCTAAGGTTCAAGCTTCTTGGCTTTGGTTCTCCTTGATCATCTCGGCCAAAGCACCTTGGGACCGATGTAGCTCTGATCTGGGTGGGATTGCTGAGGCATGATCCTGGGCATCACGGCCCACCTGGGTGATTTTGAGCGGGAACGGATCTCCGGCCTCCGCTCCGCTTTCCACTCTCCGCTCCACCGGGTGGTGGCTAGGAGATCTACTTAGGCTCGTAAGATGTTCTTCCATCTTCTGCATTCCTGCCGGCTCCCGCGGCTGGCTCCCGGCCTTGGTTCTTCCTCTTGTATGGTCGCCTGCTGCCCGCCTCCTCGCGTGGCCTGTGTGGGCGTACTCCCTTGCCTCCGGCCTCCTTGGTTCCGGACGCGCCCTTGGCTTGCGTGCTCAGACCTGCTTGATTCCGCTCAGGCCTGTGCTCGCGGTCTTGGTTCCTGGCCGTGGTTCCTGCTGCAGACGCTCCTCGCCTGCCTCTAGGAGGCGATGTTGTCGCGGATATTGATTCCACCTGCCTATGGGGCCTGGTGTTTCCATGGGACTGCGATTGCCAGGAGGTAGCAGCAGGACGCTAAGCTCCTGGTATGTGATGCACGGTACTTGTCTTCACAAAGGTACATCGTATCCTTTCCTTTATTAATTTTTCGAGTTGAACTGGCGTGGTATGGGGGATTGATTTGATGATTCTGGACTTTCCTTCGCGTCCGTAGATCCAGGCGCGACTCGCCATCACGGTTTTGACTTCATGGTCCTTCGCTTAGAGATATGCATCGCTCGATTGATGCTAACTCCGCGCTGGTGTCTGGCTTTGCTTTTGTTGTCAGATTGCCGAGGCAACGAGCTTCCGATTTAGTTGATGTCAACTTCTCTGCCCTTCTTTTTCGTGGATCTCCAGCCTTCTTCATGCGTTATCCTTGGGGTTGCGAGCGGCCGTTGCTCAGGTGCTGCAAAGGCATCCCGCTGCAGGATGGCTTCTGTTTATCCTATCAGCCTCCGGTCACGAGCGGCTAATCCTTTTCTCCCACCTCTTTGGAGTCCGGTCACGTTTATCATTCGTCGACTCACATCCTTTCAGGGAGAGTCTGCCAAAATTTGCCGGCTAGAGTTCTTTCTTCCAAAGATGGCTGGATAGTTGTCTTGGCGAACTTCCTGGGAAATGCTGCTAGCATCTCCTCGTCTTCCGCTTCTAAGGCCTCCGGATCTCGCAGCTCTCAGAGTTATTGGCTTGTTGAGGATACTGTACTTCGCGACCAAATCCATGCGTCATCGCCGACCATCTCTTCCGGTGACAAGGACATCCTTTCGTGGTCATGGGCCCTAAGGGAGGCCTCTACTGGATGGTCCCGGGCCTGGAGTTGGAAGCTTCGTCTCCGTAACCGGCTGATCCGCAATGGTGCCACGGTTGGGCATAGAAATCCCTCAAGATCGGGTCGTGGGCGGATTCCACTTCAGCCTGCTCACCGCCTCCGAGTTCCTCGAGCTTGCTACACTTTCCGTGTTCATGGATGAAGCGCCAGTCATCTTCTTCCCCAATCGCGAGTTCTTCACAAGCGATTGTATTCTTCCTCGTGGTCACATTGGAGGAGGCATCAGCGGAATTTGCGCTAGGTTAATGAGATTGATTCTCGTGGTTTCCTAGCTTCCTCTTGTCCTCGAGCGCCGCTGTCTCCGATCGCTTCGCAGATCCGAGCTATTGTTTCCGTGCCTCAACCTGCAAGGATCGGCCTCGTCCCGGTGGAGGCGGCCTCTCGCGGCAGGGCCACATGCACGGCGACACCTTTGAGCTTCTTCTAACACTGGGAGACCAGGCGGATCCGCATTGGTCTTCCACACCGCTTTCCGGGCCATGGGCTGACTGGGTGGGTTTCTGATTTTCTCCCCATCTAAGGCTTTAACCTCTCTTAAGAAGCCTCTTGCACCAGTCGATCTTCGCGATCAGCCCACCAAATAAGGACGTGCCACAAATAAGCATTTACCAAGTAAGCTTCTGCTGAACGATGCCCTTTACTGACAGATGGATGCCGGGGCCATTGGGACGATGGAAGAGGCTTTGATGGGGTTTGTCCTAGCCGGAATCAGTAATCTGTCCTGACGACGTGACGGAAAATTCTCGGCCAGAGCACGTCTGGCTGAAGACGAAGTTGTCGTAGCTTCCCA